>NC_139225.1:18318424-18376856 GCF_055691185.1 Crinia signifera
ACAATTCACGGCATCCACCCACGACCCCTCCTCCCATGATTCGCGGACACCCCTCACCTCCTCCCTACCCCCCCCCCCCACCCCCGCGCGTGATTCACGGCAACCCCAGGATTAAATGGCACATGCAAAACACTGGCACGGCTATGGTCGACAATGAAAAAGGTTGACATGAGTTTTTGAAGATTTATTGGTACTCTTTACCTAGAACGGCGCCCATCGCGGTGATCGCGACATCGCGGGCAGCACATAAACGGCCGCGACGCGATGCCCGCGATCACCGCGATTTTCCCATAGGGAACAATGTTAAAAAGCCTAATTGACCGCGATTTTGCATTCAATGCCTCAATGCCCGCGATTTTCCCATAGGAATCAATGTTAAATGGGCTACAGAGCCCAAATAGCCCCAATTAACCCTTAAATGTCCCCCCAATTTTTGTACGCCACCCCACGATCCACGCCAACCCGAAGCGTGGCAAGCGCAGCGAGCCCGCGAGGGGCGGCGGTACGCGTCCTCCGACCTTTTCATGCCCTACTATCCACGTCGGCGTGGAGTTGAGAATAGAATAGTGTGGCGAGCGCAGCGAGCCACCGAGCCCGAAGCGTGGCGAGCGCAGCGAGCCCCGCGAGGGGACGCGGATACCTTCACAGTTATACGCGTCCCCTCGCGGACTTCACAGGTGTCCGTGGCGACGCGGACACCTGTGAAGCCCGCGAAGGGACGCGTTTACCTGTGAAGGTATCCGCGTCCCCTCGCGGGGCTCGCTGCGCTCGCCACGCTTCGGGCTCGGTGGCTCGCTGCGCTCGCCACACTATTCTATTCTCAGCTCCACGCCGACGTGGATAGTAGGGCATGAAAAGGTCGGAGGACGCGTACCGCCGCCCCTCGCGGGCTCGCTGCGCTCGCCACGCTTCGGGTTGGCGTGGATCGTGGGGTGGCGTACAAAAATTGGGGGGACATTTAAGGGTTAATTGGGGCTATTTGGGCTCTGTAGCCCATTTTACATTGATTCCTATGGTAAAATCGCGGGCATTGAGGCATTTTTAAGTAAAATCGCGGTCAATCAGGCTTTTTAACATTGTTCCCTATGGGAAAATCGCGGTCATCGCGGGTACCCGATTTTGATGTACCCGCGATTTACCCGCGATGCCCGCGATGACCGCGATTTTTTACCCCCGACGCCCGCGATTCTGATCGCGGGCGCCGTTCTAGGTAAAGAGTACTGATTTATTTTTCTTTTTTTGAATGTTTTCATATTCATTCTCATGTGTCGACATGGACACCGATAAAGTGCCACACTTATGTCAACATTTACATGTGTTGAACTTTCTGTGTTGATTTTTTCTTGTAGCAATTTTTTTCCAGTGACAACTATGAACTATGTGCATGTCAACCTACACATCATCAACCAATTCTTTGTATAATATATAACACCTGTTCTGTTTTACTGTAGGTGTTTTAAGTCAGACCTTTTACTGCTACTATTACTGTTTATGTAAATGCATTCTAAATGACAGCAACATCCTACCATCCTTCTACAAGAATATATAACCAACTAGGTGATTCATCGCGCCCCGTGCCCCCCCTCTCGCGATTCGCAACCCCCCCTCGCGCAATTCACGCCCCCTTCCACGCTTTGCGGACCCCCGCCCTCTCCCGCGATTCGCCGACACCTGCGCCCCCTCCCTCCCTTGATTCACGGCACCCCCCGCGCCCCTCCCGCAACTCACGGCACCCCTAAGCCCCTCTTTAGTCCCCCGTATACTCACACACCCCTATCACTACCCAGCTTCCTGCTCTCCTGAACCGTAACTTCCACCACTGGGGAGTCGCTGACGCTGTTTTGCCCACATGCCCCTATCATGCCTCATAGCCCAGCCTCCTGCTCTCATGCACCTGAACTCCCACCCAGTAGGAGGAGACACTGACTAAAGGCCACCATCCTGTACTCCTGTACTGCCACGCTGGACCCTCACCCACTGGCAGAAGCTGCACAGTATCTCCCACCCTCCTCTTTAGTCCCCCTTATGCCCACACACCCCTATCACTACCCAGCCTCCTGTTTTCCTGTGTCGTGACCTCCGCCAGTGGGGAGCCGCTGACTCAGAAACACCCTACTATACTATTGCACACACACACACACCTAAACAACATGCACACACAGCCCCCCCCCACACCCACAAATGTCACTGTACCACCCACACTATCAATGTACATCTTACTCTGTAACCGCTTTTTAATTACACAAAACAGTACACACCCCCTTCCACATCATATGCTCTCTATTTAACACATTTCACCTATAACTCAAGTTGCAATACAGGCATCTTACATACAATTCTAACCATATTTCTCATATACAAATGTTCACAAATTAAGGGGGCGCAGCCCCTTCCGACGGTGTGAAGAGCGCCCGTAGGGCACGATGAATCACCTAGTAACATAATAAAAGTATACAGTAGAGGGTAAGCTCTGCAGATCAGCACCCGCAGCTTGGATACAGATATTTAAGAATAAATAAATCACCGGTAGAATGTCAGCTCAGTGGGCTCAGAGCCCCCATTGGGCTGATATGTCCAGGAAAGGTCGTACCAACGCCCTCCTCCCGGTATTGGTCATAGTCATATGGGACAGTCATCAGATCGACACAGGAAATAGGTTGAAATGCATTAGGTCAACATGGTCCTTAGGTCGACACAAGCATCAGGTTGACATAGAAAAGGTCAACATGAAAAAAGGTCGACATGAGTTTTTCATGGTTTTTGGTGTCTATGTCAACTTAAGTTTAAAAAATAAATAAAACATGAAAAAACGCGTCAACCTAATGCTTGTGTTGGCCCAATGACAACGTCGAACATTTTCATGTCGACCTAATGACTGTGGATCTTCAGAAGTCGACCTAGCCCTATTAGCTGTATGTAATGATGCTGCAGAGCCGGTGCCAGTAGCACAGAAGACCCCAGGACTGCGCGGCCAGCACCCCACATAACGGGACACCAGGGGTTATCGTACGACCACACATGTGAGCATGTGCATGGTCCGTGCAAACAAAGCCAGCGATGGACAGCCATCGCTGGCTGTACACAAGGTGATTGACAGCTGGGGGGCATTTGTAGGCGGCACCCAGAGGTTTCTTAGGACCCCACACAGTGCATGTTTTCCAGGTCTACTCACCGAGCGGGTTATTCTGATGTGTACACAGGGCTGCGTTCACACGGAGACTGATGTTTTTGTTTTTGTACGCAGGGTGCGTGCACCCATGGCGAACATTAGGTTCACTGGGTGCACCTACCCAACATAGCGGGTGGGGGGCGGAGAGGGGCGCCGTGCAGCCCCATTACCATATGAGAACCATATAAGTGTTTCATGGGCCTTCCCATGGTAATGAGGCTGTGACGCGGGTGCGGGGGGCGGGCAGCTGACATCACCACTGTCCGCCCATTTCCGTCCCAGCATGCACGCATATGGGAGTGACTTGAAAGTCACTGTTATATACGTGCACAGGGCCGTCAACAAAAATCTTGGGGCCCGGGACATGGACATCTCCGGGCCCCTCCCAAACAAAAAAACCTCTTCACACACATATATATGTACATATGTGTGTGTGTGTGTGTATGTGTGTGTGTCTTTTAATAGGAAACACTCCATGGCCTGTAAGCATAATAGCGATAGATAGATAGATAGATAGATAGATAGATAGATAGATAGATAGAGCGATGATAGATATGAGATAGATAGATCAGAGTGATGATAGATAAATATAGATAGATAGATAGATAGATAGATAGATAGATAGATAGATAGATAGATAGATAGATAGATAGATAGGACCGATGATAGATATGAGATAGATAGATAGATCAGAGTGATGATAGATAAATATAGATAGATAGATAGATAGATAGATAACTGTCTCCCCTCCCCCAAGGCACTTACCTGGTTAATTAAAAAGGTGAAGTAGGCATTGAGCAGGTTTTCTGGACCTTTTTCCTGCAAATCTTCTCCTCCTCACACTCCTCCGCTAAGCTCCGCCCCTTTTTTATGTATCCTCTATTTTCCCTGGCTTCTCATTGGTGGGCGGCGGCCATCTTTGTGTAGTCTTATGGGGGCAGCCATCTTCTTTTAGCTCCTGCTGCACATACAGGAGCAGAGACATCCTCAGCCTGGCTTCCGCAGCTAGATGGCCCTAAAATACTTTTACCAGGTGACAGGTAACAAGGGGGGGGAGAGAGAGATCGCTCTGCATATGTTTGTTGTCTGCTCCGACCCAGCAGCGTGCATTTTTTTGTGTGCCCCGTGATCACGGGCCCCTCCGACCCTTGGGCATACCTCCCAACTGTCACTATTATAGCGGGACAGTCCCGATTTTCGGGTCCTGACTGTCCCACCAGGCATTGTCCTCCCGCTGCGGAGGGTTGCAGTTGGGAGACCCCCCCAATCTAATAGAATAGACGCACAGCGTCTATTCTCGTATGAAAATGAGGTTGTGGCTAATTAGCATAAGCCGCGCCCTCATTTACATACACCCCAACCCCTTTTCGGACGCTCGCGCGGAGTGTCCCTATTTCATCAGCACAGAAGTTGGGAGGTATGCTTGGGGCCCGGGTCAGATATCCCCCTTGACCCCTCCTTTCGCCATGCCTGTGCGTGCACCTTCCACATCTTTCGATGGCATTATGAGTAATGAATGTACCTGCCGGGTGACCTGTGTGGGGTCCTGAGGACCGAGTTTGAGAACCCCCTGGGCTAAGTCATTTCTCCTTTCTCTACGAGGAAACTGACGGGAAATGAAAGTTCAAATAAATACGGTTATTTTATATCATATTAATTATAAGACGGGAGCAGGCAGATATAAAGATGGCGCCCGGCCTCTGCTCTGTGACTGGATCAGCTTTAGTATTGTGCCCCCGGCTATGGATGTACATAAGGAAGATGAGGAGTCAGCCTTTATCATGCAGAGTGACATGTGACAATGTGACATCTTCAGCCGCAGCTCCAGGGCCAGACAGGGACAATGGAGGTGCCTGGAAAGCCAGATAAAGCCGCAATTATCACTGAAAAAACAGGACAGCTGCCGAATCCGGGATCCACAGTGTAGTCCTCAATAACAAAAACGGATCCTGCGCTGGGATCATTAGCAGATATGGATCCTGCGTTGGGGCCAATAACAGATCCGGATCCTGCGTTGGGGCCAATAACAGACCCGGATCCTAAGTCGAGAACAATGACGAATCCGGATCCTGTACTGAGATCAATAACAGATCCGGATCCTGTACTGGGATCTATGAATGATACGGATCCTACACTTTTCCATGTGTCGACCTATAGTCAGTGTTGACCTTCTGTATGTCGACATATTGACTTTTGACATAGACACTGCAGGGTACATTTACTACGGTAGGTGTTCTATAGAAGATAGGAGGTTGCCCATAGCAACCAATAAGATTCCATTTCTTATTTATTTAGCACCTTCTAGAAGACGGCATCCGGACTGATTATAGAATGACTCTAGTTCGACAGTCATAAGGTCGACCACTATTGGTCGACAGTCAAAAGGTCGACATGCATTTTTTTTACTAAACTTTGAGCCGACAGGCGGTATTTCATTTCCTACCATCCACTAGGGCGAGGAGGGAGAATATAATAGTGTGCCGAGCCATGCGAGGGGACGCAGTACTGATGCTGGGTACACACCAGGACGACTAGGGCCCGATCCCCTCAATCTAGATCCAATTCCGACCAATTGGATGTAGATTGTGTGCTGATTGGGCCCTTTTCTGACCTGGTGTGGACCGATACCGATCCGATGTGCGGTCCCGCGGGTCGCTCGGTCGTTATTGAGATCCTACCTGCTGCAGGTAGGATCTCAATGACGACCATACAGCCGGGTGCGGGTCGCCATCGGATCGGACCCGCTCACGGTGCACATCGTGAGCAGGTCGTGCCCCCCCGCGTCACCGTGAGCGGGTCGGACGAGACACTGACTACCCGCTCACGATGTGCATCGTGAGCGGGTCGTCGTGGTGTGTACCCGGCATTAGACAGTGTCCATATCGACCTAGACAACCTAAAAAAAACAACTCATGTCGACCTTTCCAAGTCGACATTTTAGATGTCGACCTTTTGACACTCAACATTTTCACTGTTGACCTTTGAACCCTAACGACCTTTTAGCTGTCGACCTTTTGAATGTCGACCTTTAGACCCTGTCGACTATTTAACCCTGTCGACCTTGTGACTGTCGACCATATGATTGTAGACCTAGAAACTGTAGATGTTTTATACCATAACTCTAGAAGATAAAAGTTAGAATCTGATTGGTTGCTATAGGCAACATCCCATGTTCTATACAACACCCACCTTGGTAAATGTACCTCTGCCTATTGTATGATTCACACCCTCCTGATGCTGATCTGCTGCTTAGCGGACATGGGCCTGTCGCTGACCTCCTGCTTAGCGGACATGGGCCTGTCGCTGACCTCCTGCTTAGCGGGCATGGGCCTGTCGCTGACCTGCTGCTTAGCTGACATGGGCCTGTCCCTGACCTCCTGCTTAGCGGGCATGGGCCTGTCAGTGACCTGCTGCTTAGCGGACATGAGCCTGTCAGTGACCTGCTGCTTAGCTGACATGGGCCCGTCAGTGATCTGCTGCTTAGCGGACATGGGCCTGTCGCTGACCTCCTGCTTAGCGGGCATGGGCCTGTCAGCGATCTGCTGCTTAGCGGACATGGGCCTGTCGCTGACCTCCTGCTTAGCGGGCATGGTCCTGTCAGTGATCTGCTGCTTAGCTGACATGGGCCTGTCACTGACCTGCTGCTTAGCGGACATGGGCCTGTCACTGACCTGCTGCTTAGCAGACATGGGCCTGTCACTGGCCTGCTGCTTAGCAGACATGGTCCTGTCAGTGACCTGCTGCTTAGCAGACATGGGCCTGTCGCTGACCTCCTGCTTAGCGGGCATGGGCCTGTCAGTGACCTGTTGCTTAGCGGACATGGGCCTGTCACTGACCTGCTGCTTAGCAAACATGGGCCTGTCACTGACCTGCTGCTTAGCAGACATGGGCCTGTCGCTGACCTGCTGCTTAGTGGACATGGGCCTGTCGCTGACCTGCTGCTTAGCAGACATGGGCCTGTCTGCAGTAGCTTTGGTTGCGGAGTCGCTGGATAGCGCATTGTCCAGTTCTCAGGCTGCTCCGTCTGGACTGGGGCCAGTTAGGAAACGGAGGGGAATTGCTGGAAACAGGAATGTGGAGAAAGGGCGGCTGATCATAGAGGAAACAGGTCACACTGAGAGGGAACTCAGCAACACTGGAAAACACGGGGTGACACTCGTCAGCACCCCACAGGCTCCGATCCAGGAAGACCCTTTGCACATCTGCCATCATCTTCTGCTGTGTCTGCGGCTCTGGGATACAGGAGTTATATAAAGACACTTGTCAGATGCGATATCTTCCAGTAATCGGAGTGTGAGCTGCGACACTGTGACATGTATCTGAGGATAAGGTGTGTGTGTGTGTGGGGGGGGGGGGGGTGCTGTGTGACTCAGGCCCATCTCTGGGGTACGCACAGGAATCGGAGCTGTGTAACTGTGACATGTATCCCAGGATAAGGCGGGGGTGTTGTGTGACTCAGGCCCATCTCTGGGGTACGCACAGGAATCGGAGCTGTGTAACTGTGACATGTATCCCAGGATAAGGCGGGGGTGTTGTGTGACTCAGGCCCATCTCTGGGGTACGCACAGGAATCGGAGCTGTGTAACTGTAACATGTATCTCAGGATAAGGCGGGGGTGCTGTGTGATACAGGCTCATCTCTGGGGTACGTGCAGGAATCTGAGCTGTGTAACTGTGACATGTATCTCAGGATAAGGCGGGGGCGCTGTGTGACTCAGGCCCATCTCTGGGGTACGCGCAGGAATCGGAGCTGTGTAACTGTGACATGTATCTCAGGATAAGGCGGGGGTGCTGTGTGACTCAGTCCCATCTCTGGGGTACGCGCAGGAATCGGAGCTGTGTAACTGTGACATGTATCCCAGGATAAGGCGGGGGTGCTGTGTGACTCAGTCCCATCTCTGGGGTACGCGCAGGAATCTGAGCTGTGTAACTGTGACATGTATCCCAGGATAAGGCGGGGGCGCTGTGTGATACAGGCTCATCTCTGGGGTACGTGCAGGAATCTGAGCTGTGTAACTGTGACATGTATCCCAGGATAAGGCGGGAGCGCTGGGTGACTCAGTCCCATCTCTGGGGTACGTGCAGGAATCGGAGCTGTGTAACTGTGACATGTATCCCAGGATAAGGCGGGGGTGCTGTGTGACTCAGGCCCATATGTGGGGTACGCACAGGAATCGGAGCTGTGTAACTGTGACATGTATCCCAGGATAAGGCGGGGGTGCTGTGTGACTCAGGCCCATCTCTGGGGTACGTGCAGGAATCGGAGCTGTGTAACTGTGACACGTATCCCAGGATAAGGCGGGGGCGCTGTGTGACTCAGGCCCATCTCTGGAGTACGTGCAGGAATCGGAGCTGTGTAGCTGTGACATGTATCCCAGGATAAGGCGGTGGGGGCGCTGTGTGACTCAGGCCCATCTCTGGAGTACGTGCAGGAATCGGAGCTGTGTAGCTGTGACATGTATCCCAGGATAAGGCGGGAGCGCTGGGTGACTCAGTCCCATCTCTGGGGTACGCACAGGAATCGGAGCTGTGTAACTGTGACATGTATCCCAGGATAAGGTGGGGGTGCTGTGTGACTCAGGCCCATCTCTGGGGTACGCACAGGAATCGGAGCTGTGTAACTGTGACATGTATGCCAGGATAAGGCGGGGGGCGCTGTGTGACTCAGGCCCATATGTGGGGTACGTACGTTTTATTTCTTAAACTGCTAATTCAAATACAGCAGGCAAATCCCAGCAGCGAGATGCCGAGTGCGGCCCAGTCAGATCCTGGCGCTGTGCATCCACTGCAGATAACATGATTCTTTCATGTACTTCTGCAAATTTGCGTATAAAAATGCAAACGCCTAGAAGTCGCGGTTTGTCTGACAGGAATCCGGCGTTTCTGGATGAAAACGTGGAATTTTCCGGTTGTGTTGTAGTATATGCAGGTGTGCCCAGGTGCTTTTAGGGGGAAGGTTCTCTGCCGTCAGTGCTGACCACTTCCAGATGGAAAGTTCCAGAAATTTTTCGAATGGATCTGCGAATGCACGACGGACGATTAGCGATGCATTCTCAATTTGCGCGTGTCGTTTTTTCGTCCCTTCTGGGGGGTGGCTTTCTGTTCGCAATCACCTGTTTTTCTCTCATTTTCCATTTAATGCTAAATCAAGCCCTAATATTTGGGCCCAGTTTGTGCATATTAAAGAGAGTTTCTTTCTAACCAGTTATTTATATAGCGCACTCATATGCCACAGCGCTGTACAGAGAATACATCACCGTTCCCATAAGACTCTGCCCGAGTGATCACAGGGGTCTGCAACTTCGCACAGCAGAGTTCAGGGCTGAATTAGGCTCTAGGTGGGAGAGCCACGCAGCACAGGTGGGAGAGCCACGCAGCACAGGTGGGAGAGCCACGCAGCACAGGTGGGAGAGCCACGCAGCACAGGTGGGAGAGCCATGCAGCACCGGTCACCGGTCAAGGCCACCCTGCGTTAATCACATTTACGCCACTGGTATTGGCCTCCCCTTGCCTGGCAGCATGGTTTGTTCCAGACACAAAATTTGCTGATAAAGCACTAAAAACCTGGGACTCTCCATGGAAATCATTTGGCAGCTAAGCTTACACTCTATCCCAGGAATTGTTTATGAGAGGGGTATAACAGATATTTGGAGTGTGCCACACGCACGATACTTAGGCTGTGCCTAGAATCCCATTACCAGAGGGATGCTTTGTCCTAACAAAGGCCTGCAGAGGTGTTACTAGGGAGCCGTCTGCTTACTATTCCCCACCGTTGCTATAACAACCACCTCAGGCCTATTATGTAGGAAGCAGCCATTCGTCGTTCTCCTCATCACGTATCAGCCTCCCCGCTGGCCAATCACGTTCTTCGCTGACACTTTCCTATACCATCAGCTATTCTGGTTTGGGTGACGTGAAAACCCCTTAATTCTGCATAAGCGACACCCCCAAACTCTAGCCTGTGGCTGCATTTTCCCTGGAATGATGGACGAGCGTATAGCAACAGTCCCCAGGCATGCAGCGAGCGGTGTATTCCCCCTATACATGCAGAATATATTCACAGCAGCAGATAAGGCGTTTTTACTGTATTTTTGGAACAGGTCTGGATTTAGACAATTTACGCTGGGAACTGGGAGTGGGAAGGACGGGGGTTTCCTAAAATAGCTGCCTGTTTCTCTGCACATATGTCATAAGTCTGAATGAGAACAAAAAACGTCTGTACTGTAGATCCTTGTTTCTAAAGGTGTGGGGGGGGGGGAAGGTGTAACGTTCCGTGGATGAAGCAGCTGACGTGGAGCTGCAATAGGCTGCCTGGGCGTGCTGGGACTTGTAGTTCCAATCCTCCCGAACATGAATACCTGATTTCATCCATAACCAATGATCATTGTGTAACGCGTAGCACACCGCTATTCCACACACGTACCAAAATGGCAGCAAATACAGAACTTTATATGGTGCTGCGGCTTCCCGCTGGGAGTTGTTGGCGTGAGCGCAAGGTAGCAAATATGGCTGCTGGCGCCTCCCGTACTCATGGCGCCAGAATCAGGCCCCTTATAGTCATTTAGGCATACGGTCACTAGGTCTACAAGCATTAGGTCGACACCACTAGGTCAACATGACTGAAGGTGGATATGCAGGAAGGTCGACATGACTGAAGGTCGAAATGGTTTATGTCGACATGGGGAAAGTCGACAGTCAAAAAGGTGGACATGGGGTTTTTCCACCATTTTTTTGAGTGGACATGTGCCGACAGGCGGTATTTAATGCCCTACCATCCACTAGGGCGTGGTGGGAGAATAAAATAGTGTGGCGAGCCATGCGAGGGGACGCGGCACTACGTTTCAGTGTCCATGTCGACTGTGTCGAAATTTGTGACAAAAAAGTGAAAAACCCCATGTCACCCTTTTGACTGTCGACCTTCCCCATGTTGACCTAACCCATGTCGACCTTCAGTCATGTCGACCTTCCCGCACATCAACCTTCAGTCATGTCGACCTAGTGGTGTCGACCTAATACTTGTCAACCTAGTTGCGCTCTACCCAATGATCCATACCCGTCATTTTATTATGAATTTTATTTAGGATCATTATTGCTTTTTCAAATCTTCTTTAAATCCTTGTTATTGACATTCGCACCGACCTCTGTAGAATGAGCGGGAAAGGTTGGATCCAGGGAACACGGCGCTGCAAGTCCAACGTTTTGTCCTAGAAAGACGGTACTGTGTAGAATTTACCTTTGTGGCGCCTGCTGGGTGCGAACAAATCAGCAAACTGACACCCCGTATGCATTGAAGTCTACTAACGCGCCATGGCGTCAGTTTACACACCCTCTAAACTCCTGCCGGAACTACATATCGGATCTGTAACTCATCTGCAGATTGCGTTAGCTGTGGAAACCAATATCACATTTGCGATGGGCCTCATTAATTGGCCGTAATTGAATGATTTAAAAGGATGCCAAAGAGGTCTCCTCCGATGGCACGGCACCTGCTGCACCAACTAAGGAGCCAGCAGACGATGCCCCCAGCCATTGTATTGCCCCCCATAGAGGTCAGAGGACCCCGGCAGCTGTCAGACGGTACAGAGAGCTCTGCATCCCCAGCACTGCCCGTGTTGTATCTGTGGCACGTGTGTGAATGGGCTGGAGAACAAGGGTTCTCTTCAGTCAGGGCCTAGTCTGCAAACAAACAGCCTGTGTGGAGTACGGCAGCCTGCTCACCAGGCCCTGAACACTGCAGCTGTGTTCCCCGGTCTAAGACCATGTGAAGCCGCGGAGCTATAAATAACTGACAGTGCAGATTAGCATTTAACCTCTTTATTCCTATAAACTCTAAAGGCTTCATCATGAAGCCCAGGGAATAGCACAATGTTGGCCCCGATTCTGCAGCGGCCGAGTATGCGCCATTTGCTGGTGTTGCTTCTGCGACTACATGTAAATGTTACTTCACGCCCTTCCTAGTGTCTGCATATCCCATCAGTCGCAGCACGGGCCCCATGCTAGATTCTCTGTGAGAGTATGGTCCCTGATATGAGCGATGCAGCACCCGCGCGCACAACGACTTCAGCCGCCTCAATTGCAACTGCTGCTTTGTATGCATGCACCCTTGGCGCCTGCGCAATGCAACTGAGATGGCAGGCATGGTCGCCGCACTGTGACCGACATAAGCAATGCATGCAGCTTAGCCCCTACTGGTGCCTCCTGCATGCTACATGTCTCTGGCCATGTCTCCTGCATGTTACAAGTCTCTGGCGGTTCCTCCTGCATGCTACATGTCTCTGGCGGAGTCTCCTGTACACTACATGTCTCTGGCGGAATCTCCTGTACACTACATATCTATTGTGGTGCCTCTTACAGGCTACATGTCTCCACTTGTGCTTCCTGTACTGCTAGATGTCTCTGGCGGTGCCTCCTGCACGCTACATGTCTCCGGTGGTGCCTCCTGTACTGCTACATGTCTCTGGCGGTGCCTCCTGTACTGCTACATGTCTCTGGTGGTGCCTCCAGCACACTACATGTCTCTGGCGGTGCCTGCTGCACTCTATATGTCTCTGGCGGTGTCTCCTGCACCCTACATGTCTCTGGCGGTTCCTCCTGCATGCTACATGTCTCTGTCAAGGTCTCCTGTACACTACATGTCTCTGGCGGAGTCTCCTGTACACTACATATCTGTGGTGGTGCCTCTTGCAGGCTACATGTCTCAGAAACAGAGAGACGGTGATCCACAAGGCTACATGTCTCCACTGGTCCTTACTGTACCTCTAGATGTCTCTGGCGGTGCCTCCTGCACGCTACATGTCTCCGGTGGTTCTTTCTGCACCCTACATGTCTCTGGCAGTGCCTCCAGCACACTACATGTCTCTGGCAGTGCCTGCTGCACTCTATATGTTTCTGGCGGTGTCTCCTGCACCCGACATGTCTCTGGCGGTGCCTCCTGCACCCTACATGTCTCTGGCGGTGTCTCCTGCACCCTACATGTCTCTGGCGGTGTCTCCTGCACCCTACATGTCTCTGGCGGTGCCTCCTGCACCCTACATGTCTCCGGCGGTGCGTCCTGCACCCTACATGTCTCCGGCGGTGCGTCCTGCACCCTACATGTCTCTGGCGGTGTCTCCTGCACCCTACATGTCTCTGACGGTGCCTCCTGCACCCTACATGTCTCCGGCGGTGCGTCCTGCACCCTACATGTCTCTGGCGGTGCCTCCTGCACCCTACATGTCTCCGGCGGTGCGTCCTGCACCCTACATGTCTCCGGCGGTGCGTCCTGCACCCTACATTGCTCCGGCGGTGTCTCCTGCACCCTACATGTCTCTGGCGGTGTCTCCTGCACCCTACATGTCTCTGGCGGTGTCTCCTGCACCCTACATTGCTCCGGTGGTGTCTCCTGCACCCTACATGTCTCCGGCAGTGTCTCCTGCACCCTACATGTCTCTGGCGGTGTCTCCTGCACCCTACATGTCTCTGGCGGTGTCTCCTGCATGCTACGTGCACTGTCTCAGAGGAAGCCCGTCGGAGGATGTCGGCTGCAGGTCTGTATGTTTGAAGATGTATTTATCTTACACATCTGAGGATCAGGAAACTGTCCCTGAGCTAATCGGACCTGTTATATATATATGTGTGTGTGTGTGTGTGTATGTGTGTGTGTGTGTATATGTGTGTGTGTGTGTATGTGTGTGTGTGTGTGTATATGTATATATATATATATATATATATACAATTTATTTATTTACAGTTTCTTATATAGCGCAGCAGATTCCGATGCGCTTTACAATTGTATATAATCTGAGACCGTAATGTCCTCATTCCTCATACAGGGACCCCGGGGCCCACCTAGCCTGTCCATTGTGCAGCACAGACCCCAGTCCTGCCAGGTATGGATTATAAACAGCTCAAAGGTCAACACAGACAAAAGTTCAATATACCTTCAGTCAACATGGTCAAATGGTCGACACAAGCAATAGGTTGAAATGTACTGTGTGTATATATATATATACTGTCCTTAGAATCTGCAGGGGGATGCTGGGAGGGATAGAGTTAGTACATGCAGTGTGCTGGGGGGGACCTCAGCATAATGGCCGCTAGTAGTTAATTAACAGATGCTGAAAGACTGTATTTACAGAGCATGGTGACCTTCAGTCGTCTGCGGAGCTGGTGATTATATACAGAGAAGGATAATGGGCCGGGAAATGTCACAGCCAGTTAGATGGACGGCCCACCCCCACGTCTGAGTCAGCTGCGCAAATGTTAATAATAATTAGCGCAGTGTCTGAGGCGAATGCAGGTTGTGGTAACTATATATACGCTGCAATATCTGTCATGTCACATCGAGCTATTAGTTACCCTATATCGGCTCTGCCTGTAAGCAGGGTGGTTTGGTTTCACTGCCCTTGAATATGTCATAGAATGCTCTGTGGGCACAACTGCAGCCAGTACTGGCAGAATTGCTGATCTGTGTGGTGGCCAAAAGCATAAACAGGTGGAAGTAGAATGTGCCAGAGGTTTATCTAGTAGATGGTAGGTGCCAGAGGTTTATCTAGTAGATGGAAGGTGCCAGAGGTTTATCTAGTAGATGGTAGGTGCCAGAGGTTTATCTAGTAGATGGTAGATGCCGGAGGTTTATCTAGTAGATGGTAGATGAGAGAGGTTTATCTAGTAGATGGTAGGTGCCGGAGGTTTATCTAGTAGATGGAAGGTGCCGGAGGTTTATCTAGTAGATGGTAGGTGCCAGAGGTTTATCTAGTAGATGGTAGGTGCCGGAGGTTTATCTAGTAGATGGTAGGTGCCGGAGGTTTATCTAGTAGATGGTAGGTGCCTGAGGTTTATCTAGTAGATGGTAGGTGCCGGAGGTTTATCTAGTAGATGGTAGGTGCCGGAGGTTTATCTAGTAGATGGTAGGTGCCGGAGGTTTATCTAGTAGATGGTAGGTGCCGGAGGTTTATCTAGTAGATGGTAGGTGCCTGAGGTTTATCTAGTAGATGGTAGGTGCCCGGAGGTTTATCTAGTAGATGGTAGGTGCCGGAGGTTTATCTAGTAGATGGTAGGTGCCGGAGGTTTATCTAGTAGATGGTAGGTGCCGGAGGTTTATCTAGTAGATGGTAGGTGCCGGAGGTTTATCTAGTAGATGGTAGGTGCCTGAGGTTTATCTAGTAGATGGTAGGTGCCTGAGGTTTATCTAGTAGATGGTAGGTGCCGGGAGGTTTATCTAGTAGATGGTAGATGCCGGAGGTTTATCTAGTAGATGGTAGGTGCCGGAGGTTTATCTAGTAGATGGTAGGTGCCGGAGGTTTATCTAGTAGATGGTAGGTGCCCGGAGGTTTATCTAGTAGATGGTAGGTGCCGGAGGTTTATCTAGTAGATGGTAGGTGCCGGAGGTTTATCTAGTAGATGGTAGGTGCCGGAGGTTTATCTAGTAGATGGTAGGTGCCGGAGGTTTATCTAGTAGATGATAGGTGCCGGAGGTTTATCTAGTAGATGGTAGGTGCCGGAGGTTTATCCATAGTTGCCTACCCTCCTACATTCTGCAGGAGACTCCCTGAAATAGCAGAAATCTCCCTCTCTCCCTGATTTGTGTAACAATCTCCCTCATGTCACCTAGCCCACATTATGTAGCTGTTACATTTTTTGGGAAAAAAGAATGAGAAATAGATACAATTACACTGAATCATCAGCACCATTTCCCAGCATTGGTGATAAAACACAATGATCCCTATGGCTACATGCATTTCTTGTGGCCATTTATATGGAACCAGGTGTAAAACACAATAGATGAAAAATCCCTGATATGTATCAGTGACTTTTCTTTACCAAGTATAGTATCTCTTACTAACTGCTATGGGGGCTCATTTACATTTGGATAGAAGTCATTCAAAAAGATTCCTCTCAGATGTAGCAGTACACACCCACGCTTCTATGTGCCACATTCACAATCTCTTTTCACAATATGTCCATATATGGAACTAGACACGCCCTTTGGGTGGAGCATGACACGCCCCCTTAATGGGTCACTGTGCAAAATGCTACTACCAACTATAATCTCCCTGAAAATAGTTTTCAAAAGTAGGCAAGTATGGGTTTATCTAGTAGATGGTAGGTGCCCGGAGGTTTATCAAGTAGATGGTAGGTGCCAGAGGTTTATCTAGTAGATGGTAGGTGTCGGAGGTTTATCTAGTAGATGGTAGGTGCCTGGATGGCACGTGGCTCCTGGCACCAGCTATGGCTCTGCACGTGGCTCCTGGCACCAGCTATGGCTCTGCATGTGGCTCCTGGCACCAGCTATGGCTCTGCACGTGGCTCTTGGCACCAGCTATGGCTCTGCACGTGGCTCCTGGCACCAGCTATGGTTCTGCACGTGGCTCCTGGCACTAGCTATGGTTCTGCACGTGGCTCCTGGCACTAGCTATGGTCTGCACGTGGCTCCTGGCACCAACTGTGGATCTGTATGTGGCTCCAGTCACCAGCTTTGGCTCTGGTGGTTTGCACCTGCCACGGTAAGAAGAGCCGGTGTACCTGGCATGCGCCCGCGCTCTCCTGTCCGGATCGTTATCTGCACCCACATCACATAAACAAAGCAGCGATTCCGGCGTCTCAGGAATGTACAGATAACATTATTATTAGTAACCAACTGAGGCCACGAGATGTTTGTTACATAACAGACGGAGGAACCATGAAACAGACACATGTCTTCATGGTGCCCTCTGTGTTCACGTGCCAGCCTCATACATGGTGGTACAATGCAGGAAAGGGCTTGGGCCCGGCTTCTGTACCATGACACTTACATAATACTAATCACATATTAAATGCAGTAATAATACGTTGTGGCAATTCCCACATGAATGAAATAAGGTTATTACCATCCAGCGTCCGGTTGTAGTGATGGATTTTGACTACCTGTGATGGGGGTAGTCCAAATATATAATATCACCCCATATAATGACATCTCAATGGAGAGAATCCCGACAGAGGCTGGTAAAAACAAACATAGAAACATAGAATTTGACAGCAGATAAGAACCATGTGGCCCATCTAGTATTTATTTATTATTTATTAACAGTTTCTTATATAGCGCAGCATATTCCGCAGCGCTTTACAATAGGGGACAGTGATATAACAAACTGGGCATTTACAAAGGTTCCAGGTGTGCTGTAAAGTACAGTGACCGATGGGTCAGTAGGTTGGAAAATGTGAAGAAAAGAGTGGATATGTGTGGACTGTATAGTGGGGATGTGATTAGATAGGATTGGTATATGAAGGTTAAGTGGCTGGTTCTGGTATTTGATAAGCTTGCCTGAAGAGATGAGTTTTCAGGGAATGCTTGTAGGTTTGGAGATTGGAGTCTGTGCTTGGGAGGGCATTCCACAGGGTGGGTGCAGCCCGAAGAAAGTCCTGCAAATGGGAGCAAGGGCGTAACTACCATAGGTGCAAGGGGTGCAGCTGCTCTGGGGCCCAGAGCTGAAGGGGGCCCTTCTTTTCTGTCTAAGTAATATGTTTTACATACATTTATCACCATCAGTTGCTAAATAGGGGCCCTTACAAACTTTTGCTATGAGGCCTACGAATATCTAGTTACGCCATTGCACAGTAGCTTTGCAGACGATGAACGTCTGGCTAGGAAGATTATCCTCGCAGCTGCATTCATGATGGACTGTAGTGGTGAGAGTCTGTATTGGGGAAGGCCAATAAGGAGACTATTGCAATAATCAATGCGTGAGATGATGAGAGCATGGATTAGAGTTTTTGCAGTGTTTTGTGTAAGGTAAGGGCGAATTTTGAATATGTTTTTTTGCTGCATGTGGCATGATTTCGAGACAGATTGAATGTGGGGAACAAAGGAAAGTTCAGAGTCAAGGATAACACCTAGGCAGCGAGCTTGAGAGGTAGGAGTGATTGTTAACTTCTCAACAGCGATAGAGATATATGGTTGGTAACTACTATTTATTGGCGGAAATATAATTAATTCTGTTTTTGAAATATTAAGTTTGAGGTGGCGAGATGACATCCAGACTGAAACAGCAGAAAGGCATTCAGAGACACGGCACAATACAGATGGGGACAGGTCCGGGGAGGATAGGTAGAGCTGAGTATCATCCGCATACAGATGATACTGAAATCCAAAGGAGCTGATTAGTTTGCCAAGAGATGAGTTATAGATTGAGAAAAGCAGGGGATCTAAAACTGAACCCTGAGGTACTCCAACTGAAAGAGGTAGCGAAGAGGAGGTAGAATCAGAGAAACGAACACTAAAAGAGCGATTAGATAGGTAGGATGAGAACCAAGAGAGGGCTGTGTCTTTAAGACCTATGGATTGTAGTGTTTGTATGATAAGTGTGTGGTCAACAGTGTCAAAAGCAGCAGAGAGACCTAGAAGAATTAGTAGTGAATAGTGGCCTTTAGACTTAGCAGTGACCAGATCATTCACAACTTTAGTCAGTGCTGTCTTTGTGGAGTGTTGGGCATGAAAGCCTTACTGAAGAGGGTCCAATAAGTTGTGCGAGTTAAGAAAGTGTGTGAGGCGAGTGTAGGCAAGTAGTTTGGAGGTGCATGGAAGTTGAGAGATGGGACGGTAGTTTGAGAGAGAGCTTGGGTCAGAATTCTGTTTTTTCAGAAACGGAGTAATAACTGCGTGTTTGAACAATGAAGGAAAGACACCAGTAGAGAAAGAGAGGTTACAGATTTTAGTTAAGATTGGGATGAGCACAGGAGACAGAGATTTACTTATTTGCGAGGGTATAGGGTCAAGAGGAGAGGTAGTAGAGTGGGAGGCAGAGAAAAGTGCAGATACTTCATCTTCATTCGTGGGATCAAATGAAGCAAATGCATCAGAGGGCTCAGGTAGGCAATTGAGCAGATCATCAACTGAGTTGGAGCATACCAATTCATCTCTGATCTTGTCAATCTTATCCCTGAAGTAGGAAGCAAGATCTTGTGCTTGATAGTGGCTGAAGTTGGTGAGGGAGGGTTGAGAAGTGATTTAAATGTATTAAAAAGACGTTTTGGGTTCGAAGCTTGAGCAGAAATGAGAGTTTGGAATTAGGTTCGTTTGGTAGTTTCCAGGGCATAACTATAGTACGGGTAGATAGTCTTATATTTGAGGAAATCCATTGGACCTTCTCCCTGCCATCCCTAACCCTCCTTACCTGCTTTTTTTCTGAAGTTCTCTGTAACTATCTTTTGGCTTATGGGTGCCATGAAAAAAATTCTGATACTCTGGGGTGCCGTGATTCAAAAAAAGATTGGGAACCACTGATATAATATAAAATATGGTGCCATCTTGTGGCTATTGTTGAAATATACAAGTGTTTGACAACATGGAGGAAGGAAGGAAATGATTACTATCTCTGAGATATGATGAATCACTGGAAGAAATAACTTCACACACTACAAAATAAAATTAACCCATCAATTCTAAAGCAGTTTACTGGCCCAAGAATTGCAGCCCCAGCGCTTTGGCAACACCGAACTATAACCATTGGTTGATTATTCAAATAGAGCCCATTTGAATTAGCAATACAATATAGATTGTGGTACAATGTACATGCACAACGGAAACAGTCATTATGACAGCAAAGACTATCCCTTGGAACCAATGATGTCACTGGCTCCTAGTGACTGGACAGGCTGGACTCTCAGTGATGTCATCGGCTCCTAGTGATTGGATAGGCTCATACTTACCTACTTTTGAAAACTAGTTTCAGTGAGATTATAGGTGGTAGCAGAATTTTGCACAGCGCCCCATTAAGGGGGCGTGTCATGCTCCACGCCCCATTAAGGGGGCATGTCTAGTTCAATATATGGAGAGATTGTGAACCTGGCACCTAGAAGCGTGGGTGTGTACTGCTACATCTGAGAGGAATCTTTTCAAATGGCAATGTCTCTGCTTTCTCCAGCTCATGTAATCCCTGTGGAGGCTGCATCAGGGATTTAAAGTTATATTCATGAGCCGAGGTACACACTAAAAAAATGTTTTAAATGATTTTGCAGATTCCAGCGGGTCAGGGCGACAAAATCAAAATAAGTACTTAAGCACTATGGGCCTTGTTCCAGTTCACTCTTTCTGACAAAATCCTTCTTAGATGGACAAAACAATGTGCACTACAGGTGGGGCAGATGTTACTTGTGCAGAGAGAATTAGATTTGGGTGGGGTTTTACTTCAAAGTGAGATCTATATTGCAGTGTAAAAATAAAGCAGCCAGTATTTACCCTGCACAGAAACAAAATAACTCGCACAAATCTAATTCTCTCTGCACATTTTACATCTGCCCCCCTGCAGTGCATATGGTTTTGTCCATCTAAGAAGGATTTTGTCAGAAAGAGTGAACTAGAATAAGGCCCTATGTGTGCTCCTGCACATCCTCTGCAACATCCTCCATCATCTGTGCATGCAAGACAACGGAGGACATCGCAAATGAGGGCCATATTGCAATATCCCTGCTACATCACTGCCAGCAAGTGTGTATGCCCTTGCCGATGCCGGCTCCCCAACA
This sequence comes from Crinia signifera, assembly GCF_055691185.1. NCBI lineage: Eukaryota > Metazoa > Chordata > Amphibia > Anura > Myobatrachidae > Crinia > Crinia signifera. The sequence continues at coordinate 18,339,071 of NC_139225.1, forward strand.
GGTCCCTGTGACTAAAGTGGTCTCGCTGGGTACACATTGCCCAGCATAAATCTGACCTGTGAAAAGTTTTTTCTAAATGTCCTTTATATGTAATGCCATCTAGTGGTGATTCTTACTACCTGGCAGTATTATATAGCATGACATGAAGTTTACTACAGACTAGGTGATTCATCGCGCCCTACGGGCGCTCTTCACACCGTCGTAAGGGGCTGCGCCCCCTTAATTTGTGAACGTTTGTATATGAGAAATATGGTTAGAATTGTATTAAAGATGCCCTGTATTGCAACTTAGTTGTCCGCGAATCGCGGGAGGGGGGGTCGCGGAGGGTGCCGCGAATTGCAGGGGGGGGGTCGCGGGGGGTGCCGCGAATTGCAGGAGGGGGGGTTGTGGGGGGGTGGATGCTGCGAATCGCGGGAGGGGAGGGATTGCAGAGAATCGCGGGAGGGGGGTCGCGGGGTGGGTTGCCGCAAATCGCGGAGGGGGGTTACGGGGGCGGGGGTTGCGGCGAATCATGGTAGGGGGGGTCGCGGGGGATGTACCGTGAATCACGGGAGGGGGGGTCACGGGGTGGGGTGCCGAGAATCGCGGGGGGTGTGTGTGTGCCGTGAATCGCGGGAGTGGGGGTTGCGGGGGTGTGGGGGGGTGGTGACGTGAATCGCCACAAGAAAAAAATCAACACAGAAAGGTCAACACATGTAAATGTTGACATAAGTGTGGCACTTCATTGGTGTCCATCTCGACACATGAGAATGAATATGAAAACATTCAAAAAATGAAAAAAAAAAATTCAAAAACTCATGTCAACCTTTTTCATTGTCGACCATAGCCATGTCAGTGTTTTCCATGTGCAATTTAATTCTGGAGCTGCCTCGAATCACGGGGGTGCCGCGAATTGCGGGAGGGGGGGTCGCGGGGTTGGGTGCCGCGAATCGTGGGAGGGCGGGGTTCACAGGGGTTCCGGTGGGGGGGTTGCCGCGAATTGCGGGAGGTGGGGGGTCACGGGGGGGTGCCGCGAATACCGGGAGGGGGGTTTGCGGAGGGGTTGTGACGCGAATCGCCACAAGAAAAACTCAACACAGAAAGGTCAACACATGTAAATGTTGACATAACTGTGCCACTTCATTGGTGTCCATGTCGACACATGACAATGAATATGAAAAAATTTAAAAAATTTAAAATAAATCTTCAAAAACTCATGTCAACCTTTTTCATTGTCGACCATAGCCATGTCAGTGTTTTGCATGTGCCATTTAATCCTGGGGCTGCTGCGGATTGCGGGGGGGGGTGCCGCGAATCGCGGGAGGGGGGTCGCAGGGGGGGTGCCGCCAATCGTGCAAGGGGGGGTCGCGGGGGGGTCCTTTTTGCCGCGAATCGCGGGAGGGAGGTCGCGGGGGGTGTGTTTTTTCCGCGAATCGGGGGGGGGGTCACGGGGGAGGGTTTGCCGCGATTCGCGGGAGGGGGGGTCGCGGGGTGGTGGTTATGCCGCGAATTGCAGGAGGGGTCGTGGGGGGGTTCTTTTTGCAGCGAATCGCGGGAGGGGGGGTCGCGGGGGTGTTTTTGCTGCGAATCGCGGTAGGGGGGGTCGCGGGGGAGCGGGTATTTTTGCCGCAAATCGCGGGAGGGGGGGGGGCGCGGGGGGGGGTTTGCCACAAATCGCGGGAGGGGGGCGCTCACCTGGTGGCTGTGGAGTAGCAGTGCTGGGCAACATGGGAAGGCAGTGGGTGTCTGGCACTGTCTGTGGGCTCACTGGGCTGGTTCTCTGTCACATACCTCCCAACATGACCCTCTCCAGGAGGGACACAATGCTCTGTTTCTAGACTTCCCCTTAATGTATGATTGCCATCACCTGTTTTAAACAGGTTAATTTCTCAGAAAGGTGTTCAGCACAGATGAAGGCAATCACACATTAAGAGGAAAGTCCAGGAACAGAGCGTTATAGACACAGACACCCACTTTGAGTGACAGATGTAGCCAAATATATAGGAGATGGTTGCTGTGCATCTTTGTAGCGCCATCTAGAGGTCATTCTGGAAATGTACAAGTGGTTAACACTAAAGGCCTCCATACACTGCGATTTGAGCCCGATTTCACCTGATTTGGATGGATCGGGCCGTGAAATCGGCCCAAATCGCATTTGTAGACATCCCGTCCCACCCGATGCGCGGTCCCATTAGCATCGGATCAGAGTCGGGAGGTCGGACCGGCTGCACGTAAGATTTGCTAAATGTTATGTGCAGTCTCTGGACGCAGAGAAGCGGCAGGTGGGGGATGCTGCAAACGACCAGAAAGGCGGGCAGGGGCAGCGGAGCAGCAAACACAGAGGCGGCGGACGGAGGATGCTGGTGCACCGGCGAGGGGGAACGGAGAGCTGGACAGGAGGAGCTGCAAGAAATATAATACAATACAAATGAATTGGCTGAGAGCTCTCTCATTCATGTGCAGGGCTGCCATTAGAAATTGTGGGGCCTGGGATTGTCAAAATAGACACCTTGTAGCCTGTGTCTCAGTTCCCTGCTCTTCCGGACAGCGGCTCCTCTGCAGGTTGCTGTTCTGGCTTGTGACAGGAGGCTGGCGGGTGGCGGGCTTCGGCAGCAGACAGCCTGCCGCTGTATCAAGGAGGCTGATCAGCGGTGTGCGGCGAGCTGCGGCAGCGAATGACCCGTGGCCTGCCGCTGTAAATGTAGGTGGTGGGCTGTAGGTGGCCATTGGCCCGGGGTAGGGTGCAACAGAATAGCCCAGGCCCCCCCTCTCTGCCAGAGGCGGGGCCCAGGACAGTTGTACCCTTAGCACCCCCCTGATGGAGGTCCTGTTCATTTGGGCTTTTTTTCCCTTGCAGCTCCCTGCTCCCCCTGCCCGGTTCTCTGTTCCCCTCGCCGGCTCACCGGCGTCCCCCACCCACCGGCTCTATTGTCTGCCGCCCCCTGCTCCCTCCACCTGCAGCTCCCCATGAGTTGAATATAATAAATCGCATGCAATTTATCATATACAAAACTTGGCTCATCAAGTGCCTAATCGTGTGTGGCCCCTCCCGGGGTGCTGCCGTGGACATCAGGTGCGATGTGTCCTTAGGACAAGTCAGACTAATGTATGGGGGCCGTAACAAGCTCATCATTTTATATTAGACAATTATCTGGTGCAATAGGCAATGAGCTTGTATCAGAGTGCCTGCTCGTTATCATTTTTACCTTTTCATCTGAATACGCACCTTTAGGTATGTTGTACAGATAGAGGCCGTGGGATTTACCAAAGCCAGGGTTGATATATAGACACATTAGGGCCCATTTATCAAGCAATATATGCGGTAAGCCACAAATCTTAGTTATCACTCGTACATACAGTATGAAGGCGCGACCGCAGCAAGTATCGCCAATACTTTCTGTGTTCCCTCCATAGGCGCCCGCTGCCCAGGAACCTTCTGGTGGAAATTGCCCCTGTGTACAATGACCACACATGCCAGCAGGCCAGCAGTACAATCGGCACATCGCTGCAATGGGCTACACCTGTCCCTACCTGTGCCGGATGGTACATTCACCTGCAGTGATCGCATCCCCCCCCCCCCCCCCTGTACCTGCTGACGTATAGCCGTCACAGTTCCAGGTCTGGAAGAGGCGCCCTGTCCTCTCCTCCTCCCCCAGTGCTGGAGATGTCACTGCTGCCACTTCAGCTGGTGTTCCAGTCACTTTCACAGTGCTCCTGGGATATGGATATGTATCGCTAAACCCCCCCCCCCCCCCCCCCGCGCGACCCCCCTCCCGTGTTTCGGTCCTCAGTACCCCATACAGTTCGTACGTTTTCCAGGTCACCCGACAGGCGCACTCATGACTGAATGATACATTTTAAAAGATCCACAGGTGGAGCTAATTTCTTCCCTTGATTCTGTGAGGAGACCTGCAAAACATGCACTGTGTGGGGTCCTGAGGACCGACTTTGAGAACCTGTGCTCTAGAGCACCATGATGCAAGAAAGTTTGGGGTCCACTACATCAAGGGTCAGGGAACTTTTCAAACTTTTACCCCAAAATATATTTAGATATGCCAACGTTACCCCCTTGATTTGTACTACACACAGCCATACATGGTAATCATCATCATCAATGGCTGCCAGGCTGCGTGTGGTGTAGCCATTGATAATGTGACGTCCAGGCAACTGTTGGTGTCAGTATTACAAAAGGATATTTCCAAAAAGGACTTGGAGGCGGGGCCCGGGGCATCACGCAGGGAAGCGTGTTATAAACAAGGCCCTGATGCACTGCACGGGTGTGGTATGGGGTTCCGACAGTCAGGATCCCGACAGTCATTAGCCCGACGTCGGGATCCCGACTGCCCGGACACAGCATGGCGAGCTCAACAAAGTCCCTTGCGGGGACGGTGGTTCGCTACGCGAGCCACCTATTCTATTCTCCCTCTATGGGGGTCGTGGACCCCCATGAGGGAAAATAGCGGGTGCCGTCGGGCACCCGGCTGTCTGCGTTTTGACAGTCGGGATCCCGACGTCGGGTAAATGACTGTTGGGATCCCGGCACCCCACTGCACTGTGTCAGGTCCTGGTATACTACAGTACTGTATCACACACAGCCAGGCATGCATATAGAATAGATGGAGAAGATTATGCAGTGAACCTGAATCGGGCACACAAGTCTGGGGGGGCAGTAACAGCCCCGAAAATTGGTCTTTTTTATACACTTGATACTGTATGGAACAGTACAGTCTATAGCACAGGTTCTCAAGCTTGGCCTTCAGGACCCCACTCAGTGCATGTTTTGCAGGTCTCCTCACAGAAACACAACTGAAATAATTAGCTCCACCTGTGGAACCTATTAACTGTGTTAATGAGTAATGAATGCACCTGTGCACCTGCCGGGTTTGAGAACCCTTGGTCTATAGTATAGGCTCTTTCAAACATTTAAATAAGATAAGTGGTCAGGAAAAGGTTAAACATATCATAATAAATAAATACACAAACATAATAGAACCAGTGCTGCACTTTCTAAGCTCACAATCTCCCACTTCATGGTAAGGCTCCTGTCTCTTCCTCCTGACAGCTACTCTCTGGTCCATTGTGATGTTTGTGGGTTCAGATCCACACATACAGTAAATGTGGTAGAAGAAGCTGGTACACTGGGCATGTGCAGCAGCTCTGCTCTGTCCCTTACACTGCATGGTGTGGTGGCAGCTCTACTGATCATATTATATACCAGTGCTATTGTCATAATTTAAGGCACTTTACAAGAGGGGGGGAGTTTCCAGGCAATCAGAACCCCCCCCCCCCCCCCCCTGAGTTTGTCTATGTGTGTCATTGGAATATTCTGGCACAACTGCTGCATACAAAGGGCCTTATTCTAGTTCACTCTTTTTGACAAAATCCTTCTTAGATGGACAAAACCATGTGCACTGCAGGTGGGGCAGATGTAACGTGTGCAGAGAGAATTCGATTTGGGTGGGGTTTTACTTCAAAGTGAGATCTATAGTGCAGTGTAAAAATAAAGCAGTCAGTATTTTCCCTGCACAGAAACAAAATAACTCACCCAAATCTAACTCTCTCTGCACATTTAAAATCTGCCCCCCTGCAGTGCCCATGGTTTTGTCCATCTAAGAAGGATTTTTTCAGAAAGAGTGAACCAGAATAAGGCCCAAAGTCACAGCGTTGGTGATATTTGCATCCACCTTTGAATCCTCTGTCATTGATGTTGTGTATCATACGTTTACTTTGGTGTCTTCCTCCCCAAGAGAAACCCATAGAGGAAACGCTGATCTGCAGTCCGGGGGGTGGAGCAAACCCTGTTGTCATTAAGCCCCACCCCCAAATGCCATGATTCGATAGTGCTAAACTATGCAATGGATAACCATCGATATTTTTACATCCATTGTGTTTGATTGATTGGCCTGTGGGCCAATCAAAACATGGGGGCGGGGCTTTGCGGTTGTCGGGGGCGGAGCTATGCTCAGTGTCCCGGCACTTTGAAGAAGAAAAAAAGCAACACATCGTTTTGCTGTTCCATCGATGGAGGGAAACCAACTGTTCTCTCCCATCGATGGCAAAAGTATTCAAAATCGGCCATGAACCATCGATGATTTCAAATCATCGATGGTCGATGGCCATCCCTAGAATCAAGGACAATGTGGGACAGCGGGTGGAGGGTCAAAAGAAAATGTGGGATAGTTGCCACTCTTTCCGGGGAGCCCGATTTATAGGAGCCTCCTGACCATTCCCGAAGGTATGTTGTGTATTGGTTTTATTTAATTTTTTAAATGATTATTTGAACTGTTTTTACGGTTGCTTTTTGGTGGAGCTGCGATAATTATCCCCATAGGTTCCTCCCTAAGCTGGGTGGCTTCTTCCTTGTCACTGCCCTGCAGCATGAATAGGTGCAATAGGCTAAATGTACTAAGATCAAAAAAGTGATAGAATGGAGAGTGATAAACCACCAGCCAAGCAGCTCTAACTTACATGTCACAGGCTGTGTAAAAAATGACAGTTATGAGCTGATTGGTTGGTGGTTTATCACACTCATTTTATCACTTTTCGAGTATTAGGGCCAGGTGCACTAAGCGTCAAAAGTGTTAAAATGGAGAATGATAAACAACCAGCCAATCAGCTCTTGCCTGTCATTTTTCAAACACAGTCTGTGACATGGCAGGTAGGAGCTGATTGGCTGGCTGTTTATCACTCTCCATTTTATCACGTTTGAAGCTTAGTGCATCTGATCCAATATCACCATTTATCTGATTGTGCGTTCTCTGTTACTCCGACAATCCACAACAGAGGATGATTAGAGACTGGCGGCTGCGTGGAGCTCTTGTTGAGACACAGCAGATTTGCATATGGGGTAGTTTCAATAGCATAACAGCTTATCATTAAATTCTGCCTATCACTTCCAGTGGCTTAGCTATAGCTCCGCAGCCCCCGCGGTGGCGGGGGCGCAGAGAAATTGGGGGCGCCGCCGGGGGCTGCGGGGCTATAGTTACCGTGGTCTGCATCTCGCCCGGCTCTCTGCCGGGACCTGCCTGACATCACGGCACGGCCGGCTCCTGCTGCAATGAAAACTGACAATTAGAAAATGGCTGCCCCCATACTGCAGACAGTTTTCTGTCTGCAGTATGAGGCAGCCATTTTCTAAGAGTCAGTTTTCATTGTAGCAGCAGGAGCCGGCCGGGAACGTGACAGTCAGGCAGGTCCCGGCAGAGAGCCGGGCGAGACGCAGACAGCGGGTGCAGGACAGGTACGGGTAAGAAGGGGGGGGCAGGTTAGGTGTGTGCAGGGGGGCGCCGAAAAAACGTGCGTCGGGGGGGGGGCGCAAAATAGTTAGTTACGCCCCTGATCACTTTTCTATTGCATCCTAGAAAATGATGGACAGAATCTACTATTGGCAACATCGCCCCTTTTTCATGTTTAGAAGCGCGCTACCATTTGTAAACACAAGGTGGCGCATTTGACCATTTGTCACATAAGCAGAATGTACAGTGTAACACTGATTTGAATGGTTACATTTCATCTAATAATGTAACCGATTATATATAACAGGAACATACAAAAGATTAAACAGTCAGGAAAAGGAAGCATTTTAGAATTGGTGAGTCCTATATATCTTGTGGTATTGCATTAATCTTATTTCTTTTTAGGTCATATGCACTAAGCGTTGGAGAGAGATAAAGTGTATAGCCAGAGTACATTGCCGGTGTGCAAAACAGCAAGTGAGCGTCAGCTCCGCGTAACACACTGGGTGTGACAAGCGAGTGACCATCGAATGATGTGGGTGGCCCCCCATAGGCTGCGAATGGATGTTTATGCAAAACATCCATTCATAGCCGTGCGGGCGAAGTCGCCCTGCGATCGGGGGCGGCGGCCCGTGTGAGCAGTGGGCGGGCTTAAAAAGACATCCTGCTGCGTGTCGAGCAGAATAACCTCCATGCATGTTTGGCACACAGCGATACAAGGATATAGGCCCATATTCTGGTTCACTCGCAAAGGCAAATTCCTTCTCAAATGGACAAAACCATGTGCACTGCAGGTGGGGTAGATGTTACTTTTGCAGAGAGAATTACATTTGGGTGGGGTTGTACTTCAAACTGAGATCTATATTGCAGTGTAACAATAAAGCAGTCAGTATTTTCCCTGCACAGAAAGAAAATAACTCACCCACATGTTACATCTGCCCCACCGGCAGAGCACATGGTTTTTTCCATTTCAGAAGGAATTTGTCTTTGCGAGTGAACCAGAATAAGGGCCATAGTATACTGTACACAAACAATAGGCGGGTGTGTCTGGCAGATCCCCAGTGCCACAGATCGTCAATGATCCACAACAGGACCCGATAATCTGCTCCGACCACATACCAGACATGCCAGCGGCACCGCAGAGCCTTTATCCGCGGGTCACCAACAGGGCACCCCTATAATTAGCTGCCACTGGTACAGTATAGTAAGTGGGGCCTGCGGCAATGGCTCAGTGATACATTATGTACTGATACAATAGCAGCACTGTGCAGGAATAGGGTATATCTGGGGGGCTGTGCAGGTATAGGGTATATCTGGGGGGGGGCTGTGCAGGTATAGGGTATATCTGGGGGCTATGCAGGTATAGGGTATATATGGGGGGGCTGTGCAAGTATAGGGTATATCTGAGGGGGGGCAGTGCAGTTATAGGGTATATCTGGGGGCTGTGCAGGTATAGGGTATATCTGGGGGGGGCTGTGCAGGTATAGGGTATATCTGAGGGGGGGCAGTGCAGGTATAGGGTATATCTGGGGGGCTGTGCAGGTATCGGGTATATCTGGGGGGGGGCTGTGCAGGTATAGGGTATATCTTGGGGGGGCTGTGCAGGTATAGGGTATATCGGGGGGGGCTGTGCAGGTATAGGGTATATCTGGGGGGCTGTGCAGGTATAGGGTATATCTGGGGGGCTGTGCAGGTATAGGGTATATCTGGGGGGGGGCGCTGTACAGGTATAAGGTATATCTGGGGGCTATGCCGGTATGGGGTATATAAGGGGGGGGGCTGTTCAGGTATATGGTATATCTGGGGGCTGTGCAGGTATAGGGTATATCTGGGGGGGCTGCGCAGGTATAGGGTATATCTGGGGGCTGTGCAGGTATATGGTATATCTGGGGGGCTGTGCAGGTATATGGTATATCTGGGGGGCTGTGCAGGTATAGGGTATATCTGGGGGCTGTGCTGGTATAGGGTATATCTGGGGGCTGTGCAGGTATAGAGTATATCTGGGGGGCTGTGCAGGTATGGGGTATATATGGGGGTGCTGTGCAGGTATGGGGTATATCTGGGGGGCTGTGCAGGTATAGGGTATGTCTGGGGTCTGTGCAAGTATAGGGTATATCTGGGGGCTGTGCTGGTATAGGGTATATCTGGGGGCTGTGCAGGTATAGGGTATATCTGGGGGTTGTGCAGGTATAGGGTATATCTGGGGGGGGCTGCGCAGGTATAGCGTATATATCTGGGGGGCTGTGCAGGTATAGGGTATATCTGGGGGCTGTGCAGGTATAGGGTATATCTGGGGGCTGTGCAGGTATAGGGTATATCTGGGGGCTGTGCAGGTATAGGGTGTATCTGGGGGGCTGCGCAGGTAAAGGGTATATCTGGGGGGCTGCGCAGGTATAGGGTATATCTGGGGGGCTGTGCAGGTATAGGGTATATCTGGGGGGCTGCGCAGGTGTAGGGTACACCTGGGGGCTGTGCAGGTATAGGGTATATCTGGGGGGCTGTGCAGGTATAGGGTATATCTGGGGGGCTGTGCAGGTATAGGGTATATCTGGGGGTGATGTGCAGGTATAGGGTGCGGGGGGGGGCAGCTTTGCGAGGAAGCATTTACCTGCTCACTGGGATCCGAACACTCGCAGCCCAGCGAGTACCTTCTGAATTAGGCCCGTTGTACACCTCTGACCTTAGTGTGTTGTGCAGATTATTACGGGATCTATAATTTGGGTTTTTGAGGATTTTCCAGAAAAGGGTTTTAATGGAATTTGGATCAGAAAAGCTAAAAATCTTGGTTGTTATTAATGGGATTCGATTTTTAGTAAGGTTCCGAAATTGCACCTTACCGCTTTTTCCCAAATCGTGATTTAAAAAAAAAAAATTGACTATTTAATGCTTTGCGAATTTGCGGGTGAAACGTGTGATATGGTGCAATTTTAGTTAAAAAATCCAGGGGACCCCTATCTGGTCTACCCCATGATTTTTTTAAACCAGGACCGATTCTTTCAGCCTGGGGCTGGTAATGCTCAGGAGGGGGGACCCCACACCATTTTTTAATTGTTTTTATTTTAACGTTTACACATTTTTAAAGACAGGACCATGCACACATCTCAATGACCTGTGCATGGATCCGTAAATTTCGCCAGTCAGAACCTGGTCTATGTTTTTGCGATCTTTGGTAACGTTTACCAAAAATGTCACCCTATTAAGTTGCGAGTTGTATACTTTATTTAAAAAAATCGCAAAAGTCTAAAAATCGCACTCTATTAAATCCCGCCCCTTGTGTCAATGTTGACACCTGTCGACATGGACCACACATCATAGTCCACGTTCATCGTAATGCGTGGAAAAGTCTATCAAAAGAAAAAACGTGAAAAACTATTTTTCTATGTCGATCATTGACAAGTCAACTTTTTGCTTGTGTCAACCTTTTTTCCATGTCGAACTTTTGACTTATCCCTAGCACTGTCCACTTATCATCCGGCTACGCCCATTCTCCCTCCCATTTTATGCTCTCCATGGGGAATTATCATAAAGACTATTTGGGTCACGATTCCGATTGGTGTTCTCAAGCGCCATAAATAACACAGATAACCGAACTGGTTGCACACGCGTGTAATAAATCATGTGACTGTCTGCTATTGTCCCTGGAACCGGCTGTAACATTGTATCTCTCTCTGTGTACACATGAAACATTTGCTATTATCAAAATATGATTTAGCTGCTGAAAAGTCTGAATTTCAGCAAACAATAATGAGAATAAATGTGTTTTATTCCCCGAAGCGATAACATTCCTGCTATGTTACACCAAACATGAAGATCCGCTTTATCGCCTCCATCTTGGTTCCTTACCGTGGCGCAACAATGCTCCGGCGCAGCGGTCATTGGGGACAGGTAAGGACAGCAACAGGGACATATGAGGTGACAAAAGGTGCGGACGTGAGAGAAATATGTAAGGAGGGTCCTGCTCGTTCAGCCGCAGACTACTCCCCAGGAGTTGCATGCACACATCAAAAAGTTATCCAGTCAATGGGTTGTTTGTAAGTCGACAAATCAATTGGTTGACACCATATTTAAGTTTTTTAGGAGAAAGAAGGGAAAGACTCTCTCTTTGTCGGGGCACTTTTATCATGAAATAGTTTTTTAACAATTCAAAAAAGTATTGTAGGTTTAACAGAAGGACAACACAAGGGAACCCAGACACACGGTAATTGTTGAAGAAATTAGTGATACATTACTTACATTTTGTATATGAAATGGTTTAAAAGAATTTCTTTAATAGTATTTTATTAAAACTAAGCACTAGACACAGACAAACAGTGACACAACCAAACAGATACATATAACATAAAACAAATAATGAGCTTATATTGGAAATAGCACTCAAGTTTATGGGGCCTATGGCGATACGATCCTCGTGGGAAAAACACTCCCCTAAATGGGCAGTGGTTGTATTTGTACAGGGGTCTAAGTCCCCAATTTGAATGCTCTTCCAAGTTTATAGCTCTAGTATCGACAGTCTTTGGATAGGGATCAGATTAATCACAGAAAAAAGAAGAATACATCTATATATAGCTTCTTGGATGTAAGGTGACAGTATAATTTAGTCTATCCAGACATACAAGGCATTGCTTCCTCTGGGTGTCTAACGTGACGACACACTGTTCAATTACAGATAACCTGTGTCGGTTCTGTTATGGCACAACTCCATGAAGATCACGAGTTATGTAAAAGACTGTCTCTGTAAATTACTGCTGTGTCACAATCCCCATCACTTGTCATTCAATATACATCTGTATGGTATGGACATAATGTACTTATGCAAATGGTGGAGTAAGTACATCAATTTGTACAGTAGTAGTATTAATCACACATTAGTAGAAAATAGCGAAAATATAGCTTCTATAGGTAAAGGAAGCACTGTCTCCTCTCCCTTAGGGAGTAAGTGTGGGGAAAAGAATTATAGAAGAAGTGGGGAAAGGGGGAAGGAGGGGAAGAGATAGAATTGAAAGAAAAGGGAAGGGAAGCTGGAAGAAGTCAGAGAAATTATTGTTACCTCAAAGGTGACAATTCACCAACTTTATATACCTATAGTGTGCTGGAAATGATGAATTCTCGCAGTGAGGTCTCCCTCATCTGTTACTCGTCACCACCCAGCATACCAGCTGCCATCTATGATAGATGGGCCCTCTAGGTATTGTGGGAAGTCAGACCTATGCATTCAGCCTAAAATACTTTTCATACTCTCTAGGGAGCACCTCCACAAACCTTTATTTAGTGAAAGGATGCTAGAACTACTAGCCCAAAAAATCCATTCTCGTACTGTGGATATTTGATACATCTTGCTGTTACTCAAATCTACATTAACCTGTGCACTGGTCCACTCCCACGCATCCCCTTCCCCATAAAAGTAACCATATTTAAGTTGACAACTTTTGCTTGCAGACCCTTTAAACCCTACCTAACCCATCAAAAGAAAGAAAAAAATAACTGAAAATGGGAAAATAAAAATGAGAAATGCGTGGATTGCTGGCCACACGTATCTCATCTGCAACCCAGCGTTAGTGGGATCAGATCGCAGACACAAGATCTATATGGCTGCAAATAACTGTCACAGTTTCCAGACCACCCAGCAGGTCACATGTTCCAGGTCACCCAGCAGCTACACAGGGAGAGTTCAGTAACTTTCACATTTTCCAGAGCACAATGGTGATGCATTGGAGACGTTTTGCTGCATAACTCCAAAACAAAGCAACCATTTACAATGCCAATAGTTTTCTGCCAAACTTACTCCCCCCCCCTCTCCCGCCACCGTATCCCCTCGCATGTGCCCGCAGCAGGAGAATTCATTTGATGGTTGACGGTTGGGGTTTGTGTCTGCTCAGAATTGGGCAGGCGCAAACCCCGACCGTCGCTGCAGGGGAACCAGAATGGGCCCCTAAGTGCTGATCCAATTAATGTTAATATTTAGCATGTCCGCCTGTGGGATTTACTTGTCCAATTCACTGAATCTAATCACAGGTGAGATAATGGGTCTGATTCAGAGGAATTAGTCAGCGCATATTCCTGTGCCGTTACAGGCAGGACACAGGGTGAGCAAACTGCCCAGAATAACAGTAAGTGACTCACAGATGACGTGGTGCTTGCAGCTGTGTGTCGGCAGCGGAGTCAGTTATTGCAAAGCCTGCCTAATATTCGGCACTGACAGTGTCTGAGTCAACAGTCGGTGTGTGGACTCCAAATGGCCGACATAGGCAAAATGTTGATACAAGCAAAAGGTCAACAAGTTTTTCAGCTGCTAACTGAGATGTGTTTGAATAATGGCAGATGGGAGTTGATTGGCTGGGGCACCATTTATCATACACGAATTTTAAATCGTTAAAAGTGATTGGTAAACTAATCCCTTAATGTAATTACAGAGGAGCAAATGTATCACAGCTAAAATGTCCAGTTACCCACAAAAAATGAGTGTTCTGCTTTGTCCTGTACAACAGACGGTTACCGCCAGCAATAACACAATTACCGCCATCAAACCTTCACACGAAGAACCATATAACTTTATCATTCACGTAGTCTCCGACTGGGGGCGGTAAAGTGTGCCGCATGCAGAGTTGGGGGAGTGCGGCCTCAGGCCAGAGGCATCGTGAGTGAAGCGAGGAATGTGAGGGTACATGCTACACTTACTGGGGGTCCATATGCAGAGGGATCAAAATTGATACCAAAAAAGTGAAAAATGACTTTTAATGTGTCTGCCTTTTCTGTGTTGACTTTTTGCTTGTGTCGATCTTTTGCCAATGTGGATCTTGTGCATGTTGTCCTTTCGTCAATGTCCACCTACAGCATGTTGACCTTTTGGTATTGACCTATTGACTCCCAAGCTAGACAATGACGACTGTATAATCCACACCCCCTGTTGGAAGGAAGGCATGTCTAAAGTGGGTGGACCAGGAGGAGGGGCAGTACATAGTGTGGAGCAGGACAAAGCAGTGGACAGATGGGTGGAGTCAGACTGAGGGAGTGGGGCAGTAAAGAGCCTGGAGTAGGGATGGCCATTGGTGCAGTTTGCTGATTATCCATTATAGTTGATTGAATGCCTAAGGACCAATCAAAATGTGGGGGCGGGGCTTTTGGGTGTCGGGGGCGGAGCTATGCTCAGTGTCCCGACACATCGAATAGAGGTGGACGAAACGGATCATTAAGCTGAGCCGGGACCCGCCGGGTCTCGCTGGAAAAAGATGTGGATCTTTTAGACTGGTCCTTGGGTCGCTTTGGAAAAAAAAGGGGGGGAATAAACATGACCGAGTAATAACACTAATCAATGGCTGGGTGCAGAATCGCCATCGATGGCAACCATTGATGGCGTCTGCACCGATGTCTATCCCTGGCAGCAGCAGCTAATATTTTCACTTGTACCGGTAGTCACAGCACTGTACTCGGTCTACAGATGTAGTACATCTCAGCTGCCACAGGTGGCAGCACTGAGATCAGGAAAATGCATTGTAAACTGAAACGGATCACCTTTTTGGGATCGGGGCTCACCCGTTCTTAAGATCCGGTTCGTTCGTGAACGGCCCATCTCTAACATTGAAGAAAAAAAATCAGGAACATCGGTTCTCCTTTGCCATTCACAAATGCTTAAGGAAGCCATTTTTTATGCTTGATTTTTAACATGTGATACTGTGTATTTCAATTATCCTATAGAATTAAAGACTAGTGCTGCTCCTCAACACTATGGTGGGAATTCAAGTCAGCACCGGCGTCCACTCGATGGTGCCATCGGCGCTGACGTAACTGATAAATGTTGAATGTTGTTCTGTTATTTTGGCGGGATGGAACTCATTTGCTTTGCATAATATATGTAAAATCGCTCTGCGTCTGCCCAGAACACTGTCCGCCCCCAAATGCGCCCAAACAGATTTTGCTGACCTGCCCACACCCAGACAGTAGCAATTTTGCACATAACCGCCCCCCCCCCGCAGCTTTTCTTAATGAGAACATTTTCCGCCTGCAATTTGGCACAGCTAACGCCAACGTCATCCCAGCGCATGGAAAGCGCGTGCCTATTACGCCGTTTGCAGTGGGAGGCGAGTGAACGGTCATATGATTCGGAATGTTCAGATGTCCCGCTTCATTGCAGCTTCAAATGCTAACGATAGGGATCATCGGTCCTCTTAGGGAACTCACTGCCAGTACACACACATGAATTTTCCAAAACTCGATGGAGCAAAAACAGAACAATCCGGTCATGCAGGTCGTTAAACAACTGTTTAAGCCGCAGTGATTACAGCTCGACGCAACGTACCTTGAAGGCACGAGAAACGCCCATGAGCACAAACCCTAGAAAATAAATTGTTATCATACCAAACAAATTAACAAATACAGTATAAAGTCCAATGATGACTTCAATATTTATGTGCAGGAAAAAAACACAGCAACAGGGAATCAGAACGAGATAAGATAAACTGCATTCCGATGAACATATATATACTGTATATATATAAAAATACAGCAGTAAAAAAACACGATAAGTTCTGTATAAGCATCGTGTGATATGTTTATCCCTATACATCCACGTTTTCTATCCTTCTGCATCTTGCAGGAGGCTCCCGTTTCAGTCACAAATCTCCTGCTGCCCTGCATTATAATCCTCATCTCCCGGATTCCTCAGATTCTGCCAGGGGTGCCACTAAGGAACAGTTATTTGATGTAGCTGCTTGGAATACATGCTGATGACTCTCATTACCCCCCCCCCCCCTTCCTTGTGGGAAACAATGACAAGAGAGAGAGAGACAGCAGCACACGGGGGGTTATTTTGGTTCACTCTTTTTGACAAAATCCTTCTTAGATGGACAAAACCATGTGCAATGCAGGGGGGCAGATGTAAAATGTCCAGAGAGAATTAGATTTGGGTGATTTATTTTGTTTCTGTGCAGGGAAAATACGGACTGCTTTATTTTTACACTGCAATATAGATCTCACTTTGAAGTAAAACCCCACCCAAATCTAATTCTCTGCACAAGTTACATCTGCCCCACCTGCAGAGCACATGGTTTTGTTCATCTAAGAAGGAATTTGTCAGAAAGAGTGAACCAAAATAACCCCCATGATCACACAGGGTCTTCTTTTTTTGTGCTAATGTGTATTCATCCATAGCATGCTGCTGCTGCTAGTGAGTAAGAATGTTTGTTAGTAATCTATCTTTAGTTTACACATTTGTTTGATTGGAATATCTGGTGCCCATACTTATTTGGCTAATGCTAAAATGGTATGGACAACAGCACATCCAATAGATATAGTTAGTGCCTACAGTTACAGACAGTCAGTCTTCACAATAAAATAACATTTGAAACACTGAAAACATACTTATATGCATAGGGATCAATTCACACAAGGTCAAATTGCATTTGGAATCTATTGCATAGAAATCACATGAATCATGTATACTGTGCTGATTGTACTATAGAATAATGGGGATTGTAATAATTAACAGGCTATGTGCTAAAACAGAAGAATACAATGGTGGAGCCAGATCCCTGTGTTTCCTGCGTTACCACATTCCAGGGCTTTACGGAGATGGTGTCCAGCCTGGGGGCAACTCAGGGCCCCCCACCCGGGGCAATTAATTAAAGCTGTTTCATCAGTTGTAGGAACTGACCAACCAAATTCCTGGACAGGCAGGATATAGAATAAGAATAAGAATACTTTATTGTTATTAACAATACATCACAACAATGCACTGTCAACAAAACTTAAACACAAGGACCTACACAAAGAAAAAACATTTAGGGGCAATTCCCATGTCACTTTACAGCATTTAGCATACGAACAGCAGTGGGAAAGAAACTATTTGTCATACGCTTTGTACGTGCCGAAATACTGCGATATCGTTTTTGTGATGGCAAAACTTCAAAAGCCTTGTATTCTGGATGGCTAGGATCTGCTAAAATACAATTTGCCTTCTTTAGCAATCTATTTTTATATAGATCATGGGCGCATGGTAAAGACACCCCTATAATTTTGCCTGCAATTTTAATCACACGATCTAACGCGGTCCTCTCAGCCACGGTGCAGCTCCCGAACCAAACTATGATTCCATAAGTTAAGACACTCTCCACAATGCCTCTATAGAATCTAGTTAGTGTGTTAATGTCGGAGCATACAGGTGTACAGGTTTTCATAATTAGTGGCGTGGTCATTAAGACAATTACGGAATGTGATGTGATGGTCTTTATTCTTTTTTTCTCCCACACCACCCCTAACCCCCCAATAAACGTACCCCGAGGATTACCCCCCCCCCCCCCATAGAGATTGGAAGCTTAAGGACAGGTGTCACTGACCCCGTTATCTGTGATATCACCTGGTTTCATGTTATTGCTGTTTTTTACCCAACGGTAAAGCGCAGCAAAATATTCTGGCCCCAGGGGCCACATTAAGAAGCCGGGGGAGGGGGGGGGGGGAGTGCAGTCTTCCTCTGGGCCCCGTCCTCTCTTGCCGGCAGCTCAGTAGACGTTTGGGTCACTAGAAGCCCCTTGGGCTGTACCAGAGTTTAGGTCTACAGGAAAATAGTGCGGTGACCATTTTCACAGTGATTTTCCTCCTGTGCGTGCTCAAAATGCGGCCATTTTGCTGGCTGCTGCCGACGCCAACATGGGACTCTAAGGGGTAGGTATTACTGAAATGGGTGTAGGGTGTGTGGTGTGGGTACCCCTGGACCCTAAGGCTCATGAGCACCCCTCATCTTGCACCCATTATGGATAAACCAGTGGGTGGCGCCACCTGCAGAGGTGAATGTCGTTCCATCACAATTGCCTCCCCCCTTTTGCATTCATAGAACAAACTGCACATATTCACAGCATTGTGCATGTCGCTGTGTTCAGCATGTCGCTGTGTTCAGCATGTCGCTGTGTTCAGCATGTCGCTGTCATCATTGCGCATGCTTTGTGTAATACCTGTCCCTAGGGCTTCACTGTGACTGGTAGTGACTTCCTATTGGAAGTCCGACCTGCCAGTCACCAAGGCAGTCCCATTGGGAGGTGTTCCCTCCCTCCGGGATGCCTTTCTGCGGGCTGCTGTCCGGAATCGCTGATTGCGCATGCGCAGTATCTACATCGGTACTGCGCACGCGCTGGTCCCGGTGCCTGTCATTTGTATAGTACAGGCACCGGGACCATGATTACTTCTATGGGCTGTTGCCGAAGCAGCCCATAGACGCTGGCTGCATGCGCAGTACAGAGGTTTGTGCTGGGTATACGCCAGTCCCAGCGCCTGTCATCAGAGCACAGGCGCCGGGAACTCTCTGCAGGGGCCAGCGGTGGCGACAGGGGGGGGGGGGGTGGTACCTTTTCTGGGGCAGCCCTTCTCCCCAGAAAAGGTACAGGCTACTCCTTAAAATGTTCCACCCCACCATTAGAGGTGGTGGATCTAATTTTTACACTGCAATATAGATATCAGTTTGAAGTACACCCCCCACCCAAATCTAACTCTCTGCACATGTTGCATCTGCCCCACCTGCAGTGCACATGGTTTTGTCCATTAGAGAGTGATTGTGCCTTTCCGAGTTAATCAGAATAACCCCCTACATCTGGGTACCGCAATTCTGCCAGCCCACAATGCCATGCCCGTTCAGAACTTGTCCTATGTGAGAGTCACAGAGCGGGGCGGTATTTGCATAATGTATTCTCGCCTTACATATTATTCCAGTATAAAGACTGAGGGGTGAATTTATGAAGCTTGGAGAAGTGTTATCTATCCCCATAAAGAACGTTATGAGCAAGGTGATAATGGTTCAGCCAATCAGCTCTAACCTGTCAATTTACATATTGTAGCTGATTGGCTGAACCATTATCACCTTGCTCATAACGTTCTTTATGGGGATAGATAACACTTCTCCAAGCTTCATAAATTCACCCCTCAGTTCTATGGGGCCCAGAGGTTTAGGGAGCCTGGTAAGCAAGGGAAGCGGTCATCTGTCAGAACAGACTAAAGGCCCCCATACATTAGGCCGACTTGTCCAAGGGACAAGTCGGACCCAATTCTCCTGCGAGCCGCCTGGCAGTTCCCCGGGCGGGTCACATATAATTTGGCACATGATGTGCCATTTTTCACATGTTATAAATCGCATGCAATTTATCACATGTTAAAAAAAAACCTGGGGAGCTGCCGGACGGTGAGGATCAGGCGGGGGGGACAGCGGCGGTAATGGGGGCGGGCGGCAGCAGCGCGGGGGGGATGGTGCCAGTGATAGTGGGGCAGGCGGCGGTGATTTGTCTGTGCTCTGCAGCGGGTGGGCAGCAGCGGGCGGGTGCCGGTGACGTGTGTGCGCTGCAGCGGGCGAGCGAGCGGCAGCTATTACAACGTTGAAATAACATGTCAAATGACTATCCGGTTTTTGATTGGCTGAGATAGAGCACTCTCAGCCAATCAGCGGCCTCCCTCCCAGTGGAAGCCGGACAGTCATTTGACAATGTTATTTCAATGAAGTTGTAATAGCCGCTGCGGTGCACACACATATCGCCGCCGCCCGTCCCCACTGTCACCGGCACCCACCCGCTGCGGCGCACGGACAAATCCCTGCCGCTCGCCCCACTATTACCGGCACCCGCCCGCTGCGACGCACAGAGACATATCACAGCCGCTCGCCCCACTGTCACCGGTACCCCCCCCCCCCCGCGCTGCAGGAGGTCGGACATCATCGTACCTTCTGCACGTCCGACCTCCTGATCTGATCCGATGCGCATCGGGTCAGATCAAATGTCACACACATACGATTTTGGGCCGATTTCTCGCGATTTATCGGCCCAAGTGCCGAAATCGCGTGAAATCGGCCCAAAATCGCATAGTGTATGGGGGCCTTTAGGTCTACAGTCATTAGGTCGACCCCGGAAGGTCAACTTGCCCCAAGGTCGACAGAGTTAAAGGTCGACATGGGTCAAGGTCGACATGGGCCAAGGTCGACAGTCATTAGGTCGACATGAGTTTTTCACAGTTTTTTGAGCCGACATGTGCCGACAGGCGGTATTTCATGCCCTACCATCCACTAGGGCATGGTGGGAGAATAAAATAGTGTGCCGAGCGTAGCGAGGCACCGTGCCCGAAGCATCGCGAGCGTCTGCGGTGCATCTCCAACTGTGTCCATGTCGACTGTGTCGACATTCGGCTTTAAAAAAGTGAAAAACTCATGTCGACCTAATGACTGTCAACCTAAACCCATGTCGACCTTGGCCCATGTCGACCTTAAGTCATGTCGACCTTGACACATGTCGACCTTTAACCCTGTCGACCTTGGGGCAAGTCGACCTAATGACTGTAGACCTAAGTCTGTTCTGACAGATGTACCGCTTCCGTAAGCAATTAGGTCTGGTCTATTTCCCAGCATGCAGTGTGTCGCTCTCTGCTGTGGTGCTTCTAACAAGGTATGGTCTGTATATCAGCACTGATAACACTATATAATGTGGCAAATTATGAAATGGAGGCACTATAGTATGGCTGAACTGGGAACACGTTGTCATATTGGCCCTTATTCTGATCGGTGCGGCCCGATCAGAAATATGCGGTGATGTCCGTCTTGGCGAATCCCCGCCTTCCATACGGATCGCCACCTCCGTCCGTATGCGGATATGTGGCGGTCCGCATGAATGTGGACGGGGATACGCCTCCTCCATGGTGGGAGCAGCCCCTGCATTCGATGGTCGCCGAACATCGAATGCAGGGCCGCACGCTCCACCAGCTCCCGCAACACAAGACCACACGGACACTTGTCCATGTGAAATCTTGTATGGGGGCGGGCAGCTGACATCCGGCGATGTCAGATGCCCGCCCCGTACCCACGCGTCACGGCCTCATTACCATGCATACGCCCCGCGTTTGCATGGGAACGCCCATGAAACGCGGGGCGTATGCATAGGGTAATGAGGATAAGTAGCCCCTCACGCCCCTCTACGCCCCCTGTGCGGCGTGTAAAGAATACGTGCGGCGAAATCGCCTGCACATGCGCAGAGTGACCTCTGCACATGCGCAGACGATAAACATCGGCGGCCCGTACGCAAGCGGGAATATCCGCACCGATCAGAATAAGGGCCATTGTGTACTGGCAGCCCTATTATGTGATATTACCTCAAGTAAGGATACGATAGTTCATAATATTAAGGGTACTACTGTGGTTTATTGGAGGAACTAGGGCACTATACTGGGGGATAAAATAATAACTCATGCGGAGACGGGTCTCTTAAAAACCCTTGGGGCAAGGGCCCCTTTAATATGATGCTACGGGGCCCACAAAGTTCTGATTAAGACCCCGACCCCACTCATATTTTCCATACGTTTCTATTTGCCGGCATTACATAAATATAAAATGATAATAATAACAACTATTTGTACATTTGGATAAGATTGAGTGGAACGTGCTTCCCCAGCACAGCGCCATCTGTCTCCCAGACTGATAACAGCGCCATGATGACATCGCCGATAACAGGCCTCCTCCTCCAGGACTGCACCCAGCCTTATCATGGAAGGACATTACACAT
Source organism: Crinia signifera (assembly GCF_055691185.1). Classification (NCBI taxonomy): domain Eukaryota; kingdom Metazoa; phylum Chordata; class Amphibia; order Anura; family Myobatrachidae; genus Crinia; species Crinia signifera. Next base: position 18,360,798 of record NC_139225.1, read on the forward strand.
TAATGTGCTGGAATGTTCTACAAGATCCCTGACACCTCCTGTTACAGCTCATGAGGCCGTCCAGCCAACCTGCGCCTCTGCAGCTGTTGTGGAACTACACATCCCAGCATGCCCTGCCACAGTACTGCTATTAGGGAATTATCAGACTGGCCCAGAGCATGCTGGGATGTGTAGTTTCACAACAACTGGAGAAGCACAGGTTGTCCCAGGCCTGGTTTTAGGGGGTCACCCACGCAGTCAGCTCACAACCGGTTGGGGGGGGGGGGGGGGGGGGTACCACCAGCCCTGTCGTACATTAATATCATTACTTGTGTTGGTCCAACCACCCAACAATGTATAGGCTGGGTGCGCTGAACATGGGGCGGATAGGACTACGAGATGGGATACAGTCACTAGGTCTACAAGCATTATGTCGGCGTGGGGAAGGTCAACAGTCAAAAGGTCGACATGGGGTTTTTCCCTTTATTTTGAGCCGACATGTGCTGACAGGCGGTATTTCATGTCCTACCGTCCACTAGTGCATGGTGGGAGAATAAAATAGTGTGCCCGATTATTAATAATAATGCCACATTATCTCTCTCCAATCTTAGATACATCTATCTCTTTATCTCTCTCCAAGCTTATATACATCTACCTCTTTATCTCTCTCCAATCTTAGATACATCTACCTCTTTATCTCTCTCCAATCTTAGATACATCTACTTCTTTATCTCTCTCCATTCTTAGATACATCTACCACTTTATCTCTCTCCATTCTTAGATACATCTACCACTTTATCTCTCTCCAATCCTAGATACATCTACCTCTTTATCTCTCTCCAAGCTTATATAAGCCTACATCTTTCTCTCTCTCCAATCCTATATACATCTGCCCTTTATCTCTCTCCAATCTTAGATACATTTAACCACTTTATCTCTCTCCAAGCTTAGCTAGATATGCCCCTTTATCTCTCTCCAATCCTATATAAAGCTGCCCTTTATCTCTCTCCAATATTAGATACATCTACCACTTTATCTCTCTCCAAGCTTAGGTACATCTGCCCCTTAATGATCCGAATCAGAGACCATGTACACAGACATTATTCTATATAGTAATTTCCTTTATGAGGCTGTGTGGTACTGTGACATACTGTGCATGCCATGTTTTCCAGCCTGTGCCTGTGCATTGCAATGCTCCCTGCCCTGTCCCTGCACACAGGTGGGGCCTGCATACATTCAGCTCAGGGAAACCTGGGCCACACCCTACTGCAGCTGATACTCCCCTCCCCCGGCTCAGGGAAGTCAGCAGGTGTAATAGTTTCACTGCAGAGAGGGACAGACAGATCCTGAGCAGCCGTCCTCCCTCACACAGCCCGACGTTACCTGCGCAGGTAGGACCCCTCTCTGGCCACGGCAGGTGTGGGCACACCTGGCATGGAACGCCACTAGTCCTGGGATGCCAACAGTACAGGTGAGACACCTTGTATCTCCTACCAGTGCTCTAGTTCCAGACTGCTGGAGAGACAGCACCTGCGAGACCTCTGCCACCTGCGAGACTTCTCCAATTTTTATCTCTGGGGTTTATAACTTTTTGTTGTTGTTAGATTTTGTTGTTTTTATTGATATAGAAAGTTATAGACACCAGCTGTAAATAATCTGTGTGTGTATGTGTATATGTGTATATATATATATATATATCTATATCATACGTACTGTAATGTTCCCGCCTTTAGTGGAGTTGATCTCGTACTACTGACTTATGTATGCAGATGGCAGGTGAATAATCACATCAAACCCTGCACCCTGGATATGAAAGAGTTAAGAAATCTGGGTTACTGTCCCTATTTGCAGGTGCCACGTCTGCAGCTGGGCCTGTGAGCCGAGCCGTGCCAGTTTTAAGGTCCCATCGCTATGATACAGTATGCCGAATAATGTTTAACCAGCTGCTTCCCAAATCCGGTCCTGAGGGCACCCCAACAGTGCATGTCTTCTAGGATTCCTTACTGTATCACAGGTGTATGCATTACTAACTGATCTACAGTATAATGATAGATCAACGGGCAATTTCTGAGCTGCTGATTCTGCAAGGAAACCTGGAAAACCTGTCACTGCTCAGGTTCCCCGTCGTATTACCGTCTGTTGGAAGGGGACGGGGAAGAGAGATTGACAGCTCAGCTGCTAAGGTCATTTATCTAGAGAGATCTAATTACAGCATAATGACTTACAAGCTCGTATTGGCAATTAAGCTGTAATGCGCTCAGTAATGATTTCTTTATGGCACAGGTTCTCAAAATCGTCCTCAGGACCCCAGACAGTGTATGTTTCGCAGGTGCACTCATTACCGACTGACGCACATTTTTAAAAGATCTACAGGTGCAGCTAATTATTTCCCTTGATTCTGTGAGGAAACCTGGAAAACATGCACTGTGTGGGGTCCTGAGGACCGACTTTGAGAACCTGTGCTCTATTGGTATTTTGTGCTGCACTAAAGCCGCCGATGATTACTGACCAGCATGGAATTCTGGGTAGGAATAGATCCCTTTCCTCATTAGATATATGGAAATGTTTCACTGTCTACCTGCGGGAATCCCGGCATTGGGCAGGGAATCACCAATAAGTACCTTTGTTTAATACCTACAACCGGTTTCCCTGTGCTTTGCATATGTTTCCCAGCCACGGCACAACACCTCCCTCCTAATGCACCGTATCAGTATCACGGCCTAGAGTTATGTTACAGGACGAGCAGGGTTCTATGCCCTGTCTGGATCCATTACTGTATTGCCATGTTCTATAATGCAGACTAGAGGGGCGATTCATTGCATAGGTGGTCTGACGAGCAGGGCTCTACGTCCTGGGTCGGTTTGCTTACAGACATAGGGATTATGAAACGGGGAAGTTATGGGTTTACTCGCATGAGACGCTCTGCAGAATACGTTGTGTACCAGGCAAAATAGCAAATATGGAAGCAGGAAGCGTGGATTTAAGTTGGGGTTTCTGGGGGGGTAACTTGGGGACGGCTAATCGGACAGTTGTCAAGGGTATTTAACACTGCCGTGCTGCCAAAATCAGTTGTGTATTCCCTTGCGCTACTTGAACCTCCTTATGAGTGGAGTCCCGGGAACGAATGCCATCTGAAGATAGCGTATGTTAATGCAGCTGGAATCTGTGTGCGATACATGGAATACAGGGTCACTCGCCTTGCAACTGTCTAAGGGGGTTATTCTGGTTCACTCCTTCTGGCAAATTCCTTCTTAGATGGACAAAACCATGTGCACTGCAGGTGGGGTAGATGTAACGTGTGCAGAGAGAATTAGATTTGGGTGGGGTTTTACTTCAAAGTGAGATCTATATTGCAGTGTAAAAATAAAGCAGCCAGTATTTTCCCTGCACAGAAACAAAATAACTCACCCAAATCTAATTCTCTCTGCACATGTTACATCTGCCCCACCTGCAGTGCACAGGGTTTTGTCAATCTAAGAAGGAATTTTCCAGAAGGAGTGAACTAGAATAACCCCCAGTAATATCCTGCTAATACCCACCCTCCCACACTATCGCATCGCATTGTATTCTAGCAGCCCTATTACAATTAGTTTGGACATTATCATTACCGTCCCAATCTATCCACCATCAGGACAAACCGGCAAAACAGGAATAATGGCACCCAGAAACTGAAAGGCCTGTTTGATAAGGGTCAGGCCTCTGCCTTCGGCATGCTGCCCTGTAATTATGATGGCCAATTAGACTATGTATGACGATGATGGTTCATACATCTCAGAAACAAAAGGCTGTATTCAACCTGCATCTTCCAAAACCTGTGCAGTTCCCCTTCCCTGCCTGGGCTGTCGCTCTCTGCTGTCGGTGCTTCTAGCACAGGTCTGGTCTGCATATCAGTGCTGAAATACAGACCACACTGTGCTAGAAGCAGAGAGCGACACCTCAGGCAGGGAAGATGCAGGGTGCTGGAAAAAATTACCCATGTTAACCTATCTTTAGGCCCAAAGTCACCAAACTTTCTGCTGACTTTTTGGGAAATTACTTTTTTGGTCCCTTCCACCTACTCTGTATGTTCCACCATATACACTGAAGAAAGTCACGATACTAAGTATGAGTAAGCTCCGAGGTGAGAGGGCGGCTGTCTGTATGTATCACTGTGTTCCTACATTCCAGGTGTCTGACTAATGGCTGGAGACTGCCGGGTGGGTATGTCCACGGTGACTGTGCAGTGTAGCAATATAGAAATAAGTGGAACCAAGATACAGTCCCCCTAAGAATCCTGGTGTCACTACAGGGATAACTAGGGGGGTCAGCAGTAGCGACCTAGAAAGTGGAGCGGAGGGGTGGGGGCGCTTCCCTAAAAACTCACTTGCTCCACCCCATAAAATGTATGGAGCTTACTGATGTATAGTTGCTTTGGTATCTGTGTGGCTGACGATGTCTAGGTCGACATTAACAAAAGGGTGACACAGAAACAAGTTGATTTGACAAGGGCTCCGAATGGGAACGGGAAAGTGTGAGCACGGTGAGGCCCCTGGACTGAAGCGTAGTGAGCGAAACGATACACTAATTGGGGTGCACGTGCTCCGGTGCCGACTTTGAGACCTAAAAATGCATGTCGCCCTGTATGTGTATCGACCTAGACATTGCATCTGTAGCTCTACCGGAGGGTATGGGTCGACAAACTTTAGGTCGCCATGCATTGTCAACCACTGAAGGTCGACACCTGAAATAGATAGACATGGGTAAGATCAACAGGGTATGAAAGACGACACAAACATTAGGTCGACAAATGGAAGGTCGACATGAGTTTTTACGCCTTTTACTGTGTCTGCAGCCCAGCGCCATCTATTCTGTCCGCCTTTCCTGTGTCTGCAGCCCAGCGCCATCTGTGCTGTCCGCCTTTCCTGTGTCTGCAGCCCAGCGCCATCTGTGCTGTCCGCCTTTCCTGTGTCTGCAGCCCAGCGCCATCTGTGCTGTCCGCCTTTCCTGTGTCTGCAGCCCAGCGCCATCTATCCTGTCTGCCTTTCCTGTGTCTGCAGCCCAGCGCCATCTGTGCTGTCCGCCTTTCCTGTGTCTGCAGCCCAGCGCCATCTGTGCTGTCCGCCTTTCCTGTGTCTGCAGCTCAGCGCCATCTCTGCTGTGTTTCTGCAGCTCAGCGCCATCTGTCCTGTGTGCTTTTCCTGTGTCTGCAGCCCAGCGCCATCTGTGCTGTCCGCTTTTCCTGTGTCTCCAGCCCGGCCAGGAACTGTCTGGGTGTAGCTGTCAGTACTTCCAGTGATCCAGAACAAGGATCTGTAAATACTGAATGAGTGTCAGCTCTCACACGCACAGCTCAGCTCGCCCTGCCCTTTGTACTCGGATACATTTACCGGTGCTTGCTTAGTATGTCCTGTTGTAGATACCCCTCCGTCCTCATCACTGCCCGGCTGGGCGCTCAATGCTGTGGCACTGTAACAAGCCGGCTACTGTAATAGTATAATATATAAACAATCTGCTCCTAACTGTCATTTTTAAGTCTAACATGCCAGTTACTAGCTAGCTGCTACTTTCTCTTACCAATGCTAAGGGTTCTATTTTCTAATCCTTGGAGAGGGATAAAGTAGAGAGAGAACTGAAGCTGTTTGGCTGTTACTTTATAACTGCCATGTTTGAATGACCTAGAAGCTGATTGGTACTTTACATCTCAACTTTATCTCTCTCCACCGCTTAATACACCCATGCTTCCCAACTGTCCCGATATGGAGGGTCAGCCTACAAAATGGCTGCCTCCACCGTGAAGGCACTGCCGCAGTCCATACTTACTCAGTATTTACACAAATAGGCCCAAGGCTTGGATACTACCTGCAGCCAGGGCCGCCAGTAGGGGGGTGCTGTATGTACCCCAGCCTCTGGAAGGGCCCGGGCAGCACATTTTGCCCTCCGATTGCCTCCGCTGTGCTCATTGCGCTGAACAAAGCAGGTCCAGGATGCCGGTGGGCAATTAAAATGCTGCACCGGACCCAATCAGAGGTCGCATACCGGCAGTCAATCAGATCGGCTGCTGGTACGATAGCACTGATTGGCTCACCAGCTGGTGCTGCATTTTAATTGGCCGCTGGCATCCCGAGTTGAAGACGCCTGCGCTCCAGGGCCTCCGGGCTGCAGCTCAGCGGAAGAGGAGATGGGGTGAGTAGGAGCAGGGTTACAGTAAGTCAAGTGAGGAGGGCTGGACTGGATATGAGTCGCGGGCCCCAAAATTCCTGATGGCAGCCCTGCCTGCAGCTGAAGTTTTGGACATTGTGGTTGCTATTGTGGGTCAGTTTTGTAATACTGGGATGTAAAACCAGAATTGGGCCTTGTATACACAGTCACATACAACGTACGTAACTTCGAGGTGCCTGCTGTCCTTCCAGCCCCGCTGTCATTCTGCGCACCCAGGTTCCTCGCTGCCAATGGTGGGGAGATATATATTTATGCGCACAGGTCTTAATTAAAGTTTAACTTTGAATTCCCATCATTAATTTCTGCAATACTTTATAGTCAACTTATATTGACTAATGTACAGGTTTAAAGGAGTGGTGCTGTTGCCCATAGCAACCAGCCAAGATCTAGCTATTATCTGTGCCACCAGAGTTAGAGCTGTCCACACCAGTTTACAGCCGCCTGCACCACCAGTTCAACTGGTATTCACTGGTCACTTGTTTTCACGTGAGGCCCAAGTATTTTACTTTTATTCCCTGTGGGGATCAATGGAATTGCATTTTCATATGGGGACCAATGTTTATTTTTTTTTCTTTGTGGGGCCTGATGGTATAGACAAGAAGGTAAATCCCAGATGCGAGCGCAAGACAAAAGATATGCTGCTTAGGTTGCAATAATATTGGGCTTGATGGTATACCTTGTCAATTTTAAAATCTTGTTTGTTGTGCCACGAGTTAAAAAGGGTTGAAAATCACTGTTCTAGAAGGTTCTAGATAAATGATAAGTAGAATCTGGAATTGGCAACTTCTCCACTCCGCATTTGTAACCTATATGTCTTTAGTATTAGTTTGTGACCTATTGTCATCTATTTCTCGCCCATCTAGGTCCTGCTCTCTGGAGGAACCCACGTCGGCTGCTTCGTTAATTAATTCAGACACCCCGAGACTAATTTCCACTCCAGGATGGACAACGGAACCAGCATATCAAACCCTTATGCCAACGTTAATATCCCTCGAGCGCAGCTGAAGAGCAGCTTCGTCCGGAATACCATCGGCGAGGACCTCGATGGCGTAGTTATTACCAACCCCTCGGCCGTGCCAACCTACGCCGCGCAGGACAGGTTCAGCGACAACGGGCCGCACACAGGCTCCTGGGAGGGCAACAAAATCCGCACGCAGGAGTCGTGGAGGCGGCCATACAACCCCTACGGACCGGAGAAGCCTCAAAATGGAGGCCACTCTGACGTCATGTACACGGTGGACCTGGAAAAGCGCTACAAGGATATGAGCACCCCTGAGGACAATCCGTGCTGCTGCTACCCCTGCTGTAAATGCTGCCACTGCTGTCGAAAGTCTTGTGTCATCTCCTAAAACTGCACCCCCACCGCGTCACCCCAACCATTAGGGGGCGTGTTTTACTCTCCCGAGCCACGAAACAAAGATTTACCAAACCCGGGCAGGAGCAGAACTCGCCCTGGTGTCTTGGAGACTACCATGGACCTTTGTGTCTTATGTACTATATTTTGGGCGCTGATTTTTATTTTTATCCATTGTAGCTGTTTTTTCCCAAACTCTGTCCTCATGGAACCCTGACAGTGCATGTTTTCTGGGTATCCTCATGAAAAATGAGTACCAGCTGAATTTGGTGAGGTGATCTGGAAAACATGCACTGTTACAGTTCCACGAGGACCAGGTTTGAAAACGCTGCTGTATAGTATAGTCTTGAGCAATTTGACCGTACCCCCTCATCTTAGTACCTCCAATAAATGACTTTATATCGTAACAGTATTGATCACATGAGAATGCAGCACTCCGGGAGCAGAGCAGATAATTTTTATTTTAGTTTGAATAAATTATCTGACACAAATCTGCAAATTGAAGGAATTTTTTTAATTTTAAGAAGATGGCACCGACCATTACCCCCAGGGGCATCAATGAGCCCCCACGTCTGATTTGGCGTGGAGATGTAACTTTGTATAGCCGTTGTGTCGTTTAGGTTGGAAGGGTGTAACGTGGAATCTGGAGTTCATGGCCGCGGTTTATAAAGGAATCTGGGAATAGCCCCGTAGGCCTCCTCTATCCTTGGGATGAGGATTCAACAGTCGGTGTAAGGCCAGATTGTTCCCGACAAGCCAGTGAGTCGAGTCTTCTGTAATCATACAGGGAAGTTTCCACGGAGCCTCCCCCTCTGTTGCTCTAGTCCCTCCATCATTAAAATGACAAGTTTATGTGACGTATGCCAATTTATCGGTCGGATCTATGTATAGAAACTCGTATTTTTTTTTAAATGTATTTTAAAACATCGGATGAAATCATCGTCACGGAGAAGAACTTTTGTTGTTGTCTTGGAGATTTTTTTATAAAACCTTCTTTGGGAATCTCCTCGTCAGTGGAAAGGACTTTTCCTGCGGAGTAAGGTCCCATGGGCCTTCTGCCGGGTGACGACACGCCAGGAAGCCGGCATAGAAGCGTGCAATGCCATTATGTTTTATATATGTGTAACTGTAATTAAATATCACATTTAAAATTGTAGATTGACTGACCGCTAATCTGTCTTTATTTAATAAAACGAATATACAAATACATATACGCTATACATGTATAATTACTGGAAATGTCACAGGCATCTTGGTGTAAAGGCACGCGGGGCAGGTGTTCAGGGCCCGACAATATTAGGGGCCTCCAAGCAGGGGTGGGTGGTGGTCACACAGTCAGCCGGACAGTGAGTGGCTGTTCACATGCTGGTTGGGAAGTGACTAGAGCTATTTGCCAATCCAAGCGACTGATTGGTGGATATCTCTGGCCTCTCACCAATCAGCATGCAGACAGCCAGAGTGCAACGTTCTCTATCATCCTGCCGCCTGATTGGGGAGTGGCTGCCTGCCGCCTGATTGGGGAGTGGCACAATACCAGAGTCTATAGAACCGTGGAGAGGAGGAGCCATCGGATTTAAAGGGGCAGTAATATTACAAACCTAATCCGGTAACTGTACCCCCCCAGATTTAGGGCATTCTAACAGGTGTCCATGGTGGTAAAAGAATATGGCTCTGCAATTCAGACACGGATAACTACAAGGTGAATTGCGTTCTGTGAAGCTTACAATCTAAACGTTCGTATAATGTGGAAACGAGAGAGTCCCTGGACAGAGTAACCATATGGCTGAGTTGTCACAGTAAGTGTATGGCTAGAGGTTGCAGTCAGTGTAGAACAAACGAGAGAGAGGGGGTATAACCCTTATGGAAGGCTCTTACACTATTCAAATAAATGCAAATTTTTCCATTCGCTGAGCAAACATATTGTATCCGCCGTGTGTGCGACAGGTGAGGTCACAGAAATCTGTTCTGTGGCTAGAATACAGCATCCAATTCAAGGGCACTTTATGGGTGGGGGGCAATAGACTACCCAATCCCACTCCGGCAGTGCAGTAGTCTATTGCTCTTGTGCAGGTCTCCGAGAACATGGCGTCTGGGCCACGTTCCCGGGGCTTCCTATTGCGCAGGCTCAAATCACCGGAAAATCCCAGTGAAATTTTGACACTGTGACGGAGAGATTTTTACATGGATAACAGGGTGTGTGGGCTGAACGACCTGCATCTAAACCCTAAAGGATAAAATACAGTGACGTCACTGGGACCCCTGTAGTCATTGATGATATCGTCAGATTGGACGGCATATTCAGATGAATATGCCCATATTGGTAACGATCCGTGGGAGTGCGCAGTGTGTATATCGGCCATTAAAATCTCATAATGGCCCTTATTCAGATCTGATCGCAGTACAAATCTGTTCTCAAAATGGGCAAAACCATGCTGCACTGCAGGTGGGGCAGATGTAATATGTGCAGAGAGAGAGAGTTAGATTTGTGTGAGTTATTTTGTTTCCGTGCAGGGGAAATTCTGGCTGCATTATTGTTACACTTGCAATTAGATTCCAGTTTCAACACACCCCACCCAAATGTAACTCTCTGCACATGTTACATCTGCCCCACCTGCAGTGCACATGGTTTTGCCCATTTTGAGAACAAATTTGTACTGCGATCAGATCTGAATAAGGGACAATGTGTACACGGTTGTCGTCTCGGGTTGTTTCCGTCACAGGTGCACAAATTCCAGGTTGATGCGCGTCGATAAGCCGGGTTTTAGCTGCGTATGGGACGTGGGCATAAGTAAGGTCTGACGTCTCTTCCGTTGTGGTCTGTGGGAGTCACATTGCCACCTCCATACTGCGACAGGCCCAGACCACTACAGAGGCCCGAATTCCTGTGGTCGCTGCCATGACGCTCACTGTGCGCTATTGTAGTGCAATGTCTACCCGCACTGGGAACGTTTCAGTCTGATCCCTGTTCCTAGCGTTTGGTAGCTGGGACATAAATCCCTGTTTTTAGCCCTGGAGGTCAGGCTGCTCAGGTGGTGCCTCTTGCGTTCCCCGGATGGGGAGAAATACAATGCAAAGTGTACGTTTGGAATTTGGGAGCCGTGCCAGCTGGCCGACACATTTGGGTTTATTTGTCTTGCGACCGGCTAGGACTAAGTGTACACTGTGCTGGGTATCCGGGTGGCAGAGAGCCTGCCAGCCCATGGCGCTACTTAACTCCTACAATCCCAGGTCATGTGTTACGTTCTCCGCATCGCCCCTCTGGTCCCTTCAATTGGATCTGAATGACCGGTCGACGTGCTCAAGGTTGACATTGACAATTGTTGACACATGAAAAGGTGGGTATGTTTTTTTTTTGTGATATTTTTTTTCTTCTTTTTTGAAACTTTACCATCGACAAGGACTCCGATTGTGAATGGTAAAGTGTGCCAAGAACAGCAACTCCACCGTCCTTAGGTTACTGGGGAGTCAAAAATTTGTGTGTATGTTCCCCGTTTGGGAAAACATTTCCTTAGAAACTTTACGTATTTGTTTTTTCACTTTGAAGAAACCTTACACACGTTATTGTTTGATTTTTTTTTTACATATGAACGTCACATCAATTGTTCCACTATCATCGATTGTTTGGAGTCAAGCGCCATCAGTGTTGTTTTCTAGCTACAGTATTCTTTCAATGAGGCATTTCCAGTGATCCTCCATCAAAATTGATGCAGCAAGGACTCCTTCATTCTTTTTTGTCTTTTGGAAAACATTTCCAGTTTTCGTAACTTTCTGCTGAGGATCTTGGAAATGATAAACCCATGAGAGGACCACTGGTGTCTGTTACAGGATACTCTGACAGCCACAGTCCCACAGGGGGGTCAAAAGGGCCGTTGTTAAGCCTATAAATCGCTCAGGTTAATCATACACCTCTGGAACCGTTGCCTTGGATACAGTCAAACTCCTCTAATCCTGACGGTAAGCTGACTTTCAGGTAGGACATTAACTCTTCATAGTCTGGTCTGCGAGCAAGACAATGGGCCTGATTCTGGTTCACTTGCAAAAGCAAATTCTCTAACGGACAAAACCATGCTGCACTGCAGGGGCGGGGCAGATGTAACTTGTGCAGAGAGAGTTAGATTTGGGTGAGTTATTTTGTTGAGTAAATGCCGGCTGCATTACTTTTACACTGCAATACAGATATCAGTTTGAAGTACAAACCCCGCTCATTGTGATGCAACGCTCTCTGCACATGGTACATCTGCCCCCTTGCAGTGCAGCAAGGTTTTGTCCATTAGAGAGAAAATTTGCGAGTGAACCAGAATCAGGGCCAATGTCCTGAAACATGTTGGGCCATATTGGCATGTGCTCCCAGAACTGGCAGGAGGGTCCTGGACACCCCGGAAAAGTGGGCAAGTCTCCCGCATTTGGATGACGCAGAGGGCGGTGAAGTCATTTGCGATGAATCACGTTGTCGTAGCCCTGCCGCCTGTTGTACAATGCCGGTAATCTTGTAATGCCCCCGTATAGGGCTGTTATTCTCCCCCCCCCCCCCCCCCCCCCCCCCAGTATAAATCAGTTGCCTTTCTGTAATGGGGGGGGGGGGGTCTCCTGGTTCTACGTGGTGTATAGGTGACTAGCAGGGACCACGGGCTATACAGACAGACCGTCATTGTCACTACAAAACCGGGCGTTCTTGAAATGCTGCTCTGCACCCAGAACAGACTCTTCAAGCATTTGGAAAATCTAGAGAACACGCCCTGTTATCTGCTGGGAACCGGCAGCGCGATAATGTTCTGTGGAATATAACGCGCAATAATTATCCTCTAACCAGAGCCTGCGACCTGTGCATCACCTGATGTGGCAGAACTACATATCCCAGGCTGCCTGGGCAGTGCAGTCTTAATGGAAGAGACTGGCAAGACATGATGGCACCTACAATAACTGGTTGCTCATCTCTGCTTAGGTGTCCGGTCAATAGGTCCGCAGTGTCTAGGTTGACAGTCAATCAGTCAAAATCAGGGCTGCCACTAGCCCCGATGTATCCCAGGCTCGGCGCTCTGCAGGCTGCACTGTGTATTGTGCGTGCCTGGCTGGAGGGCCGCCGGGTGGTTGAGGCATTGTACGGGTGCGCTGGGGTGGTGCTGTGCCACTGTGCGCAGCTGCCTGGGCCCCTACAGAGGCCGGGGCCCGGGACAGCTATACCCAACAGCACCCCCCTGTCCGTGGCCCTGGTCACCACCATATGTTGTCATGGACAAGGTTAACATAGACATGTCGACACAAGCAAAATTTTGACATGGCAATGGTTGACACATGAAAATGTCACCCACGTGGACTCCGATTGGGAGCGGTAGAGTGTTCTTAGCGCAGCTGTAGTGGGATGAGGTGTCTGGCTCTATACAGTGCGAGGGGGTACGGGACACTAATTGGGGGTCAATATGCTGAAATCTACAAACTGACACCAAAAAAACATAAAAAAAAACTTATATTGAGCATTTACACGTTGACCTTTTGGTGTCAACATAGACCGTTTGACTACTGACCCTTTAGGGCTGTTTCACACAGTACGGTTCCTGCCGCACGGTGAAATCCCGTACGGTCAGGGAGCCGCGCCGCACTCAGAATTTTATAATGGCAGGGATGGCCACAGCCCGGCAGCCGTCCCTTCCAGTGGGGGGATCCGGCTGCAGCCGTGCGGCCGGGCCGTGGCCGTCCCGTGTGAATGGACACAATAGTGTCCATTCACAACTGCTGAGTGCGGCACGGCTCCCTGGTCGTACGGGATTTCACCGTGCGGCAGGAACCGTACTGTGTGAAACAGCCCTTAGGCTGGTTTCACACACTCCGGCTCCTGCCGGACGGCTAAAACCCGTATGGCCAGCGAGCCGTGCAGCACACACTAGTTTATCATGGAGGGGATGGCCACTGCCCGGCAGCCGTCCCTTCCAGTGGTGGGATCCGGCTGCAGCCGTGCGGCCGGGCCGTGGCCGTCCCGTGTGAACGGACACAATAGTGTCCATTCACAACTAATGTGTGCGGCACGGCTCCCTGGCCGTGCGAGATTTCACCGTCCGGCAGGAGCCGGAGTGTGTGAAACCAGCCGTAGGCCATACATACAGGACAGAATGAACAATTTGCATGTTATAGTTCTCTAATGAGCCGAGGTAGGTTACTGATTGGGTGTAATATGTCTCACTAGATGCAGCTGACTGAGCGCGGGAGGGGCGGTGGCACTTGGTGGGGAGGGGGCGGTGGCACTCGGTGGGGACAATGACTCCGAGGGTTGCTGCAGCTCTGTTGCGCTTGGCTGAACCATGAAACACACTGATAACACTCGTTAGCGATAGAAGCGTTTAATCATTAACCTCTGCTCAGAATTGTCACCTACGCCGTTCCCATGTTATTCCACAGTGACACACAGTAATCCGCCTGCATTCTGATGTGTGGTGAAGACTCCCATAAAACTTCCGTTACCGCCCCCCCAAACGCCGGCTCCCTGTCAATCACCTTGCGTACGGCCAGCAATCAAAAAAATGACCAGACCGTACTACAGGACAGACGCCTGCGGTCTATCGACAATCGCTCGGACTCGCAGCTGTGCGATCAGGACTGAAGCAGGCATTATTCCCCACAGACATGCCGATGGGCAGGGCCACCATCAGGGGGAGGGACTGATGGACTCAGTCCAGTTCACATTTCCCCTGAAGCGATATAGGGAAACATGGCCAGTGGTGCGGACATTGGAGGTTCGGGGAGGAGGGCCCTGCTGTTTTGGCAGTCCTGGGCTACAGAATTTCTAACGCCCCCCCCCCCCCCCCCCCCCCCCCATTTTCTGCAATGGGTGGTTCCAGTGTATTGTGCGGTTCTCGGATCCTGTGTGGTTCTTGGATAACTGTATGTTATGTTAGTACAAGTTATAGAAGAACATTTACAAGTTCATTACAGTAAAACTCATGTTGACCTTTTGACTGTCGACCTATTCCAGGTGCTGACCCAATGCATGCCGACATAAAGAGACCCAATCACCCATAACACCATCCCTGTGGGTCAGTGCAGGGAAGAACATTACTATCAGGACCATGGCTTCCTACACATAGCAGGCCAGGCCCGGCGATACAGGGGGCGATAACAGGGGGCGCCACTAACACCCCCTCAATATAACATTATGTTATGGAACAGGTCAGTTCTCCTCAGCTGATGGGGAACATCAGGAAACACCTCAGAAAGACTTTAGGCGGGAACATTTACTAAGATGGTAGTTCTATTGAAGATGGCATGTTGTAATGGGCAACCAATCAGATACTATTATCTTCTAGATACAGGCATGTCCAAACTATGGCCCTCCAGCTGTTGTGAAACTACACATCCCAGCATGCCTTGCCATAGATTTAGCATTCCCTAATACCAAAACTGTGGCATGGCATGATGGGACTTGTAGTTTGACAACAGCGTTAGGGCCATAGATTGTTCTAGAACAGGCATGTCCAAACTACGGCCCTCCAGCTGTTGTGAAACTACAAGTCCCATCATGCCTTGCCACAGTTTTGCTATTAGGGAATGCTAAAACTATGACAAGGCATGCTGGGATGTGTAGTTTCACAACAACTGGAGGGCTACAGTTTGGACATGCCTGTTCTAGAAGGTGCTAAAAAAAATAAGTAGAATCTTATTGGTTGTTATGGTCAACATCCCATCTTAGTAAATTTACCCCTAAGCAGTTTGACAGACAATAGGTTTAGCCCCATATATTTCACACATCATAGAATGACTGGATCAAAAGATCGACATGAAAAGGGTAGACAGGCGAAAAAGTCTACAAAAGGCCGACACAGTCCAAAATGTCGGCTCTCATTTTTTTTCCTCGTTTTTCGTGTGTCGTTTAACCACGTGTAACCCAGATTCCTGTGCCGCGCTAGGCACGGGTGACTATTACCAATTGCGATCTGCGTAGATATAAAAGTAAAATAAACATTTTTTTTTTTAAATGTCAACCCTTTATGTCGACTATTGCCATGTCACCGCTTGTCAACATTGCACGCTATTTTGCAGACATGAAGCCTGAGATTCCGTCTTGTGGTAATCCATATGAACAGTATATCCTGCCGCTCCTCATTATAATGGACGGATTGGTTCTGCGCGCAGATTACAGGACAGAGAGGCTTTGAGCGCAGGTATTTTATCCCTGATAATGACATGTCCGTGGGGACGGTGACAGGTGTCATGTTGTCTGCTGGCACACAATGGCGGTACTCACTGATGTGTGAGCCCCGTCTGTGCTGGATTTGGCAGACAATAGGAGGCTTTGTTTGGCTCCTGAATACCAGCTTTGTGCTGAGAAACTGGTTCGTCCCTTTACATGTAGCGCGGTCTATACAGCTCCGGGAAAGGCGCTGAGGGGACGGCAAACACACAGGTGACGCTGCTGGAAATTACATGGAGGAACGGCCTATAATTGTGCATGCGTGAAAGGTGTCTCAGTGGCAGGGGGTCAATGACTGACGGGCGACAATGGAGACACCACAAAGAGTTGTATGCTAATGCAATACAAA
>NC_139225.1:18377056-18761526 GCF_055691185.1 Crinia signifera
TAAGTAATCAGCGCTGCCCTTTCCCAAATAAGATATTCGTGTAGCGGGCACAGGGAGAGAGGTGTAACGCTGCCCTGACATTCTCCGGATATTTACATTGCTGTATTACATTAATGTTGGGGAATGATGAAGTAGCACCGATGAGGGATGTGTGGGGAGATGTATCGAGCCTTGGAGTGAGGGAATTGTCCAGTGTAACCAATGAGCTCCTAGCTGTCATTTATCTATCAGTCTGTCAAGGACAGTTACACGCTGATTGGATGCTTAGGGCAAGTTCTGCACTTTATCTCCACCAAGGCTCGATACATCTCCCCCAACTGTGCCATCTATGCACAAGGGGTGTGCGCTATTATTGGTTGACGGGCGTCCGGATCGACATGAGACTGTCAACAGTCATGCAGCATGTCGGCATGCTCAGCAAAGCAGCCCCCATAAGGGATACAGTTGTTAGGTCGACATTATGAATACATTATGGTTGACCACTAAAGGTTGACGGAGCTTGGGTCGACACATTAAATAGGACATGGCTAAGGTCCAAAACAGGCGGGATTTCATACCCCACCATCCACTAGGGTGTGGAGGGAGAATATAATAGTGTTCTGAGCAGTGCACTGATACGGTGTCCACGTCGACTTATGTTGAAATTTAGGGCCAAAAAACCATGAAAAACTCATGTCGACATTTTGATTGTCGACCTTTCCATTGTCGACCTAAGTTAACCTTAGCCTTGTTGACCTACTTTATGTGTCAACCTAAGCCATGTCGGCATTTAGTGGTTGACCTAATGTATGTCGACATTCATAGTGTTGACCCTTTGACCCATACCCCCAATCCCGCCCCATAGGACATGTGCATACTTGCCTAACCTCCAGGATAGGCCAGGAGGCTCCCGTGAATCACGTAGTGCCCCCCTGGAAAGGTAGGCAAGGCTCCAGTAACAAGGCTCCTCCAGCACCTCCCCGTAGCAGCCATTGGAAGTGGGCGGTCCAGGGAGGCGGTGATGCATTTGCGCTGAATTGCATCACTGCATGGCACATTGCCTCACACCGCACCTGACACACTGCAAGTAGTGATGTCATCAATCCGCGACAGTAAGTCTAGGTCAACAGTCATTATGTCGACCACTATTGATCGACAGCAAGAAGATTCACACGTAAAAAAGGTTGACATGCACTAGGTCGACATTGACAAAAGGCAGACACAAGCAAAAGGAAAATGGTCGTTGACACAGTTCTCACTGTATTTTTTTGGCATCTAAGTTGACATCTGTCGACATGGACCTCCAATTAGTGTAAAGCGTATCTTCATTTTCACTAGTAGTCGACATGGATCTTCAAGTATGAACAAGTCGGTTTTTAAAAAAAAATCTCGAAAAATCGCATGTCGACATTTTTTTACAGGTGCCTCACTATATATTTCACACAATTATAAGCGCTCCCTTTTAGCCTTTAAAAGCCTATATAATTAAAGTGTAACACTTGTCCTCATCTATGTGGGGGATTCAAGTGTTGTGCGGCCGGTGGCCATTAGATGGCACCCGACTGAGCAATTGAAGCATTTCTCTATTTGGGCACCCACAGCGGGTTAAACATATGATTCTCTCTGCTGTGTACTAATATAACTCACAGAGACGGCAGTCATTGCTGTGTACTAATACAACTCACAGACGGCAGTCACTGCTGTGTACTAATATAACTCATAGAGACGGCATTCGCTGCTGTGTATTAATATAACTCACAGAGACGGCAGTCATTGCTGTGTACTAATATAACTCACAGACGGCAGTCACTGCTGTGTACTAATATAACTCACAGAGACGGCAGTCGCTGCTGTGTACTAATATAACTCACAGAGATGGCAGTCCCTGATGTGTACTAATATAACTCACAGAGATGGCAGTCGCTGCTGTGTACTAATATAACTCACAGAGACTGCAGTCGCTGATGTGTACTAATATAACTCAGAGACGGCAGTCGCTGCTGTGTACTAATATAACTCACAGAGATGGCAGTCCCTGATGTGTACTAATATAACTCAACAGAGATGGCAGTCGCTGCTGTGTACTAATATAACTCACAGAGACGGCAGTCGCTGCTGTGTACTAATATAACTTACAGAGACAGCAGTCATTGCTGTGTACTAATATAACTCACATGACGGCAGTCACTGCTGTGTACTAATATAACTCATAGAGACGGCATTAGCTGATGTGTACTAATATAACTCACAGAGATGGCAGTCGCTGCTGTGTACTAATATAACTCACAGAGACGGCAGTCGCTGCTGTGTACTAATATAACTCACAGAGACGACAGTCACTGCTATGTACTAATATAACTCACAGAGACGGCAATCGCTGCTGTGTACTAATATAACCCACAGAGGCGGCAGTCACTGCTGTGTACTAATATAACTCACAGAGACGGCAGTCACTGCTATGTACCAATATAACTCACAGAGACGGCAGTCGCTGCTGTGGACTAATATAACTCACAGCGATGGTAGTCGCTAATGTGTACTAATATAACTAACAGAGACGGCAGTCACTACTGTGTACTAATATAACTCACAGAGACGGCAGTCATTGCTGTGTACTAATATAACTCACAGAGAAGGCAGTCGCTGCTGTGTTCTAATATAACTCACAGAGACAGCAGTCGCTGCTGTGTACTAATATAACTCACAGAGACTGCAGTCGCTGCTGTGTACTAATATAACTCAGAGACAGCTGTCCTGCCGTGTACTAATATAACTCACAGAGACGGCAGTTGCTGCTGTGTACTAATATAACTCACAGAGACGGCAGTCGCTGCTGTGTACTAATATAACTCACAGAGACGGCAATTGCTGCTGTGTACTAATATAACCCACAGAGGGCGGCAGTCACTGCTGTGTACTAATATAACTCACAGAGACGGCAGTTGCTCCTGTGGACTAATATAACCCACAGAGGCGGCAGTCACTGCTGTGTACTAATATAACTCACAGAGACGGCAGTTGCTCCTGTGGACTAATATAACTCACAGCGATGGTAGTCGCTGCTGTGCACTAATATAACTCACAGAGACGGCATTCGCTGCTATGTACTAATATAACTCACAGAGAAGCAGGCACTGCTATGTACCGATATAACTCACAGAGACGGCAGTCTCTGCTGTGTACTAATATAACTCACAGAGATGGCAGTCGCTGCTGTGTACTAATATAACTCACAGAGATGGCAGTCGCTGCTGTATACTAATATAACTCACAGAGACAGCTGTCCTGCCATGTACTAATATAACTCACAGAGAAGGCAGTCGCTGCTGTGTTCTAATATAACTCACAGAGATGGCAGTTGCTGCTGTGTACTAATATAACTCTCAGAGACTGCAGTCGCTGCTGTGTACTAATATAACTCAAAGAGATGGCAGTAGCTGCTGTGTACTAATATAACTCACAGAGACGGCAGTCGCTGCAGTGTACTAATATAACTCACAGAGACAGCAGTCGCTGCTGTGTACCAATATAACTCACAGAGACGGCAGTCGCTGCTGTGTACTAATATAACTCACAGAGACGGCAGTCGCTACTGTGTACTAATATAACTCACAGAGATGACAGTCGCTGCTGTGTACTAATATAACTCACAGAGGCGGCAGTCGCTGCTGTGTACTAATATAACTCACAGAGATGGCAGTCCCTGATGTGTACTAATATAACTCACAGAGACGGTAGTCGCTGCTGTGTACTAATATAACTCACAGAGACGGCAGTCCCTGATGTGTACTAACATCTCACAGAGACGGCAGTACCTGATGTGTACTAATATATTTCACAAAGACGGCAGTCTCTGCTGTGTACTAATATAACTCACAGAGACGGCAGTCACTGCTATGTACCAATATAACTCACAGAGACGGCAGTCGCTGCTGTGGACTAATATAACTCACAGCGATGGTAGTCGCTAATGTGTACTAATATAACTAACAGAGACGGCAGTCACTACTGTGTACTAATATAACTCACAGAGACGGCAGTCATTGTACTAATATAACTCACAGAGAAGGCAGTCGCTGCTGTGTTCTAATATAACTCACAGAGATGGCAGTCGCTGCTGTGTACTAATATAACTATCAGAGACTGCAGTCGCTGCTGTGTACTAATATAACTCACAGAGACGGCAGTTGCTCCTGTGGACTAATATAACTCACATCGATGGTAGTCGCTGCTGTGCACTAATATAACTCACAGAGACGGCATTCGCTGCTATGTACTAATATAACTCACAGAGAAGGCAGGCACTGCTATGTACCGATATAACTCACAGAGACGGCAGTCTCTGCTGTGTACTAATATAACTCACAGAGATGGCAGTCGCTGCTGTGTACTAATATAACTCACAGAGACGGCAGTCGCTGCCGTGTACTAATATAACTCACAGAGACAGCTGTCCTGCCATGTACTAATATAACTCACAGAGAAGGCAGTCGCTGCTGTGTACTAATATAACTCTCAGAGACTGCAGTCGCTGCTGTGTACTAATATAACTCAAAGAGATGGCAGTAGCTGCTGTGTACTAATATAACTCACAGAGACGGCAGTCGCTGCAGTGTACTAATATAACTCACAGAGACAGCAGTCGCTGCTGTGTACTAATATAACTCACAGAGACGGCAGTCGCTGCTGTGTACTAATATAACTCAGAGACAGCTGTCCTGCCGTGTACTAATATAACTCACAGAGACGGCAGTTGCTGATGTGTACTAATATAACTCACAGAGACGGCAGTCGCTGCTGTGTACTAATATAACTCACAGAGATGACAGTCGCTGCTGTGTACTAATATAACTCACAGAGGCGGCAGTCGCTGCTGTGTACTAATATAACTCACAGAGACGGCAGTCCCTGATGTGTACTAATATAACTCACAGAGACGGTAGTCGCTGCTGTGTACTAATATAACTCACAGAGACGGCAGTCCCTGATGTGTACTAACATCTCACAGAGACGGCAGTACCTGATGTGTACTAATATATTTCACAAAGACGGCAGTCTCTGCTGTGTACTAATATAACTCACAGAGACGGCAGTCGCTGCTGCGTACTAATATAACTTACAGAGATGGCAGTCGCTGCTGTGTACTAATATAACTCACAGAGAAGGCAGTTGCTGCTGTGTACTAATATAACTCACAGAGACGGCAGTCGCTGCTGTGTACTAATATAACTTACAGAGACGGCAGTCACTGCTGTGTACTAATATAACTCACAGAGACGGCAGTCATTGCTGTGTACCAATATAAGTCAAAGAGACGGCAGTCGCTGCTGTGTATTAATATAACTCACAGAGACGGCAGTCGCTGCTGTGTACCAATATAACTCACAGAGACGGCAGTCGCTGCTGTGTACTAATATAACTCACAGAGACGACAGTCACTGCTATGTACTAATATAACTCACAGAGATGGCAATCGCTGCTGTGTACTAATATAACTCACAGAGACGACAGTCACTGCTGTGTACTAATATAACTCACAGAGATGGCAGTCAATGCTATGTACCAATATAACTCACAGAGACGGCAGTTGCTGCTGTGGACTAATATAACTCACAGCGATGGTAGTCGCTGATGTGTACTAATATAACTAACAGAGACGGCAGTCACTACTGTGTACTAATTTAACTCACAGAGACGGCAGTCATTGCTGTGTACTAATATTACTCACAGAGACGGCAGTCGCTGCTGTGGACTAATATAACTCAAAGCGATGGTAGTTGCTGATGTGTACTAATATAACTAACAGAGACGGCAGTTGCTGCTGTGTACTAATATAACTCACAGCGATGGCAGTCGCTGCTGTGTACTAATATAACTCACAGAGACGGCAGTCGCTGCTGTGTACTAATATAACTCGCAGAGACGGCAGTTACATCTGAGGGGCTGTCAGAGGAGTCCATCACCTGCTGCAGTGTTAGCTTTGGGAAAACATGGGAGGGAGAGCTAATTGGTAGATACAATATCTCTATCCACTTTATCTCTCTCCAAGCTTTGATGCATCTCCCCACAGTGCACACGAGGCGAGTAACACAAAGCTATCCTAAGAACACAGGATTTGGGTGGTTCTTGCTGTCGTTTGCATAAAGCGTAATTAGGTTCTGTGTGGAAGGAGTCTGAGATGCATAATTACCCCCTCACACGGCTCATAGCCCCCCGTATTCTAATTGCACCTCAATCTTTGCCAGAGTGATTAATGTCTCCAGCTAATTGTGCTCCTGTCGCCCCCGAGGGCCGCGAATCACTGCTGTCGTGTGATGCAGCTAATGGCGTCTACTGACAGTTCCTGCCACATGGCACTCTCCGCGGGGAACCCCAACGCTCAGGAATTAGGAGCACGTGAAGAGTTACCCCTCGGCACTGAGAGGGGTGAGGGGGGATCTTCTGCCCATGTAAATTAGGAGACACTATTGGTAGCTTGCCAATACGGCTGCACACCGCCGTGCCAGAGGCCTGGGACTGGCACACCAATCCGAGAGGAGAAATAGCTATTATTGATCAGCGCAGAAGCAAATTTGGGATGGGGGTGTCTTATGAAAACTTGGGAGAGAGATAAAGTTTCTAGCTGGCATTTTTCACCCATACGCCCGATGTGTAAGCGTAAACATGCATTTGCATGCTGACGGGGACATACACGCAGCAGCGGGGCGTGGGCGTTCGCTTGCCAGGTGGACGGCATTTACCTGCTTGCTAAGCAGCCAATGTACGCTGCTTAGCAATCAGCCCTGAATCAGGCCCTGTGTTTGGTCTCTCTTAGTGTACGGTAGTGCGAGTAACAGATACGCCCAAATCTGCGCACGGGCGCTGACTTCGGCTTTATGTCCGCACGTATGTCACACGTGTGTATGTTGTAAAAACGGGTTTACGCCCAACTCGCCGTGAATCCCGGTATCTGCAGCGCGGCTCTCACTATTCTCCCACTTGAACGCCTTCCCTGAGGGTCTCCCCACCGCAGCCCCTCCCAGTAATCCTAATTGGCTACCAGACAAGGCCAGCACCTGGGACTGTCTTGGACCCTTGTCATACGCCAGTCACTGTTTCGCATTCTCTACAGCTTAGCTTCACAAGGAGAAGCCCCTGCGGGTATCATCGGGCCCATGTCTACCAAACAGTGCATGACAAATGCTGCTACATTAGCTAGTGGGTGGCTGCAAATAACTGTCACAGTTTCCAGACCACCCAGCCGGTCACATGTTAAAGGTCCCCTTCCAGGTGCACAAGCTGCCCCATTTTCCAGAGCACAATAAAGATGCATTGTAAATGGCAGGTGGCATAACTCTGAAAAGGATACTGAAACGTAGCTCCGCAGGTGCTCGCCATGCTTTGGGCACGGTGCCTTGCCACGATCGGCACACTATTTCATTCTCCCACCACACCCTTGTGGATGGTAAGGCATGAAATACCGCCTGTCGGCACATGTTGGTTAAAAAAAAACGTGAAAAACCCCATGTCGACCTTTTGACTGTCAACCTAATGACCCTGTTGGCCTAATGACCCTGTCAACGTAGACTCATGTCGACCTTCCTGCATGTCGACCTAGACTCCTGTCGACCTAAATACATGTCGACCAAATGGTGTTATTGATATCAGTACAGGCACTGGCAGCAGAATCAAGCTGAGAGGCAATGGGACATAACAGGGCAAAGTCACATGACGGGCTCACTTGCAGTCATGTGATGCCCCCTCCACCCTGGCACGCTACGCAGCTTTGCTACCAACCCTACCAGCTCCCCAGACGATAACTGTCACAGTCCTTAGGGGACGAGAGGCCGGCGGCAGATGATGGGGGGGGTAGTTTCCCAGCAGCTGGGGAGCCCAAGGGTGCAGGGTTTCCCACCCAGGTGACTCTAAGCGATGGGAACGAGCCAGGCTGGGAACGAGCTGGGTATTGCTCGGCAGCCATATGCACAAGGTTTAGAGTTTCACAGTCCTACTGAAGAATGCGTCTTGGGGTTTACCTTAGCACTGTGCTCTCCGTAATAACCACCGCTGAGGTCTGCGCAGGCAAAAATACAATGCTCTGGTGAGGTCTCGTCTCATTTAATTGGGTAATTACAGGCATTTTAACAAGGCCACAACTCCATATGTGTAATCTATAACAGGCCCGGCGACTGGACTATTACTGGTAGGAAAGTGTGTAGGGGCTCCCTGCGCCACAACGCCCCGCGTCCCCAATGATATTACTGCGAGGTGCTTTCCTGTGTTCCCACGCTGTCCTCAGACACACTGTGACGGATTAGGAGATGATTTACTGCACATAACTCAGTAATAAACAGTTTTAAATCAGCCGTAATAAGAAGGTGATTCATGTTGGCTCATCATTGCTTACCACGTGCTGAAACACCGCCTCACTGAATGTCCGCCCCCCCCCCCCCCCCCCTGCCGCCGCCGAATCCCCTCGGTACAATGGACCATTTCCCACATCCACAGGTAGCTCTCTTGCCTCCGATCGAGCCTCAGGCCAGGCCACCTTCTTCTCTGTGGTGTCCATTTCTCGCTCCTCACTCTTTGCACACCCTCTGAGGACTCCTTGGTGCTCTCTGTCCTGCATAGGGGCTCAATCATTGGGGTCCTATCCAACATCCCACAGTCAACCTCTGCTCTTCTCTGTCCTGCTCCCAGGAGCCACCAACTCTCACCCAGAATCCACCAGAACCCCTCCATCTGACCATTCTTCCTTTCCTCCTATTTCCTGATTTCTACTGGTCCTACCTCATTGCGTCCTTGTTGTGGCGGAAGTTACGGTAGATCACTGGGGAAAGCGGCCGAAGGATTTTCTCTGTTCCTATTCCTCAAGGATGACAATGTCAACCCAAGGATTTTATCTCTTGGAGTCTGATGATGAAACTTGATAACTATAATCTACAACAAGAAACCAGTGGCTTATGTACTAAGATGGTTATGAATCTCCCAACACCGCCCACTCAATGGATGATTGCTGGGTGTCTTAGAGCTTCCTATGAAACAATAGCAAGGGGATTGGGGGGGGGGGGGGGCGGCGGTTGGTGCCACAACCCAGGAGGGTGGTGGAATCTAAAGTCTAGGGTGGTGGAATCTAAAGGGGGGATACTAAGTGTGCGTTGGTGCCAGCCCTGGCCTTATATGACTATATCTGAGGCCAGAATGGAGATTTGGCAATGGTAATGACTGGAACTCTGATTCTGCAGTCAGAGCCAGGCCAGGAAGATCCTTCTCAAAATTGGCCAGTTCTATTCCGGGAGTGTGGAGAATTATACGGCCACAAAAATGTTCTTTATGACTATTTTTATACAATTCTGGTGTAATAATATATATTCCTGCTGACACAGCGATGATCCAAGTGTGCTGATGCTAGGTAGTGAGGGACAAGCTTCTGTGGGATTCTAGAGGGTAATTCGGGGGGGGGGGGGGGGGGGGCAATAATAGCACAGAAATGGTGCAAAAATATGGAAAAGCCACAGGGGGGCACCCAATGCTGCCACTGCGATCCACTGCTGCCTCTGAGGACAGGTGCATGTACTGTAAATCATCCTGCGGCATTTTGGGAACTGCAATCGATATCACAGCTCTAGATCCAACCTATAATCCTAACCCAACCCTCCTGCAACCTAACCTCCTACTCCCAAATCCTATCTCTAACCGACCCCCCTCCCCCAGCACTGCCTCCGCCACCCCCACAAACGAGCTAATTCTACCCCCTAACCCAACCCTCCTGCAACCTAAACTCCTCCTCCCGAATTACAAACAGCCGCAGAGTGACTCCTGGGTCACACGGTGGCCGCGAGCGCCAGGCACAGTGGGTCAGATGTACTAAGCTTCAAAAGTGATAAAATGGAGAGTGATAAACAGCCAGCCAATCAGCTCCTGCCTGACATTTTTCAAACACAGCCTGTGACATGGCAGGTAGGAGCTAATTGGCTGCTGGTTTATCACTCTCCATTTTATCGCTTTTGAAGCTTAGTGCATCTGTCCCTAAATCAGCTTTAAGATAAAATAGGTCCTAATTCTTCGTATCCCATTGCCCGTAATACAACCCCAAGTTGTCTGTTATCACAAGATATTTCCATCTTGAGTGATTCTGTCTGACGTGTGAGAGGAATGACTCCATTACACCCCGTTATATGGGGCCCGGCCCCTAATCTGTGTCACAATCAGACCCTGGTCGCCAATTTGCTGGCAAAGCAGAAATAAAGAAAACAGTGTTCCGTCAAGTTAGAAAGTTCCACAAGTTTATATTCCCTCCACGGGGCTCCCGGCCATTATGGGGTCCTACTTCTCCAAACAAACGTCGGCCCGTAGGCAGCCCGATGCGGGGATCCATCATCAATCAGAACTAATATGTTGGGTCCATTATATTTTTTTCCAGTGTTTTTCTTTAATTTGTATCAGGTTTTAAATGGCCGACCTCTGACCTCTCCCCTCTTAATTTCACACTGTACCCACCCCCCTGGTCTTTGTACAGCTGAGAATCATTTGTGGGCCTGTGCTATGGCGGGCCTGCTGCCGAGTGACGGCTACTGTTAACCTTGTAGGGTCCCGGAGCGTTGCCCAGCTGAAAACACAATGGCCCAAACACAGACCCCTAGACAGGTTTGAGGGGGGGGGAAACAAACATGTTTATTTTCTTGAAACCTTAATAGACTCCTATTATACGGCACAGATGGAACGTCTGGGAAATCCTCTGTGACCCTACATGCACAGTGGCCCCTGGCCATAGGGTTGGGGGCAACTTCCACGTTTATGAGGTAAATTTACAAAAGCTTCTAAAAATGATAACATGTGATGTGGCCCATAGCAACCAATCATATTCTGTCTATCATTTTCTGGGATGCAACAGACTGAATCTGATTGGTTGCTATGGGCAGGGGAAGCTTGTGCGCATAAAGCCTGAATAAGACCTGATCAAACGACCGCTGATTTGTACAGCAACAGATGATCGATAGATTGCTCATGTGTTTAGCCGTAGTACGTATGTGCAAGGCCGTCCTGTGATAAAATCCCACTACTTTTTTTGACCGATGGCCATACGCAAGATGAGTGGCAGGTAGTAGGTGTCTGGGGGTGGTAACAGGCCATTTTTCCAGTTTCGACCTAGTCCATGTCGACCTTGTGGTGTTGATAAGCTGGCATATTAAGCGAGTGTTACAATCTATAACAAGCAGCTCTGATAATAAAGCAGGAAGGCGTTGGGTGCCACAGATGAGGGCTTGGGGCCCTGCATGTCGGCCATCAATGAAATGGGGCCTGTATTCCGGCAGCAGGATGAATCCGTAGCCTAGATGGGCCCCGTTATGTCTGCATTGTACGTTCTCTCCTGAGAGCCGGTTACTGCGCTCACACAAATAACTACCTAGAGAAACATTATAAATTAAATCGGAAGGAACAAGTAGATGCTAATGGGCACCTCTCTCTTCTGAACTGTGACATTGTAACGAGGACGCTGTACAGAGCGGCAGATGAGTACCGTGGTGTTTCTGAAACATTTGGGTCCTTGGTAGGCTTGTGCTGGAGCAGTGCAATGTTTCCCGTGTGTGTGTGTGTATTCTTGTACGGCATATTGTGACGAAGCATCTTTATTGCGTGACGTAATGTGTGTAAATATAAAGTGTACTTTGGCGTTTCGTTTTGTTAATAAGGGGCACTTTTTGTGGTGTAACATTAATATGGGGCACTTCTGTGTGGTGTAATGTTAATAATATGTTCCACAGTGTGGTCTAATGTCAATAAGGGGCACTTCAGTGTAGTGTTATGTTATTAGGGGCGCTTCTGTGTGGTGTAATGTTAATAAGGGGTACCACAGTGTGGTGTAATGTTAATAAGGGGCACTTCTGTGTGGTGTAATGTTATTAAGGGGTACCACAGTGTGGTATAATGTTAATAAGGGGCACTACAGATTTATCTTCAGATCTAGCTGTTTGGAACAAAAACATGGGCCCTTATTCTGATCGGTGCGGCCGGATCCGAATATGCGGCCAGGACCGTGCGTGCGAAACCCCGCCTTCCATACGGATCGCCAACTCCGTCCGTACGCGTAAGAAGCTGGCCGAACGGACCACACGTGTATTTTTCATGGAATACGCCTCCTCCATCTCAGGGAACCTCCCCCATCATTCGATGGTCGCAGACCATCGAATGCAGGACCGAGTGGTCCACCAGCTCCCGCAACCTCAGACCACACGGACATTTTTCCGTGCAAAAGCAGGGATCTGGGCGGGCAGCTGACATCCGGCGATGTCATATGTCCGCCCCCTACACGTGCGCCACGACTGCATTACCATACGTACGCCCAGCATTTGCATGGGAACGCCCATGAAACGAGGGGCGTATGCATATGGTAATGAGCCCAAATAGCCCTTCACGCCCCTCTCCACCCCCTGTTCGGAGTGTTCACATTTCATGCGGGATTTGGCCATACGCCCCGCTCGCACATGCGCAGAGACGCCTCTGCACATGCGCAGACACAAAACATCGGCGGTACGAACGCCCGCGGATATTACCGCACCAACCAGAATAAGGGCCATGGTTATGGATGAGAGCAAATGACTGTTGACCATTTGCTTGGAAATGCTGGAAAACTGACAAACTGTCATTTAGAAATTACCAGATTTTTCTTCTAACCAGTCAGATCTGAAGATAAATCTGCAGGTGTATGGCCACCTTTAATCCTCAATAGCTGCCACACATGTGTTGTCTGCTGACCGGGCATGCGATGAATGACCTGTCAGCACCCAGTATAGGGTGGCGCAAATCTGTACTGATGAGGATGACAAGTAGCAAACCAAATGCACACAGAGGGGGAGATCATTGTCAATATTTGTATCTGTACACGCAAAGTCTCTATGACCAATTTGCGCTCAACTTGGCCGCATGACCGTAAGATGAGGAACAATATTCTGCAAAGCATATGATTGGCTGACATGGTTGGCACCCAGGAGCAAGGGCACAAGGGTGAGATTAGGCAAATGCACTTTATAATTCTATCATGGGTTCGTCATAATAGTTCACTGATTAATCCCTGAGTAACATATGTTCCAGCTCAGCCTATGGAAAGAGAGACACCCCGTTACCATCATAACTTTATCAATAGTGAGGGTTATACGTGGAAGCCGGTGGCTGGTTGTATTAGATCAGTTATTTTACCCTCTCTACTTAACTCCTCCCCAAGTGATTCCTGCACGCCCTCCATTCTACCATAGTAATTAACGAGTAATTATCTGGCTGTCTAGCGATGAGAAGATAAAAGGACTTCTCACAGCTCCTGTGACAAGCGACTGAGGGGGGAGCTGTCCATCACACATCATGGTCATAATGATCTGTATTCTACCTGCTGAGCATCAACACTGGCCACCTTCTACCCACATGGCCCATGTGGCTGGGGAGAGCAGGCACTTCTATGTGTCTCTCTGGGCAGCTAATGTGAGCAGAACGTCCTGCCACCTTCTTACCACAGTCATGGAACCTTCTTACCACCATCATGGAACCTTCTTTTCACCATCATGGAACCTTCTTACTACCATCATGGAACATTCTTTTCACCATCATGGAACCCTCTTATCACCATCATGGAAGCTTCTTACCACCATCATGGAACCTTCTTTTCACCATCATGGAACCTTCTTACTACCATCATGGAACCTTCTTATCACCATCATGGAACCTTCTTACCACCATCATGGAACCTTCTTATTACCATCATGGAACCTTCTTATCACCATTATGGAACCTTCTTACCACCATCATGGAACCTTCTTATTACCATCATGGAACCTTCTTATCACCATCATGGAACCTTCTTACCACCATCATGGAACCTTCTTATTACCATCATGGAACCTTCTTACCACCATCATGGAACCTTATCACCATCACGGAACCTTATCACCATCATCTAACACCATCTGAAGATGGCCTATGGGCTCCATTCAGCAAAAATGACTGGGCCAGGCTTCCCAGCAGTGGGCGCCGCACACATGTGGTCAGCAGGCCACGCATGCGCAGACCGGCCACAGCTTCTGATTGAGAGGTGATATTATGGCTTGTGCGATTATTTCACATCTGACACATCACCTGGATGGGTTCCTTTCGGGTAATTAATAGTACATTGAGGCGTTGCTAATAAACATGACACCGTAGGCCCCATATCTGAAGTGGACTCATGTTGCGTATGCTCCAGGTATCAGAGAGTGTAAGTACATCCGACGCATTGCGCCTTTGTCTATGCTGACAATGGAATAAGTGGAACAGAGCCGCAGTGGGGTATTATGACGTAGCCTAAGCTCAGTGATGGTGCGCTTGGCGGAGTCGGACATAAGAGAAAATGCACGGACAGAGTATTCTGTCAATTGATCCATGTGTTCGCAATTGCAATCCCCTTCTGTGTGCATGGCGTAGCACCTGCGCAATTTGCAGGTAGCCCCACAAAACCGTTGGCCTTTCTACACAGATCCGTGACCCAATCAGGGGCCAACCCCTCAGGATCCGTGCAAAAAGGTGGAATCACTATAAGCAGAGTGCATGAGCCACAGGTGAACCATCAGCAGCATTCCTGTACAGCGAGGCCAGGGGAAGAGGCCTGTGAGCGTTGTGATCTTGCTGTGCATTCTGAGCGATCTCCATGTGTAGGCCCCATTACACCCTAACCTGCTTTCACCTATTGCACACTGAAAATTAGTGTAAAGGACCTTAGATCGGGTCTAGCGATCAGATCCACCATCACTCCTTCAGTAATGGCAATGGTATTGGACAGAATATGGGGCAGACGTGTATAGATAATCTTACATATGGCACCTTTTAAGGAACGATGTTAGTATGCACTGGAGCGATGTTAGTTCACACTGGAGCGATGTTAGTACACACTGGAGCAATGATAATACTCACTGGAGCGATGATAGTACGCACTGGAGCAATGTTAGTTCAAACTGGAGCGATGTTAGTACACACTGGAGCGATGAAAGTACACACTGGCGCGATGTTAGTACACAGTGGAGCGATGGAAGTACACATTGGAGCGATGTTAGCACACACTGGAGCGATCTTAGTTCAAACTGGAGTGATGTTATTACACACTGGAGCAATGTTAGTACACACTGGAGCAATGTTATGTGCACACTGGAGCGATGTTTGTGCACTCTGGAGCGATGTTATTACGCACTGCAGCAATATTAGTTCACACTGGAGCGATGTTAGTACACACTGGAGCAATGTTAGTAGACACTGGAGCGATGTTATGTGCACACTGGAGTGATGTTTGTACACACTGGAGCGATGTTAGTACACATTGGAGTGATGCTAGCACACACCGGAGCGATGTTAGCACACACCGGAGCGATGTTAGCACACACTGGAGTGGTCTTAGTTCAAACTGGAGTGATGTTATTACACACTGGAGCGATGTTTTACACACTGGAGCGATGTTAAGTGCACACTGGAGCCATGTTTGTTCACACCGGAGCGATGTTATTACGCACACGAGCAATATTAGTTTACACTGGAATGATGTTAGTACTCACTAGATCGATGTTAGTACACACTGGAGCAATGTAAATGAAGGACGGAACGATCACTGTCCAGTCCTTTATTAGCATGCATGGTGTCCTTATCGATATCGTCAGGTTTGATGTGCACAACATTAATCCTGAAGTTATTGCATGCGTCCGCGGGAGAGCGCGGACCGCCAGTACGCACTGAGCGATGTAGTATACATGCCAGACCGATCCACCCAACCGGACATAATACCATTCAGCTACTGGACTGTTCTCAGGATACCAGGAAATCTGCTCCAGAAGACGCACACACTTGCTCAGTGCTCAGAGAAAGAAAGGACAACAGGGAGGAGTGGCTGAGAAACGTGTCAGTCTGCTTGTGGAGGCCTCTGGTAGGACCCCATGTTGGAAAGAATCATCTCGTATCATCCTAACTCTGCTCCTCACCTCTATGGGGGGATTCAAGTGTTTTGCGCAAATCAAGTGTGGCTCTGTTCAGGAGCACCGACTGATATTTTTAATGAGAGCATTAAATCACTTATATTTTTGCATATGCTGTCTCTTTTAATGAATATACTGTAATGTCAATACATGTATCTGTTTTCAGGAACGCTGAGGGGTACACACCCCCACCCCACCCCCTGTGCCATATTTCTGGTTATCTTGATGTTGCAGGCGATGGATTATCAGTAAAATACTGATGTGCAGTTATCTTCCCACCACACAGAGATGAGGTGACACAACGGACGCCAGGCCCCCTGAAACCAACAAGCAGATGCTTCAAAGCTCACCAATCCATGGAACATCTTCCCTCTTGATGTGTTTATCTTGTCATGCTGGCATCCTGTGGTATCTGAGAGGACCCCGCTGACAGGAGCCACAGACGTCAGGGAGGCTGCATTGTAAAGCTGCCACTCAAGGCGAGTCGGTTAGTGCGTTTGACCAAACTGGTCAGTCATTGTGCCTATGGCATTTAAATGGGGGAAATCTAGGGGAACCATTCATGTAGGTGCTCATCAACAATAGACCCAGCTGGAGTGCTCAATGTCAAGGAGCAGCAGCAAAGGGCAATAGCATGGGGGAAAAAAGGCATAGAGGCGAGGGAAGACAGTGTAATCATGCCACTGTATACATCATTGGTACACCCTCGTCTGGAAAACATGGTACAGTTCTGGGCACCGCACCATAATAAGGACATATTGAAACGTGAAAAGGTTGCTACATTGATTGAGGGTTAAGAGTCATTGGGCTATGAGGAAAGGCTAGCCAGGTTAGGGATGGTTACATTGGGCTATGAGGACAGGCTAGCCAGCTTAGGGATGGTTACATTAGGCTATGAGGAAAGGCTAGCCAGGTTAGGTGTGGTTACATTGGGCTATGAGGAAAGGCTAGCCAGGTTAGGGACGGTTACATTGGGCTATGAGGAAAGGCTAGCCAGCTTAGGGATGGTTACATTAGGCTATGAGGAAAGGCTAGCCAGGTTAGGGACTGTTACATTAGGCTATGAGGAAAGGCTAGCCAGGTTAGGGGTGGTTACATTAGGCTATGAGGAAAGGCTAGCCAGGTTAGGGACTGTTACATTAGGCTATGAGGAAAGGCTAGCCAGGTTAGGGACTGTTACATTAGGCTATGATGAAATGCTAGCCAGGTTAGGGATGGTTACATTGGGCTATGAGGACAGGCTAGCCAGCTTAGGGATGGTTACATTAGGCTATGAGGAAAGGCTAGCCAGGTTAGGTGTGGTTACATTGGGCTATGAGGAAAGGCTAGCCAGGTTAGGGATGGTTACATTGGGCTATGAGGAAAGTCTAGCCAGGTTAGGTGTGGTTACATTGGGCTATGAGGAAAGGCTAGCCAGGTTAGGTGTGGTTACATTGGGCTATGAAGAAAGGCTAGCCAGCTTAGGGATGGTTACATTAGGCTATGAGGAAAGGCTAGCCAGGTTAGGTGTGGTTACATTGGGCTATGAGGAAAGGCTAGCCAGGTTAGGTGTGGTTACATTGGGCAATGAGGAAAGGCTAGCCAGGTTAGGGGTGGTTACATTGGGCTATGAGGAAAGGCTAGCCAGGTTAGGTACAATTACATTGGGCTATGAGGAAAGGCTAGCCAGGTTACATTGGGCTATGAGGAAAGGCTAGCCAGGTTAGGTGTGGTTACATTGGGCTATGAGGAAAGGCTAGCCAGGTTACATTGGGCTATGAGGAAAGGCTAGCCAGGTTAGGTGTGGTTACATTGGGCTATAAGGAAAGGCTAGCCAGGTTAGGTGTGGTTACATTGGGCTATGAGGAAAGGCTAGCCAGGTTAGGTGTGGTTACATTGGGCTATGAGGAAAGGCTAGCCAGGTTACATTGGGCTATGAGGAAAGGCTAGCCAGGTTAGGTGTGGTTACATTGGGCTATGAGGAAAGGCTAGCCGGGTTAGGTGTGGTTACATTGGGCTATGAGGAAAGGCTAGCCAGGTTAGGGGTGGTTACATTGGGCTATGAGGAAAGGCTAGCCAGGTTACATTGGGCTATGAGGAAAGGCTAGCCAGGTTAGGTGTGGTTACATTGGGCTATAAGGAAAGGCTAGCCAGGTTAGGTGTGGTTACATTGGGCTATGAGGAAAGGCTAGCCAGGTTAGGTGTGGTTACATTGGGCTATGAGGAAAGGCTAGCCAGGTTACATTGGGCTATGAGGAAAGGCTAGCCAGGTTAGGTGTGGTTACATTGGGCTATGAGGAAAGGCTAGCCAGGTTAGGTGTGGTTACATTGGGTTATGAGGAAAGGCTAGCCAGGTTAGATGTGGTTACATTGGGCTATGAGGAAAGGCTAGCCAGGTTAGGGACGGTTACAATGGGCTATGAGGAAATATAGAGAACTACCAGGTGATTCTGGAGTATAACAGATAGGTAGTAACCTCATACGGGTCAGTTACACAGCAGAAGATCGTATATATGGGTTCAACCTGATGGACTAATGTCTGTTTTCAACCACAACGTAAGGGATGGGACCCCAGCTGCAGTGGCTGGAGGGACGGGGAAATCCACTGACAAGAAATAGGTACCCAGAAGTGTTAGCAATAGCCTCTCCAGCACCCACAAGCCACTCAGCACTTCCAAGCCCCAGCGGTGTCTGGCTACGCCACTGTCTTCCTACCCACTGCCTATGTCTAACCCTCCTGCCATGAAGTATAACCCCCCTCCTCTGCCCCACAGGCTAACCCTAAGTCCTCCACTGGTGCCCACAAAATGCTTCAAACCTCAGAGAGTGATAATGTAGCGAGAGACAGATGAAGTGTGGAGAGATAAAGTACCAGCTTGCAGTGACGCAGACCCATGAGATGTCCACCTCCCAGATGCTGCCCAGAAACGTCTATTGCTTTGCCCCCCAACATCTCTCATGTCAGGACCTCCAGGGCTTTGTGCGTATGCTCGGGGTAATGCTTCCACCCTGTGTAGTGTCAGAATAATTTTTGATGTGCGCAGCAGCAAATAATCACTCAACTGGCCAACGTTGGTGCATGCCCCTCCTCATCTACCCTTCTCCTATGCTGGGAACAGTGGGCAGAGACTGGCACACAGTCATGGCACTGTATGATACAATTTGTCTGTGGACACCATGATTACAGCAGCAGTCCTGATAGCTGTCTATGGTCAATGCAATAATGCCATCCTTGGACCCTACGAGCTACAGTAATGACACTAACGAATATATTTAAATAACTCAGCTATCCGGCGAGATC
The DNA here is from genome assembly GCF_055691185.1 of Crinia signifera. Classification (NCBI taxonomy): domain Eukaryota; kingdom Metazoa; phylum Chordata; class Amphibia; order Anura; family Myobatrachidae; genus Crinia; species Crinia signifera. The sequence continues at coordinate 18,396,275 of NC_139225.1, forward strand.
CACCGGCGTCCTCCTACCCTGCGGTACCTCTTTAGAACTTCCTGCAGTCTGACACCGCCGGCGGGGACTCAGCCAAACCTAGAAGGTATCGCTGAAGCTGGAAAGGCTTTCGTCGCCCTTAGAAACTGTACAGCTAAACAGGTCAAAACACATTGGTCCCCACAAGAAAAAAGGCCCCCATATAAAAAAAACAATCACACTGGTCCCCACAGGTAACAAAAATAAAATACATAGGTCAACAGGTACAAAATGTCGACATGAAAGGTTGAAAGTGCTTAAGGTCAACCCTAATGCATGTCGGCCACTTGGTGTTGACCTATTTATAGTTGACCTAAATACTACAGATATTTTATACCACACCCCCATGTAAATATGGAATAAATGGTAAACTGGCAAGTGCTAAACTTACCGCTGTTTAGTAAATACAGAAGGGAGCTTAGTTATAACCTCTATAGCGGGTGGTAATGTGGTCCTGGCTCGTTCGCCAATTATGCTTTATGTCATTGTAATATTGTTCCTGGTCATGTGATATTCATGGCCACATGTGCCGGCCTCATACATTCAGCAGGGAGATCTGCCATAATAAATGAAATAATATATGGTCTCCTTTATAATCCCCATCCTGGGCAATTGTTATTTTCATTTGACGAGTTGGGTCACTGTCTCCGCATCTTGCCAACCCCTGTGTTAGAACGTCGCATATAACAGGGGTCCATCCCTGTCTGCCCTATGTCGACATCATCAAACAAGTCTACAATCAAAACTAATGACAATTTATATATACACTGCGGGCTGCCTGAGGCTATAATTTAATGAAGGCTTCTGCTTGGCAGCATATGCCAAGGTGATGCCCCCAAACTGGCAATTAAACCACAAAAGAAAGTAGAAATGTAACAGCAGAATAAAATAAATGGCGCCATACACAGGAATAAAATGAAATATAAATCGAACTCATTTTGAAACAAACGAGGCCGCGATGCATCGGAGAGTGGGGACTTGTGTCCGGACACAATGACATCAGCGCAACTACAGATACTACAGAGAAAAAGTCACATTACAGTATATGTAACAAGGAAGATTGCATCTGAAATAATATCGCATATGTGCATACGGGTTGGGATCGTTTGGTCGAATGCATTATGGTCGAATGTCATTACATCGAATCCATTAGGTCAAATTGCTAAAAGGTCGACATGATTCTAGGTCGACATGGGAAAAGGTCGAAATGATTCTAGGTCGAAAGGTCATTAGTTCGACAGGTCATTAGGTCGACATTGTCTAGGTCGACATTCACAAAGTTGACATGGGGTTTTTCACTGTTTTTTTACCTGAATGTCAACACAGTCAACATGGACACAGTTTAAAGTGCACTGCATCCCCTCGCATCGCTCGCTGCGCTCGCTATGCGTCGGGCACGGTGCCTCGCTACGCTCGGCACACTATTTTATTCTCCCACCACGCCCTAGTGGATGGTAGGGCATGAAATACCGGCTGTCAGCACATGTCGGCTCAAAAAACAGTGAAAAACCCCATGTCGACTTTGTGAATGTCGACCTAGACAATGTCGACCTTATGACCTTGTCGACCTAATGACCTGTCGAACTAATGACCTTTCGACCTAGAATCATTTCGACCTTTTCCCATGTCGACCTAGAATCATGTCGACCTTTTAGCAATTCGACCTAATGGATTCGATGTAATGACATTCGACCATAATGCATTCGACCAAATGACCGCATCCCGTGCATACAATTATCACCCTCATCCTCCCTGTAGTTCAAACACTGCCACCGAACACCGGTTTGCCCATCAAACTCTGCATTCCAGAGCATGTAGTGTACGGGGGGGGGGGGGGGGGGCCTTGTACTGGGGGGGACGCCTGTGATAGCTTTCACCAGGGACATGGGGAAGGGGAGATTACAGCCTCCTCGTGTGGTCCAGACCATTCCGGTTTTTGCTACATGCCGCCCAGACCATACAGGGAGGCTTTACTCTCCTCCTCTCCCTGGTGACAGCTGTCCCCCCGGTCCAGTTTTTACCCAGAGCAGAGGTATATACACTAGGTGATGTGCATACACAATGGCATCACTGTCGACGGTACCCGTTAGGGGAGCCGGCATCGACAAGTGCATAGGGCAGCATGGTCCTCGCTATGAAGATTGCGTCTTAGCATTTTGGAATTATCCTGTATCATCAAGCCCCACCCACATTCCAGACAAATGCTGCTAAAATGGCTTGAAATGATGATGCAATTGGCGACTATGCCCAGCGTTGATCGCTATTATTGCTGGGGGGGAAAGCCCCTCAGTGTATACACATTGAGGGGCTTTCCCCCTGCCCAGAGCAGTCTGCAGGGGGAGGATGGCTTTGCATAGCCCGGTCATCTGCTGTATTACATCAGCAGATGAGCGGCTTTCCCGGCAATGATGCGGGAGCTCGCAGCAGCGCTCATCGCCGGGCCATACCCACTGGACAGCTTTGAGCTGAAAGCCGCTCAAACTCGCTGTTTTGAGCTCAAAATCGCCCAGTTTGTATGGGCCTTTAGGGGGAGATATATCAAAGTTTAGAGAGAGATAAAGCAGGGGAGAGATAAATGACCAACCAATCAACTTCTGCTATTATTTTACAGGCTGTGTTTGAAAAATGACATCTAGGAGCTGATTGGTTGATGCATTATCTCTCTCCAAGCTTTGATTTTCTCCCCCTTAGTAATGAGCGTAGACAATTCCGAGCTTGCATTATGAAGCGGTAGTTCTGTGTAGCAGGACAACGCCTAGTACCACCGCTATTAATACATATAATGTTCTGTAATTCGCAATGTGTTTCCTATGTAACAGCATTAGAAGTGATACTTATTTGTCCTTCACAGAAATGACTGCGAGCGTTGGGGGCTTATTGCAGATATTCCAGGAATACAACCTTCAATCAGTTGTTGATTGATGTGACGCGATCTCCTGATGCGACAAAACTTTAGGGTTCTGATTGATTAAAGGGAGCGCTGCCGTTCCTGCAGGAATTTAGCATCCCCGCGATGTACCAGATGCCAAATGTAATCGCTATCAGGTTCCCTCTCTTCACATCTGCCCGTTACCTACTTATATAACTGTATGTACATCCTATATAATCAAAGGCTACGCTGGTTCTCTCCTCTGTGGGGGGGATTCAATTGTTGCACGCTCCGGCGACCACTAGGTGGCACCCAGGCGCTCACCCTCGAATGATTTCCCACTGTGCGCAGTCTGTGCGTAGCCCAGGACTTACTCGGTGGCTGCAAGAGAAACAGACGGATTGGAGCCGGAGCCGGAGTGGATGTCACATGACTTCCCCTGAAATGCCTGGCCACACCTACATTTTCCCTGACGCACCTAGAAAATGGATGGTTACCACCCCCCAAACCTGAGTTCCTGTCAAACACCTTGTGTAACACCAGCGATAAAAAAAAAGTAGCAGGATTTTATTGCAGGACAGCCTCGTGCATGTGTACTACGGGCTGCATGCATACGCAATCTATTGATAATCACTCAGCCATGCGATCAGCTCCGAATTAGGCCCTGTTTCCCGCTGTAGCAATTTCTATTACAATGGCAGATGGAGACTGAATTACAGAAGGGACCTGTCATTAAAGGAATATGGGGGTCTATGTACTTAACCTCGGAGAGAAAGGTAAAGTAAACAGAAATAAAGTACCAGCCAATCAGCTCCTCGCTGCCATGTTAACGGCTGCGTATGAAAAGGGGACAGTTAGGAGCTGGATGGCTGGAACGTTATCTCTCCTCAGTGCTTAGTACATAGACCCCACGGTCAGCATGTCTCTGATTTATTGTCACTGTACACACTGATAGATTTAACTGATAGCGGGTGCGTGTCACATTCCTGTGCTTGGCATTAGTACCGCGATGCTTCCTCATTAATGCTGATGATGTGCAGAATCTTACACCCCCTTCTAGGTGCTAACTGCTTTCTGGGAACTGATGTGAATTCTCAGGCTCCTGCACAGAGGCCCTTATACACAGGAAACAACCTGGTTCCGATGATGACGCCTTATATAGTTTGGCGCAGAAATGTGAATTACAGCATGAGGGATAGGTGGACTGAACAACATAAAGTAAATCATCTATTTGGGGGTGAAACGATGGGGCCCACAGATATGGCTAATTCATGTGCTTCCTCCATATAAAAGACTATGGGGGAGATGTATCAAATCCTTTAATTGGAGAAATTGCCCAGGGCAACCAATCAACTTCTGCTGCAGCTATTTATCTAACGCCGCCTACGTAATTACAGTTAGCGGCTTTTGGTTACTATGGGTTTCCTCCCAACATTTTCCCGGTGGCTGCGCTAATGAAAAGAAGAAATATTAGAGAGCGGGGGGCCTAAATTTAGCTGAATGTTCAACCAACAAAGATTGTCCCGTCACTAAGGTCATCTGAAGATGACGTTAGCCTATTGTAGCCTATACTGTAGCACATATTTCACTGGAGAGGAATCCTAAGGATCTGGAGAGGGAAATTTAGGATCCCTCTCCGTCACCCCCACTGACACATGCTCCAGTACAAGTGTCAATGCCAAACCCAGGAGCAGAGCAGGGGGGGGGGGGGGGGGGGGGTCCTGCATCTCGGCCGGAGCTTCTTTCTAAATCTCAACACAAGTATTAATTTTCGCTTTGTGGATTTAGCATTGAAATGTGTATTGTGATAAAAAGGGCCCCATGCATCTTTCCGTTCCAGCGCCTTGCTAAATTCAGGAGCTGACTGTACGTTTTTACGGGATCAAGTCCTGGTTCAAAAATACCAAATTCCTGTCATTCCTTTCAAAAATCTGCTCTGCATTACAGCTGCCGATGGACGGACAACTCCAGGGGATCTCCTCGCTTTCAAACTGTTCTTCTCGAATTTCCGCTTGTGGTCCTGCGTAGGAAACAGACCTCTTCGGAAGGTGTTCTTCAATACCTAATCCCATTTCTTCTAAGGTAACCGTTGGTCCAAATATGGAGCTCGCCTTTTCCTGGACTACATCAAGTTTTGTTACTTTCTTACCACCATACCTTTGGATTGAGCCTTGATTTAATCCCTGGCACTTACTCTTCTGCATGGAATCCATGTTAGAAGACATTGGAACATTGGAAAGGAGACTCATTTAAAACCCAATTCTCCTGTCGGAGGCAGGGTCTTCTCCGTGGAGGCAGAAGACCACCCTATGAGACACCGCTTTGACTAAAGAAATGATGTAACTGTAAACATTGATGCCCTCTTACGATTGTTCTTGGAGGTCTTTGAATATGTTGGTAGAGCCAAAGTCTTGGCTGCGTACAGGGGACACATTGCGGCTGATGTATCAATCTGGCCTTTAAGTCTGGGGAAGTGTCCATGGTCTCACCACAACTCCTTGGCCTGGAAGTAGAACAGGTTTCTGGGCCTTGTAATCACAGTGTATTTCTCCATGAGTGCAGAACAGAGCCCACTCTGAGTGGTACCCTCCCATACCACCACCGTACTTCCACCCTTTGTGCCTACAGCCTTTGTGTGATATATTCAATAAGATGGTCCTGGCCATCACAGGACATAGGACAGACACGGGACCATGCACCAAATGCCATGAAAACACCCTCAAATAAGATTCCCCCTCCCCTGCGACTACAGGGACACAAGTGAATGATTGCAATAGCCAAGTTTAGGGCCTGAAAAAATAAACAAAGCAACCTCTTTGGGTTACGGTCAGTTGGTCGACCTAAAGATGGACAACGTTGGGTCGACGTACTGGAAGGTCGACATGGGACAAATTCGACAGGTGTCTAGGTCAACACAAGCATTAGGCTGACACTCAAAAGGTTGAAATGGGGGGTTTTCCACTGTTTTTAGTGCCCTACCATCCACTAGGGCGTGGCCATGTTGACTGTGTCGACATTCGGGTCATAAAACTGTGAAAAATCTCATGTCGACCCTTTGACTGTCGACCTAACCCATGTCGACCTATTACTTGTGTCGACCTAAACACCTGTCGACCTTGTCCCATGTCAACTTAGATACCTGTCGACCTTGTCCCATTTCGACCTTCCAGTATGTTGACCCAACTGTGTCGAACTACTGACTGTCGACATCTTTTGGTCGACCCAGTGATCCCTTTACACCTCTTTATAGGGGCAATCTCCACACAGAGACATCAGGTGGCAACAACCCTGTTTTCGGACTTCGGTTGCATTTTCCATAAGAATTCAGCCTTGGGCGCCGGGGCTTCGGTAAAGCCAGCCTTCATGAACACCAGGACAGTTGAGAGGCTTCTTTTCACATATTCCCGAGGGGTATCCGTTTAACGTATAGAAGCCTATGGGTGTCTTTCTGCTTTCTTCTTGAGTGGGATCAAATCATAATCCCTCCCAGCACCCCCACCGCATTGTCCCTATGGGCATGTGCAGACTCTTGTGGCTGCAATCGGTAGGCCCCTGACCTGCACTGATCTCTGGGTTCCCCAGGTGCTTTTCTGTGACATCATGATGTCTCCTGCACCATGTGACCCCAGGACTTTCCTGTGCCCCGGCCGGAGGTCTGCCGGCTTCCAATGTATTTTGCCACACATTGGAGCAAATTGTACCAGAAAGGCTCCACGCTCACAAACGGTTCCACGTCTTTTTTTTGTGGTATTTTTTATTTTAATTGTTGGCTTTTCAGAAAATGAATTCTCCTCCCGCCTGCGCTGCGTGTTGTAAATCCAGCATTTTGTACATAATTGTCATCCTGTTATCTCCTGCGGGCACCGTGTGCCCGTTCTGCTCTGCAGAGTGGCATATCTTTGGGTTGTCATGTTATCTGCTTTCCCCACAAGCTCCAAGTTGGCAGGAGAGCTTGCAATTGTACAGGATCCAGGGAAATGGGGGAGGTTAAAACTTGCTATAAGGAACTGGTGGGTATCACTCAGAAGATGGTGCCGGCCTTCAGCATAGGTAATAAGTGTATTAGGGAAGCGTGCGGTGGACTACGGCCCCCAGCTGGCTCCTCCCCCTCTCGGGGGTGATCATATTCTTGAAATACACAATTGAGGCAGCCATTTTGCACCCAGATCTGTAACTATGACAATTCAGAACAATGGCGTTACAGGTGTGTAACGCCAGCGTATCACACCTGTGTGCAGTAGCGGGGTACAACTTGTCAGTAATGTTGGAGATTATGTACCAGGTCAAACTGAAACCATATAACAAAAATAGGAAAGCATGGTTGCACAGTGGATAGCATTGCCACCACACAGTGAATGTACTTCTTAGATGCTAGCTAGACTTTCATTGGTTGCCATGGGCAACTTATCCACTAGATATGTACCTGGGGATCAGGGAAGAGCATTACCTTTTAGATCTTTTTAGATCTGTAACTTTTCAGATCACTTTTAAAAGCTCCTTTAAAATGTTGAATTTGCCCTTGATATTGCAAGTACTAATCTCTGTCCTCTGGAGTTTCCTCAGTCCATTATTCAGGAGAACTCCTTGTTCGGCCTACCAGAGGTTGGGCAGTGGCAGTGGGTGGACGGAACCCTCTACAGGAACCGGTGGGGATGGCGGGCGGTGGTACTGAAGAGAATGTTCCTGGGGAATGGCTGGGGTATTTCTCCCGTTACAGAGACTTTGCTGATGCTGAGGAGGACATTGAGGTCTTGTGTGAGACACTGATCCTGCTGCCACTGTCACTAGTTACCAGGTCACACCAAATCATGCCAGTGACAATGGCTGCCGAGGTATATGGTATATGAGTGCCTAGCCAAATATATACTGTATATAATGCCACTCATATGCAATGCGATACAGTGGGGATTACTCATAAAGATCTAAAGTGCCAGCAATAACATAAGGTGCCCATTGGTAACAGTAATGCCAAGTAAGATGTCTATCATAAACATTAATGCCCAGTGAAATACGTATTAGTAACAGTAGTGCCCAGTAAGATGCCTAACAGAAACAGTAGTGCCCAGTAAGTTGCCTGTCAGTACCACTGATGCCCAGTCAGATGTCAGTAACAGCTGTGTCCAGTAAGATGCCTGTCAGTACCACTGATGCCCAGTCAGATGTCAGTAACAGCTGTGGCCAGTAAGATGCCTGTCAGTAGCACTGATGCCCAGTCAGATGTCAGTAACAGCTGTGGCCAGTAAGATGCCAGTCAGTAGCACTGATGCCCAGTCAGATGTCAGTAACAGCTGTGCCCAGTAAGATGCCAGTCAGTAGCACTGAGGCCCAGTCAGATGTCAGTAAAAGCTGTGACCAGTAAGATGCCAGTCAGTAGCACTGATGCCCAGTCAGATGTCAGTAACAGCTGTGGCCAGTAAGATGCCAGTCAGTACTACTGATGCCCAGTCAGATGTCAGTGACACCAGTACCAGTGCTCTATACTGTCTGAGTTCTGCTTTCTGTGTTATGAGCTGGATCTATTTTTGTGTTTAGTGATCATTTACTATTTCCCATTATTGTCTATGACAGTGCTCATGGTGACACCAGAGGGGGTGGAAAGCCAGGGACAATGCCTGTGGCTAACAGGTGAGGTGCTCTCAGGTAAGAGGCTCGCAGGTGAGGGGCTCTCAGGTAAGGTGCTCACAGGTGAGGTGCTCTCAGGTAAGAGGCTCACAGGTGAGGTGCTCTCAGGTAAGGTGCTTACAGGTGAGGGGCTCTCAGGTAAGGTGCTCACAGGTAAGGTGCTTACAGGTGAGGGGCTCTCAGGTAAGGTGCTCTCAGGTAAGGTGCTTACAGGTGAGGGGCTCTCAGGTAAGGTGCTCACAGGTGAGGGGCTCTCAGGTAAGGTGCTCACAGGTGAGGGGCTCTCAGGTAAGGTGCTCACAGGTGAGGGGCTCTCAGGTAAGGTGCTCACAGGTAAGGTGCTTACAGGTGAGGGGCTCCCAGGTGAGCTGCACACAGGTAAGGTGCACACATGTGAGGGGCACACAGGTAAGGTGCACACATGTGAGGGGCTCTCAGGTAAGATGCTCACAGGTGAGGCGCACACAGGTAAGGTGCTTACATTTGAGGGTCACATCTCTGGTCGGCCGAGTGCTTGTCATTAGGGATAGACAGTAATTAGTGCTGGTCAGATCAGCGAGCCAGTCTCCCATTGAATGTTTTTCCGCTGTAAGTCAGAACACGGCGATGCCACGGGACGGGAGATTGTTGGGCTTTTAATATAAATTAGCAAATTATTTCCATGTTAATAGACAGCGAGCCGCCCACTCCCGCAGACCCCAGGTGCTGTAATCAGAGTTAGGATGAAACAACGCCCCCGTGCAGAACAGCTTCATTTGCATAATTAACGGCTGCCGGCAGCTAATGAGAGAGTTATATGAGGGCTGAGATATGGCATTGGGGGGACATCCATCCACCTGCAATTATACATGTCACCAGCACCTCCGTATAATGAGATCAGGCTGCAGACAGAGGGGGGATTATTACTGTCACATCACAGAATAGGGGCACAATAGTGACACCGCTGCGCCTCCGCGCCACGCCAGCACTCGCTTCTCTACTGTCATCTCTTGTGTGTGCCACTCTAATATCTACCGTCATCTCTTATGTGTAACACTCTCTTCTCTACTGTCATCTCTTATGTGTGCCACTCTAATATCCACTGGCATCTCTTATGTGTAACACTCTAATATCTACTGTCATCTCTTATGTGTAACACTCTCTTCGCTACTGTCATCTCTTATGTGTGCCACTCTAATATCTACTGTCATCTCCTATCTGTGCCACTCTCTCATCTCCTTTGTCATCTCTTATGTGTGCCACTCTCTACATCTCTTATCTCTACAGCTCTCCGTAGCTCTCTTCTGTACAGCTCTCTTCTCCCCAGCTCTCTTCTCTACAGCTCTCTTCTCCATAGCTATCTTCTCTGCAGCTCTCTTCTCTACAGCTCTTTTCTCTGCAACTCTCTATTCTGCAGCTCTCTTCTTTAAAGTTCTCTTCTATACAACTCTCTTCTAAGCAGATCTCTTCTAAACAACTCTCTTCTTTACAGCTCTCTTCTCTGCAATTCTCTTCTTTGCAACTCTCTTTTCGACAATTTTCTTCTCTGTAGCTCTCTTCTTTATGGCTCTCACTTCTAAAACTCTCTTCTCTACAGCTCTCTTCTCTGCAACTCTTTTCTCTACAACTCTCTTCTCTACAACTGTCTTCTATGCAGTTTTTTTTCTATGGCTCTCACTTCTAAAACTCTCTTCTCTGAAACTCTCTTCTTTACTGCTCTCTTTTCTACAGCTCTCCCCTCCACAGCTCTCTTCTCTGCAACTCTTTTCTCTACAACTCTATTCTCTACAGCTCTCTTCTCGATAGCTCTCTGCAACTCTCTTCTCAGCAGCTCTCTTCTCTAAAACGCTCTTATCTAATACTCTTCACTGTAGCTCTCTATTCTACAGCTCTCACTTGTACACCTATCTTCTCTACAACTCTCACTTGTACACCCATCTTCTCTACAGCTCTCACTTGTACACCTATCTCCTCTATAGCTCTCACTTGTACACCCATCTTCTCTACAACTCTCACTTGTACACCCATCTCCTCTACAGCTCTCACTTGTACACCCATCTCCTCTACAACTCTCACTTGTACACCCATCTCCTCTACAGCTCTCACTTGTACACCCACTTCTCTACAACTACTCTCAGTTGTACACATATCTTCTCTACAACTCTCACTTGTACACCTATCTTCTCTACAGCTCTCACTTGTACACCTATATTTTCTACAACTCTCACTTGTACACTTATCTTCTCTACAACTCTCACTTGTACACCCATCTTTCTACAACTCTCACTTGTACACCCATCTTCTCTACAGCTCTCACTTGTACACCCACTTCTCTACAACTACTCTCAGTTGTACACCCATCTCCTCTACAACTCTCACTTGTACACTGTTAATGGTGATTAAAATATAACCAGAGTGACAATAAGTGAAAAGCGTTGATTACGTAATAAGTCCGCAACCAACGTACCCTTTATACCTAGCTACGTGTGAACAAAGCGTAGCGCAGCGTAGCGTACCTTTTATTGTATTATGTATACCAAGAACCAATACCTTAATCAGAGATTCCTTCGCAGTACTTTGTCTCTAATCTGCGAATATACCTTATCGGACTGTGTCCGCAATATACCTTATCGCTATTATGCGAATAAACAGACAACGACCACTGTATAGAAATATGGAGATAAGAGCTCCGTAAAAAGGTTGTATTTGAGTCCCTAATGGACAAAAAGGGGGTTACAGAAATAAGAATAAACTGGTATAACAGGTAATACAATATACTAACAATGAATACTAAACAGACTCTACTAAGGGGAAAGAATACAGTTACAAGACACAATCAGCCAACAATACTTATAAGAATAAATACCGTGAAAATGCAACCGTTTACCGTGGTCATCTAGTAAGCGAAGCGCAGTCCGGTCAGAGCTCACTATCGTTCAGGAATGAACTATAGTCCGGTAGGAAGGTCCAGGGAAAGTAGATGTGCCGAAGAGACTTTGGCTGCTCTGGGTCGCCTATCTTATAGGGTCAGAAAGGGGAGGTCAAAGGCCATTCTCATTGGTCAGAGATCATATGTCCGGTCCACTGTGATTGGAGGTTAGACGCTGTACCTGGTCTGACCAGGTGCAGGGGAGTGAACTTTAAGAGTCCTTTGTTTGGTGGTTTCGGCGTCAGCAAGGATAAGAACCGGTTTGAGCTAGTTTCCTTTGTTAACTACTTACAACAGAAACTGTCTCTGGAATATGGATTATGTCCATAACTATCGGGCAATGTACATTGCGACATATTCGCAATGACCGGAATACTTCGCATAATGAACTGAGCGGAACGGTACTAAACACGATATAGACAGGTGTGTGCAGGGCTAACTAAGCTATGTGTGGCGTTCTAAACCTTTTAACTATATTTCATTTCGTGTAAGTGTGTTATTATGAATTTATGTGTGATAGTATGTCTACTCTTCTGGTCCACATTGTCACACATACTCGGGTATGGAAACTTTATTTGCGCAACTCTGCGAACCAAAATGGTGGCCATACTATCACAAAATGGCGTGTGTGTACCTAGACTTCCACAACACCCACTTCTCTACAACTACTCTCAGTTGTACACCTATCTTCTCTACAACTCTCACTTGTACACCTATCTTCTCTACAGCTCTAACTTGTACACCTATATTTTCTACAACTCTCACTTGTACACTTATCTTCTCTACAACTCTCACTTGTACACCCATCTTTCTACAACTCTCATTTGTACACCCATCTTCTCTACAGCTCTCACTTGTACACCCATCTTATCTACAACTGCCACTTGTACACCCATCTTCTCTACAACTCTCACTTGTACACCCATCTTCTCTACAACTCTCACTTGTACACCCATCTTCTCTACAGCTCTCACTTGTACACCCACCTCCTCTACACCTCTCACTTGTACACCTATCTTCTCTACAACTCTCACTTGTACACCCATCTTCTCTACAACTCTCACTTGTACACCCATCTTCTCTACAGCTTTCACTTGCACACCCATCTTCTCTACAGCTCTCACTTCTACACCCATCTTCTCTACAACTCTCACTTGTACACCCTCCTCCTCTACTCCTCTCACCTCTACACCCATCTTCTCTACAACTCTCACTTGTACACCTATCTTCTCTACAACTCTCACTGGTACACCCATCTCCTCTACAACTCTCACTTGTACACCTATCTTCTCTACAACTCTCACTTGTACACCCATCTTCTCTACAACTCTCACTTGTACACCCATCTTCTCTACAACTCTCACTTGTACACCCATCTTCTCTACAACTCTCACTTGTACACCCATCTTCTCTACAACTCTCACTTGTACACCTATCTTCTCTACAGCTCTCACTTGTACACCCATCTTCTCTACAGCCCTCACTTGTACACCTATCTTCTCTACAGCTCTCACTTCTACACCCATCTTCTCTACAACTCTCACTTCTACACCCTCCTCCTTTACACCTCTCACTTCTACACCCATCTTCTCTACAACTCTCACTTGTACACCCATCTCCTCTACAGCTCTCACTTGTACACCCATCTCCTCTACAGCTCTCACTTGTACACCCATCTCCTCTACAACTCTCACTTGTACACCTATCTCCTCTACAACTCTCACTTGTACACCTTTCTTCTATACAACTCTCACTTGTACACCTATCTTATATACAACTCTCACTTGTACACCCATCTCCTCTACAACTCTCACTTGTACACGCATCTCCTCTACAACTCTCATTTATACACCTATCTCCTCTACAACTCTCACTTATACACCTATCTTCTATACAACTCTCACTTATACACCTATCTCCTCTACAACTCTCACTTGTACACCCATCTTCTCTACAACTCTCACTTGTACACCCATCTTCTCTATAACTCTCATCTTGCACAATTCATATTCTCCAACTCTCAACTTCTTGTCCTGAAACAATGTACCACCAACTCTACAACCCTCGTCCCCTATTCTACACCACTCAACCTCCTGTTCTGGAATTGCCCCCTACTGTTCTACAGCTCACAATATCCTTTTTGGCAACTCATAATCAGTGTGCCCATTGCTTTCACAAGCTATGTCTGAAAACCCGCCATGGTCATCCCCCTGGTATAGTGGCACAACTCCCAACACTTGGACCTGCAGAACTCAGACAAAAAAAACACACCATTGTCCACCCAAACCATGACCAGATCTCTCCAAAATGTCCATATTAAGCAAAAACTCCACCTACATTGGAACCAGCCACTCCCCCTTTTGAGGTCTGCATTTAGCAACCACTCATGTTGGTCCGTATCCCTACAGCCGTCTCTTCTGTGTCCTAATCAGAGAACCTAACGCTCTCGCCCTCCACATCTGCAGATATATATATACTCAGTTCCTGGGAATTCTTACAGGAACGGTTCCAGCTACTCCTGCTGCACTAAGTATAGTATTGTTGGGCGTTTGAGTAAGAAAATAGAGATCAATAATTGTCAAAAATAGAGACCTATAATTGTACAGGAAGATATATGTTCTAGGAGGGGGGGGGGGGGGGGGGCAAGCCTGAAAAATATTATTACGCCTTGTAGTGGCCAGTTTCTCCGCTCCTATCCCAGAGTTTGACTCCCACATCGATGCGTCCATCAGCTCTCAATTCAAATGCAAAATAAAAATAATATATAAAAGTCTCCCCCCCTCAACCTGTCTCTCCTCCTACCCTAAGAGGCTGCCAGTTTGCAATCATAACACCAGAGGAAAATAACTGGAAGAGAGAAATCAATGAAATCTATCTACCTGTTTTGCACCTATCCCGCTGGGCGGAGGGGTGGGGGGGAGCTGGCATTTGAAAGGCCGACACTTCGCGGCGCGGCAAGCCTAGAAGGGCCCGCTGCTCCGCCAGCCTCCCCTCCTGCCCTTCCGTCTCGCAAAGGTTCGTAATTGCCTCTCAATTGTTCAACTCAATTAAAGCCAAATAGGGTCTGCCAGGCGGGGGATGCAGGCTGCACAAAAAGAACTCATTCCCAGGGACCAGGGACGGGGGTAGGAGGGGTAAGCCGGCTGGATGGCATTTTCAATTACCAGCAAATTTAGTGCAATTTGGCCTTTTTTCTGAGGCGGCCCCATGCTGGGAATGAAATAGGAGCCTGAATGTGCAAACTTGTGCTGGATTCAGGTGGAGAGGGGAAGGGGTAATACAGACCTAAATGGAAGTAACCCCTTCACTGCAGGCACGGATGGCATGGAGAGTGGAAAGCGATGGATGGAGGCGAGCGGAGTGGGCGGGCTCTGCGTGAAGAAGCCATGTTGTGCTAATAACGATAATTGGGGCTTTGCACAAATCCTCACGGCTTCATATAATGCTGTGCAACGTGCAGGGCTCCGGATTAATGGGCATGTGGGAGTATGCGGCGCGATCGCTCCTGGATCAGTACCGTATCCGAGGTATGGGTCGATAGTGTCTACGTCAACAGTTAATAGGTTGACATGCGCAAGGTCGACATTGGCAATGAGTGTCAACGGTACTTGTTTCCTAGCATGGCCACACCGATTTACATCGGGGTGGTCATGTCGGAAAAATCGGGTCGATCGCATCGCATGCGATGCGATCGACGCGACCGACCCGATTTTGGACCCGATTTTTTTATTGAATGAAATGTAAATCGGGTCCCTGGGACCCGATTTTACATTGGATTCAATGTAAAATATTCCCTAGACCCCCAAATTTAACGACGTAAACCCCACCCCACGATAGACGCCAACCCGAAGCGTGGCGAGCGCAGCGAGCCCGCGAGGGGCGGCGGTGCGCGTCCTCCGACCTTTTCATTCCCCTACAACCACTAGGGCGTGGAGTGAGAATAGAATAGTGTGGCGAGCGCAGCGAGCCACCGAGCCCGAAGCGTGGCGAGGGCACGCGGATACCTGTGAAGCCCGCGAAGGGACGCGTTTACCTGTGAGGGTATCCGCGTCCCCTCGCGGGGCTCGCTGCGCTCGCCACGCTTCGGGCTCGGTGGCTCGCTGCGCTCGCCACACTATTCTATTCTCACTCCACGCCCTAGTGGATAGTAGGGGAATGAAAAGGTCGGAGGACGTGCACCGCCGCCCCTCGCGGGCTCGCTGCGCTCACCACGCTTCGGGTTGGCGTCTATCGTGGGGTGACGACGGGGACATCTATAATGTGAAATGGGTCATATTGGCCCATTTCACATTTTTCCCATTGTTTTAAAGGTGAGATGGACTTAATCTTGGCACAAGACCGACGCGATCCTCACGATTTCAATGTTAAAAAATATTTTAACATTGAAGCCTATGGGGAAATCGGGGGCATCGCGTCGGTCGCGTCGGGACCAATGTTAATGGTCCCGACCGACGCGATGCCCCCGATATTGTGACTTAGCCGGCAAAATGGACCTGATTTCAAAGGAAATCGGGTCCATCGTGTGGATCGTGTACCTTAACTTAAAGGTACACGATCCATAAGATTGTGGCCGTGCTAGGAAACAAGTACCGAGTCAACATTGAAAAATAGGTCGAAAAAAGTTGACATAGTAATGGTTGACACATGAAAATGTCAACATGAGTTTTTCACGTTTTTTTGTGGGGGTGGGGGGTCTTCTTTCATACTTTAAAATCCACGTGGACTCCAGTTGGGAACGGTGAAGTGTGCTGAGCACAGCGTTAGCGGACCGAGGGTATACGCTACACTATTCGGGGGTCCCCGTGCTCAGGTGTGAATATTGACACAAAAAAAAGTGATTTTTTTTTTTCAAGTGTCGACCATATTACGTCAACCTTTTTGCTTTTTATGACCTTTTGTGCATGTCGATCTTGGTTCTGGTTTAGTTGGTAGACAATGTCAACAATCACTAGGCTGACCACTAATGTCAACAGTGACTGAAGGTCGACATAAACATGGTCGAAACATGAAAAGGTCGACATGCGTTTTTCCATTTTGGTGTCTTTGCAAACATGTGTTGACATGGGCATGTATAGGTGTGCGCTCGGCACACTATTATAAACTCGTATCAACCTTTTCATGTGTTGTTCCATGTTCATGTCGACCTTTTGGTTGTGTCAACCTGTCAATGCCGACATCAAGTATGTCAACCATTTTTAGGTTTCGACCTTCTTACTGTCGGCCATTGGTGGTCGTCCTAGTGATTATCGACCTAGACATCGTCAACCTGTGGATTGGATACCGTCGATCTTTTGATGTCGACTTTTTTACTTTTGACCCTTTGATCCACACCTGATTAGTACAGAGTCTCTGCAGAAGGTCCTCTAATCAGACTTCCAACAAATCTATCGCCATTGGGTTATCATACACTGTGGCTTCTTGGCCGCGCCAGGTCCCGTGCGACTCAGCTTACGTGAAATTTCATTTTTAAGTATTTTTGCCACAAAAAGTATCTCAGTCGCAAATGGATGCCGCAAACCCCTTCACGATATTCGTGTGGGACATAGTGCCACGCCGCAGCGGCCACAGCTTGTTTCCACACCACGTTCTGTAGCGCTTCATAGACAGATATACAGTTATTGCATGCACAACTAATCAGCGCCGTCCGTTTGCAGCTAAGGAATCATTTTTGGTTAAAAAAAAGCCAAAAAATGTTGCCCAAGATCTGGCGGCTTACTTAAGCCAGCGTTAACTCAAGTATGGAACCTCGTCAGGATGCTACGTATTGGGGTGACGAGGTCAGACTTTTTGCCTAGTGCTTGTATCGTTCTGCTCTTCTTAGGAGACAGAATTGCTGTCTGCTACGTGAGTACGTTCCTTCAGCTTCATGGCCTTGCCAGTGTCTACCAGGCAGGTGGGCGGTGACGTAGGAAGAAGCCCGAGAATGAGAGAGTCCACCGAAAGAAAATTTTGAGTTGGTTCCAGCTCAGTGTGCCTTACATCCCAGGTTGTCCAAGAGCAAAGCCAAGGTTCTGTAATCCTGATATCATTTAAGGTGGTCTTATCGTTCCTCTGTCTCAGATGTATAGCGGAAACGCGTTTCGCTCTCATTAGGTGACTTTCACAGTGGGCAGAGGGTGCATTGGGGTCTGTGCTTCCTTTTAATACCATTCTATCCCCACATTTTGGCCGTCTTTACTAAATGTGGTGTCCCTGTGGAATTCCTTTCTTTCAAAGTTATTCAAACTTCTTGCAAACCCTTGTGGACCAGTCTCAACATGTTCCCAAGAAATAAATAGTTGTATAAAGTGTTTAAAGACCTACTGGTGGTGTTAGTGTTCCGTGTGCAAACATCATAATAATGGCTGACAGGGCCCTCAAGTTCTTCTAAGTATCTGAGGAGGCCTCCAAGTGGTATCTCCGAGTCTGCGCAGAATATCTTCGCTTCAGTTTACATGTGACCTGAGGAATGGCTCAGCCTTCTGTCTGCTCCTGAAGGTAAATCCTCCGAGATCAGTAACAATTGGTTTGCACCAATACATAAGGTTAAAGCATGGTTGCCTACCTGACCCTCTCCTTCAGGGATGCAATGCTCTGTTCCTGGGCTTCCCTGGTATTGTAGGATTGCCATCACCTGTGGTGAAACACCTTTCTTATCAATTACCCAGCTCACCACAGGTGATGGCAGTCATACATTACCAGGGAAGCCCAGGAACAGAGCATTTTCTCCCTGAAGGAGAGGGTCAGGTAGGTAACCCTGGGTTAAAGGGGTCTATGTATTAAGCCCTGGAGATAAAGTAGAGAGAGAGAGATAAACCACCAGCCAGTCCGTTGCTAACTGCCATGTTACAGACGTCCACTATTGGTCTTTGAAACTATGGAGGTGATTCAGGTTGGTTTGCAAAAGCAAACTCCTTCTTTAATGGACAAAACCATGGTGCACTGCAGGTGGGGCAGATGTAACACGTGCAGAGAGAGTTACTTTGGGGTGAAGTGTTCAAACTAAATTGCAGTTTAAAAATAAAGACAGCCACAGAAACTAAATAACTCCCCCAAATAGAACTCTCTCTGCACATATTACATCTGCCCCACCTGCTGTGCAGCATGGTTTTGTCTATTAAAGAAAGAATTTCGCCTTTGCAAACCAACCTGGATCACAGATGAGGTGTGGCCAGTGCCTTGCATGGGTGTGGCCATCATCTTACATGGGTGCGGCCAGCGCCATGTGGGCGTGTCACACCGGTGTTTCCCTAATTACATAAAGTAATAAAAGTTTTATAATTTTGTGACAATATTTAGGTACCGTATTTGTCGGCGTATAAAATGACCCCCCAACATTTCCACTCAAAATATAAAGTTTGTTATATAAATGCACCTGGCGTATAAGACGACCCTCCCACTTGGAGGCATGTTTTTCAGGGGGAAAAAGTAGTCTTATACGCCAGCAAATACAGTAATACAATTTTAATAATTTACTGTACGGCCGACTGTGGGGGCGGTGACCGTCCTGCTGTCATGGTGATGGGCCTGTTCCTCTGTGGAGGCCTGGACATGCAGGGGTTAACCCCAGCGACACTGAGCGCTTTATAAATTCACATCTCGAGCCCTTTCATCCACGCGCTGTATATAAACAGTCTTATGTCAGTGTGGGTCTGACTCAGGGTTACCAGCTTGCTGTAATTGGATTCAGGGGGGACTTAATTAAGAATTAAAGAAAACAGAATGTAAATGGTGAGCATTGATGGTGGGCGCTTTCTGTAAGCCTGGTAGGGAAGTGTAATTCATTTCATGGTGGGCCTACAGGAAGGGAATGCTCTGCTGTGGGCTGGAAGGGTGCGCCATCTAGTGGCAGCAATAGAGAACTGCACATATCTCCATTTAGAACTGCACATATCTCCATTTAGAACTGCACATATCTCCAAAATAATGTTTATATTTGGAAGGAAGTAAATATGTAAGGGGAAACGCAGATCCACATTACGGGAAGTAAAAGCTAGGCACTGCCATCTATATGAGGACAATTTGGGGAACTAAATGAGCATTGTAATCATTTCTGTATTCAGCGCAGGAGAGGTAACTACATGTGTTCCTGATCTTTGTGCCTCTGCACCCTAAAAGAATAAAATAGGGGGCCATCGCAGAAGATGGTAAAGCTGCTATTATCACATCTTCCATAGAAACCTATGGGGGATGCTGTTACCGTACCAACGGGAATGAAGGAGCCTCTGTTTCCTCCGGTGGTTCCTCTGTCATACATTCGGGGGATACTGAATACATGCAGACACATTTATTGATAAATGGGCCCAATAGGGAAATACAACAGAAAGTGTTTATTACGGTGGTGACAGCGCCGTCCTCACACTACTGATACCAAGAGCGTCTTCCCCTTTCACACCGCGGTTTCGGTTCTGGATTGGTGGGCCCAGGTGTACAATTCAGGAAGACCCCCCTGTCCATATGGTGCCCAGAAAGTTGTTTTGAGAGTAACTTAGATATATAGATAGACAAGCATATGTTGGGGTTTTGCTTGTGTCAGACAACAAGTCAGACACAAGCAAAAGGTCAACATGACACATGGAAAAAAAAATGTAAATTCGTTTTTTCATGTTTTTTTATGTGTCAATGTTGGTACCTGTCATCATTGACCTTCAATTAATTCAGCGCATACCCTCTCCATGTGGATCATAAAGCCTGAGAAATTCCCAAAAATTTAGGAAAAAATCACGAAAAACTCATGTTGTCAACCATTGCCATGGCAACCTTTGTTTGCGTTGATCTTTTGTCACCGATGGCCTGGAGCTTGCCAACCATTTGTCAATGTTGACTTAATGCATGTCGACCTAGACACTGTAGATGTATCAGTTGTAACCAGCGGGAACAGTGAGCAGAGACGTCTGATTGGCTACTGAGGATAACGCCGGAAGGAAAGGCGCTGGCTGCGTCGGAACCTGGACCCCTCCCTCTGTCTGTATTCCTGTCTGTAACCCATTCAGTGTGGTCCTCCCAATCTGAGATATACCAGCGCTGTCCTGGATACCGTCCAGTAGACAAATCCTTGTAATATCTGCGCAAATAGGGTCAAATTCCTATTGACACTTAATTCACTATAAAATAAACTCTCACTAATACTGTTTACATCTGAGGCATAAACACTCCTGCAAAATGCAGCTTTAAAAGGGGCGTTTTGTCACAGAATCAAAGAGGCCTCTTCTGCACGATGCCAGCTGTGGTGTAAAGAGCTTTACAAAGTATCAGGAGTAACGCTGGAACTGGAATGGGGGGTTTTTAGATCAGTTTTTTGGAAAGTGTTACATTCTTCACTTGGACTCTGAGTCACCCCTGCGGCGTACGTTATCCGGGATTCAGCTGCTGATGAGTGCGCTAACGATGAGCCTGGGTCTTGGCCCTACCTGCAGACTTTCCCGTACACCCTCTCGGAGGATGAGGAAGGTGGCTCTGTTAAGTCAGGTCAAGTGGGGCTGAATGATTACGTACTGGCCAAGGCGACACAATTTAGGTCACCGTTCTCTCCCACTATGATGACACGAAAAGCACAATCACACCATAGTGAATGGTCCTTAGAAGGGTGAAACACGCCATCACACCATGATGAATGGTCCTTAAAAGGGTGAAACGCGCCATAACACCATGGTGAAAGGTTCCTTACAGGTCAAAATGCACCATCACACCATGGTGAAAGGCTCCTTACAGGGCAAAACACACCATCACACCATGTTGAAAGGTTCCTTACAAGGCAAAATGCACCATCGCACCATGGTGAAAAGCTCCTTACAGGGCAAAACGCGCCATCACACGATGGTGAAAGGTTCCAAACAGGGCAAAACGCGCCATCACACGATGGTGAAAGGTTCCAAACAGGGCAAAACGTGCCATCACACCATGGTGAAAAGTTCCTTACAGGGCAAAACGCGCCATCACACCATAGTGAAAGGTTCCAAACAGGGCAAAACGTGCCATCACACCATGGTGAAAGGTTCCTTACAGGGCAAAACGCGCCATCACACCATGGTGAATGATTCCTAACAGGGCAAAATGCATCATCACACCATAGGGAATGGTTCCTAACCGGGTGAAATTACACAATAACACTATGGTGAATGGTTCAAACAGAATAAAATGCACCATAGTGAATGGTTCCTTACAGGGTGAAATGTGCCATCCCACCATAGTGAATGGTTTCTAACATGGTGAAATGCATCATCACACCATAGTGAATGGTTCCTAAGAGGGCAAAACACACCATAGTGAAAGGTTCCTTACAGGGTGAAATGTGCCATCCCACCATAGTGAATGGTTTCTAGTAGGGTGAACTGCACCATCACACCATGGTGAATGATCCCTTACAGGGTAAACGTGCCATCACACCATAGTAAAAGGTTCCTAACAGGGTGAAACACGCCCTCACACCATAGTGAATGGTTTCTAACAAGGTGAAACAGGCCCTCACACCATAGTGAATGGTTTCTAACAAGGTGAAACAGGCCCTCACACAATGGTGAAAGGTTCCTAACAGGGCAAATGTGACATCACACCATAGTGAATGGTTTCTAACAGAATGAAACATGCCATCAGACAATGGTGAATGGTTCCTAACAGGGCGAAACGCGACATCACACCATGGTAAATGGTTCCTAACAGGGCGAAATGCACCATTACACCATAGTGAATGATTCAGTATGGATGGTGTAATGGTTAGCATTACTGCCTCACAGCGCTGAGGTGATGAATTCGATTCCCACCACGGCCTGTGAGGAGTTTGGAAATTCTCCCGGTACTTGCGTGGGTTTCCTCCAGGTACTCCAGTTTCCTCCCAGAATCCAAAAATATACTGGTAGGCTAATTGGCGGCCAACAAAATTAACCCTAGAATGTCTGTGTGTGCGTGTACATGTGGTAGGGAATATAGATTGTAAGCTCTACTGGGGCAGGGACTGATGTGAGGGTTCAAATAGTCACTGTAAAGTGCTGCGGAATATGTGTGCGCTATATAAGAAACTGTTAATAAATGAAAAATAATAACTCCCCAACAGGGCAAAAAGCACCAACATATCATAGTCAATGGTTTCTAACGGGGTGAAATGCATCATCACACCATGGTGAAAGGTTCCTAAGAGGGGAAAATGCGACATCAAACAATGGTGAAAGGTTCGTAACAGGGCGAAATGCACCAGCACACCATGGTGAAAGGTTCGTAACGGCGAAATGCACCAGTACACCATAGTGAATGGCTCCTAAAAGAGGAAACACGCCATCATACCATGGTGAATGATCCCTAACAGGCCATAACGCACCCTCACACCATAGGGAATGGTTCCTAACTGGGTGAAATTGCACAATAACACTGTAGTAAATATTCTCCATATTGAATGGTTCCTAATGGCAAAATGTGTCATAACACCATGGTGAATGGTTCCTAACAGGGCGAAATGCGCCGTTCCACCATAGTAAAAGGTTCCTAACAGGGTGAAACACGCCCTCAGACCATAGTGAGTGGTTTCTAACAAGGTGAAACATGCCATCACACAATGGTGAATGGTTCCTAACAGGGCGAAACGCGACATCACACCATAGTAAATGGTTCCTAACAGGGCGAAATGCACCATTACACCATAGTGAATGATTCAGTATGGATGGTGTAATGGTTAGCATTACTGCCTCACAGCGCTGAGGTGATGAATTCAATTCCCACCACGGCCTGTGAGGAGTTTGGAAATTCTCCCGGTACTTGCGTGGGTTTCCTCGGGGTACTCCAGTTTCCTCCCAGAATCCAAAAATATACTGGTAGGCTAATTGGCGGCCAACAAAATTAACCCTAGAATGTCTGTGTGTGCGTGTACATGTGGTAGGGAATATAGATTGTAAGCTCCACTGGGGCAGGGACTGATGTGAGTGTTCAAATAGTCACTGTAAAGCGCTGCGGAATATGTGTGCGCTATATAAGAAACTGGTAATAAATGAAAAATAATAACTCCCCAACAGGGCAAAAAGCACCAACATATCATAGTCAATGGTTTCTAACAGGGCGAAATGCATCATCACACCATGGTGAAAGGTTCCTAAGAGGGGAAAATGCGACATCAAACAATGGTGAAAGGTTCGTAACAGGGCGAAATGCACCAGCACACCATGGTGAAAGGTTCGTAACGGCGAAATGCACCAGTACACCATAGTGAATGGCTCCTAAAAGAGGAAACACGCCATCATACCATGGTGAATGATCCCTAACAGGCCATAACGCACCCTCACACCATAGGGAATGGTTCCTAACTGGGTGAAATTGCACAATAACACTGTAGTAAATATTCTCCATATTGAATGGTTCCTAATGGCAAAATGTGCCATAACACCATGGTGAATGGTTCCTAACAGGGCGAAACACACTCCATAGTGAATGGTTTCTAACAGGGCATAATGCGCCATAACACCATAGTGAAAGGTTCCTAACAGGGTGAAACGCGCATCACACCATAGTGAATGGTTCTTAACAGGGTGAAACGCGCATCACACCATAGTGAATGGTTCTTAACAGGGCGAAACGCGCATCACACCATAGTGAATGGTTCTTAACAGGGCGAAACATGTCATCACACCATGGTGAATGGTTCCTAAAAGGGTGAAACGCACCATCACACCATAGTGAATGGTTCTTAACAGGGCGAAACGCGCATCACACCATAGTGAAAGGTTCCTAACAGGGTGAAACACACCATCAAACCATAGCAAATTGCCCAGGTGCAAAAATATAATTTGGGCCCCCCTCCTCCACCCCAACCCCACAATATGCATTACGGCAGAGGGGGAAAATAGTCGTGACAGGAAGAGGGTAACAGGGCTAGCAGTGGGCCCCTTAGTCCTCAGGGGCCCCAGCGCACTGCACCAGTGGTAGCCTAGTGTATGCCTTCTTCCAGTCTAATAACAGCTGGAGTGCCACATGCCGTGCTGGTTTGTATTTAGGGGATTAAGGTATACGGGAATATGTATATGATGAATACAGAACAGGTCAAAGATCAAACACATATAATAATAACCGGACAGCTGCAAATGCCACAGACTGGCCTGACATCTCCGCTACACGCTATGGAGGACGGGGAACTGCAAAGTCCTATTCCTCTGGCCTCTGCACCAACCTATACATATACACACATACATGTTATTAAAAGCAGCTTCTGCGATGTGCTTTCACTTTGAGCAGTGACAGTATTTACTTTTACTTTGAGCTGTGACAGTTTTTAGCCCACAAACTCTCCACCCCACCCCCAGTCCCTATTTGCTCCTACCTCCAATCTCTGTCTTCACAGCTCCCTCTCTCCATATCCAGCAAGTTACAGAAACAAATCAGTGTCCCTGCAAAACTTGCTTTCACTTTCTGTTATGACACCTTTAAGCACACAAAGGAGTAATTTGGTTCGTCGAGTGGTCACTGTTGGTACTTCACCTCATAGAGGTGAGGAGTAGTTAGCCTTTTATATATATATATATATATATATATATATATATATATATATAGAGGTGTGTGCATATATACCTGCTATGGCGCCTATACCGTTCTATTAATAGTGGCGGATGTTATGTGCAGGTCTGAAATGAACGCGCCGCATGACGGCTTTCTGACTAACAGCCCCTCTCTCTGATATTTTGGTAGCTTTCATGTGGCACCTTTTACTGACACAGGGCCTGATTCAGAGAGGGTCGCTAACACCGCCGTGATGTCAGACGCTCTCAGTAGCGATAATCTGCAAATTAATAGTGTTGCGGAATCCACCCGCGGCAGACCCGAGATCCCTGGCTTGTTCCCTCCCCCTAAACGGCAGCGCCACGCCTCCATTTTCACAAACAGAGGCCGGCGCAGGCCCTTTATTTCCTCTCACCCAATTTGGGGCACGACTCCCTATTTCCGTCTAACTCTTCTTCAGCTGTTTGATATCTGTCTCATTTAAAAGCAAAAGTTCTGCAAGGAACAAATTGGATAAGCAGTTGTAAGTCACCTAAAGGGGATATTCTATGGATTGGCAACAAACATGAAACCCCTGGAAACGAGCATGTAATTAATCCCTGGTAACAAACAGGTAACTGATGGCAATGAGCATGAAACTAGACTGATGGTCTGTGTCTAGTCTATCAGCTTGCAGTGCTATAGAATATTCCCATGCCTCTCGCACTTGACCTCCTGGCCCATAAACTAATTTCTCAAGTGACTGTTACCAATAGGGGGCGCACAGGTCAGCCCATCTATCTGACCTTTAACCTTTCCAAGCCTACAATTCTCCCCGCTCTGTGTGATCGTAGAGGGTACATCTGAGTCACAGGAAAACCATTGTAGATATTACACAGGCAAACGTTTCCCAGTAGCGGACATCTGCAGAACAACTATTTCTGTAACTGCATTAAAATGCCCCTTTCACCCACACACACAGCGGAGAACACGGCTCCTTTTCTGCTTCTGAAGAGGAGATCCAAGCCGGAAGTTCAGGGGTTTGTGGCGACACGTTTTGCGCTAATGAAGCCTGCCGCCTTCGTGGCGCTGCTCATCCATGATTAACTTTGCAGCAAAATCTGTCACCGAGCGTATAACGTGCCCCTTTCCAAGGGAATGGTGGTTGGTCTCCCCAAAATCCAGGATTCTCCCAGACATAATGGGGCAGTGGGAATTTCCCCCAGCCAGTGGCGGATCCAGAGGTGGGGTTGCAGCGCAGTGCAAAAGCCAAATAGGACACATCACACCAACTGCCAGCATGTCCTGGCAGCGATGTTTGGGGTGCATTAGGAATACAATATTTACCCATATCTGACAATCGGGATTCCACCTCCGGAACTTCACACCATCCCATTAGTTGTCCGTTATGCAAGTGTAGGGGTCAATTTACTAAAATGGATGTTCTATTGAAGCCATAGCAACCAATACCAACCAAACAGAATCTAATTATTTATTTAGCACTTTATAGAAGATAATACATAGAATCTGATTGGTTGCTATGGGCAACATCTTCAATAGAACTCCCATCTTAGTATACTCACCACTTAGTATTATAAATAAATGTAATTAGTATTGGCTCCTAGTGACTGGCTAGGCTGCACCCTCAGTGATGTCACTGGTTCCTAGTGACTGGATAGGCTGCACTGTCAGTGATGTCGCTGGTTACTAGTGACTGGCTAGGCGGCACTCTCAGTGATGTCGCTGGTTCCTAGTGACTGGATAGGCTGCACTCTCAGTGATGTCACTGGCTCCTAGTGACTGGCTAGGCTGCACTCTCAGTGATGTCGCTGGCTCCTAGTGACTGGATAGGCGGCACTCTCAGTGATGTCGCTGGTTACTAGTGACTGGCTAGGCTGCACTCTCAGTGATGTCACTGGTTACTAGTGACTGGATAGGCTGCACACTCAGTGATGTCGCTGGTTCCTAGTGACTGGCTAGGCTGCACTCTCAGTGATGTCGCTGGCTCCTAGTGACTGGATAGGCGGCACTCTCAGTGATGTCGCTGGTTACTAGTGACCGGATAGGCTGTACTCTCAGTGATGTCGCTGGTTCCTAGTGACTGGACAGGCTGCACTCTCAGTGATGTCACTGGTTACTGGTGACTGGATAGGCTGCACTCTCAGTGATGTCGCTGGTTCCTAGTGACTGGCTAGGCTGCACTCTCAGTGATGTCGCTGGTTACTAGTGACTGGATAGGCGGCACTCTCAGTGATGTCGCTGGTTACTAGTGACTGGATAGGCGGCTCTCTCAGTGATGTCACTGGTTACTAGTGACTGGATAGGCTGCACACTCAGTGATGTCGCTGGTTCCTAGTGACTGGCTAGGCTGCACTCTCAGTGATGTCGCTGGCTCCTAGTGACTGGATAGGCGGCACTCTCAGTGATGTCGCTGGTTACTAGTGACCGGATAGGCTGCACTGTCAGTGATGTCGCTGGTTCCTAGTGACCGGATAGGCTGCACTCTCAGTGATGTCGCTGGTTACTAGTGACTGGATAGGCGGCACTCTCAGTGATGTCGCTGGTTACTAGTGACTGGATAGGCGGCTCTCTCAGTGATGTCACTGGTTCCTAGTGACTGGATAGGCTGCACTCTCAGTGATGTCGCTGGTTCCTAGTGACTGGCTAGGCTGCACTCTCAGTGATGTCACTGGTTACTTGTGACTGGATAGGCTGCACTCTCAGTGATGTCACTGGTTCCTAGTGACTGGCTAGGCTGCACTCTCAGTGATGTCACTGGTTACTAGTGACTGGATAGGCGGCACTCTCAGTGATGTCACTGGTTACTAGTCACTGGATAGGCGGCACTCTCAGTGATGTCACTGGTTACTAGTGACTGGATAGGCTGCACTCTCAGTGATGTTGCTGGTTCCTAGTGACTGGCTAGGCTGCACTCTCAGTGATGTCGCTGGCTCCTAGTGACTGGATAGGCTGCACTCTCAGTGATGTCGCTGGTTCCTAGTGACTGGCTAGGCGGCACTCTCAGTGATGTCGCAGGCTCCTAGTGACTGGATAGGCTGCACTCTCAGTGATGTCGCTGGCTCCTGGTGACTGGATAGGCTGCACTCTCAGTGATATCACTGGTTCCTAGTGACTGGATAGGCTGCACTCTCAGTGATGTCGCTGGCTCCTAGTGACTGGATAGGCTGCACTCTCAGTGATGTCGCTGGCTCCTAGTGACTGGATAGGCTGCACTCTCAGTGATGTCACTGGCTCCTAGTGACTGGATAGGCTGCACTCTCAGTGATGTTGCTGGC
Organism: Crinia signifera; assembly: GCF_055691185.1. Classification (NCBI taxonomy): domain Eukaryota; kingdom Metazoa; phylum Chordata; class Amphibia; order Anura; family Myobatrachidae; genus Crinia; species Crinia signifera. The sequence continues at coordinate 18,424,419 of NC_139225.1, forward strand.
TCCTAGTGACTGGATAGGCGGCACTCTCAGTGATGTTGCTGGCTCCTAGTGACTGGATAGGCTGCACTCTCAGTGATGTCGCTGGCTCCTAGTGACTGGATAGGCTGCTCTCTCAGTGATGTCACTGGTTCCTAGTGAACGATAAGCTGAATTGTAATTAAAAATGCCTCCGACAACAGAATGGCCGCCCACGCAATGGATATATTACATTTAAAACATCCACGCACCTATAGGGCTTACTGTAATTCAGCATGGATCACTAATGTAAGAAATCCCAGTGGACTGTGAGGAGAAAGCCACCGTCATAAACACCTTGGAACGCCTGCAGAGATTCCACCACACCCAGAAATCGTCTGGTCACCACACTCAAACACCGGCTTCCAGTCAAAGTCTGCGCAATCTTCCGATATTAGGCCAATAGTCCATCAACAAATGATCCAGCTTCACGCACCCACCATTCTGTCTCCTGTACGTGCGCTTCTCCCTCCCATATCTAACTCATATTTTAGTCAAGTTAACCCCCCATGAAGCTCCCAGCCCCCTTCTCCTGCATGCAACAGCTGGTCCCTTGCGCAATTACAGGCAGACATCTGGCAGTCCGGGCTGCAATTAAAGTCTCGGTGGGAGGGAGAGAGATGGGACTTTTCTCTTACAGATTGATAGGAAGAATCACAATTACCTGAAGAATACATGATCTAGGTGATTAAATACATGCAAAAGCAGCAAGGGACTGGAGCGGCGCAAGATGGATTCTCTAACGTCTTACGGAACAGCTCACGAATACTGAAGCCGCCATTATAATGTTCCTTAAAACCAATGTTTTTAAAGGGGTTTGGAGTATTTACTGATGACTGAATTTAAAGCTCCACACACACTAAGGGGGGTATTCAATGTCGGACACTGTTTCCAACAGGGGGAATAGCGTCCATCGCCTAGTCAATGTTGCCGCTTACGACAGCATTGAAGGCGGATTTCATCAAACAAATCTGACTTTAAAACAAACCGGATCTGCTTTGTCGGAAATGGCTGCAGGTTATTGAGTTCACGGTCGTTTCTCGACAAACTGCGGGTGTTTTCGACACTCGACAGCATACCTCCCAACATTCAAAACTCCCATCTTAGTAAATTTCCCCCTAAGCCATATTACAAACATGTCACTCATTTCGGCCCTTGTAATATCATCCAGTGTGTACAGCTCCCATGAACTCCAGGGCAAATGATATAGCACATACACGCGGAACGATATTCTTAACGGCATCATCGGGTCCCTGCGCCATACATGCAGTCGACCAGCGGGAGCGCATATCTTTAACGATATTCAGCGAACACATTGGATAATATTACAAACAATATTGTGCAGAATGGTCAAAATGAGCTATATCATTTGTAATATCGCTGACCGATATCGGTAACCATATCGGTCAGTGACGTCACAAGCCCCCCCCCTCCGTACATGCAGTCGCTAACTAGATAGTGAAGATTGAGCTGCATGTACAGAGGACGGAGGGGTAATAACAATGTGTGCATCGTTAATAACATTTAGCGTACACACTGGACGATTTGCATTATATAGCGTTAACGATATATCGCCAAGTGTGTACCCACACAGTTGTTTTAAATGCCCAATCGCTCCTTCAGAAATGTTGCTTTAGCTCTTGTGGTGAAATTGGCGAAAACTCAGCATTAACGGTTAAAGCACTGACTTTATATGCAATGGTGACATGCGCCAGGTTGCGCGGTAAACAGGCACATCTGCTCCGAAATAAACGCGCTGCGCCTCCGAATCTTCCTGGTTGACAAGTGACCGTCAGGGTGTATAATCGCCAGAATCCATCTCCGTCTGAGTACAGCAGACCCCTCTGCATCTCCTAACGAGGGCGAGGATCACGAATCAGGTTCTGGATTGAGGGGCAGTGAGGGAGATCCGGGGGGGGGGGGGGAGGGGCTCATTTGTACTAATTCCATTACACTTTAATTGCGTTTGATTGAGCAGCTGTCCTCTGACTGATTATATCCCTTCAGCCCTGCATTTCGCCCTGTCCGCAATCAGCCACTACCTATGATTTCCATACTCCTTCCTTTATTACTTGTCACTCCCTCGCTCCTGTCGTCAAACCGTTCGGTCAATTTAGCAAATTAAGGCGTTTTAAAAAGTCATTAGGGAGACTTGCTGTCATATCTGCCCAGGCCGCCTTCCCCTGTCACCCTGGCCCATGTACAAATCAGGCCCGTCCTTGACAGTTTAAACGATGTTTGCGAGGTTTTTGTGCTATTAATAATATGTCTCGGGGAGATGCGGTTTAATAGTCTGTTTAAGAATGTTAAGTGCAGTGGAGAGAGAGGAAATAGCCCCCCCCCCCCCCTCCCTCTTCACTCAGATTCCATTGCAGCTATCGGCCCATTTACATTATGCTATAGTCTGCCACGGGGTCAGGAGATCACTGGATATTGGTAATAGGAAGTGAGGAGTATAAAACACTGTCTGCGTATCTATACGTAGTAGTTCTTACTGTATCTTTAGTGTTTTCAATTCCATTTATGGCACCGCTGGTTTCTGCAGAGCTGATCAGTAAGGCTGCCCGTGAACAGGGCTGTGGCGCGCATCAACATTGCACTAAGTCTGGTTGACATGGATTTAAATGGTTAAACACTACAAGCTATCTCTCATAGTGTTATTGCGCATAACTCATCAGAGACAATATCTACACAAGTCCGAGTAGCCAGACTTAAAAGACAGGCTGATTAGACTGCAGGTGCATGTTGTTTACTTGGCTCTATAAAAGGGTCTGCATGTGTCCAATTCTGTTGCTGTGTTATTGGAGCATCACAGTGCTGTACAGCACTTAGCACAAGAGAGATTTTTACCTTACAATATTGACTGCTTTTTATCGCATGTATCGTCTTATCCTCAGTACAATCCTTTTGGACTAACTGCCTTGCTCATAATAACAATTTTCTGTTTTATTTTGAATCAGGGATATTGCAGGATCATCACATCTTCAGAAGAACCGTCTTCCAGCAGTCAGTCACCCCCTGGTGAAACCCCTTGTTCTAATCACCCATGCCAATGTTTACAATTGGTTGGTACTGGTCCATTTTATAAACATTAACTTTGCTTGGTCAATGCCAGAGCGGCACAAGTAAAACGTACCTACATACAAATGCTTAGATGCTTAGGGGAGTATTCAATCTGGCGTCGCGACTGTCGGCCTAGCCTGACAGCCGTGACCACCTTCTTGGCCGTCTCGATGTCAGCTCGGCAGGCAGGATTCAATGTCCCGCCTGCCTAGCGCCGAAAAGGGGGCATGGCCGCGAGATGCCGGAAATCGTTGAGCTGAAGCTAGGAGCTCGTCAATTCCCGGCCGTTCTCGGCAGAACATGCCCGACTGCTTGTAAAGTGCTGACGGGGAAGACAGGATTAAATAGGGCCCCGCCGCTATTTGCCCCATCAGGAATAGCAGCGGGAGATTGAATATCCCCCTTAATCTAAAGCTGGGTACACACTACATAATTTGAACTATTGGACAGATTCCGATGGTTCTTAACAATGCAGCGCGTGCTCGCTCGATGCTGCTGACACTGCGCGTCCTGCAATTCTCTCCGCATTTTTTCTCTATTATACACTGTCCGGCTTTTATGTTTGCAGAATCAGCAAATCTATAATAAAGAATAATTCATAAAAAAAAATCTATACGCTACAGCTGTAGCGCTTCTCATGCTAGATAGAATCGCCAGCCGCCGCCAGCCACCGGAAGGGAGCATGCGCGCCCCATTCCAACGGAGCTACCCATCGGTCACCGCTGCCTTGTTGCCGGTCGCTGCCGCCCCCCCCCTTGAGCGTCCCAGTCTAATGGAGTCTCTCTCCGCCAGCGGGGACATTCTGGCGAGCGCTGGCAGGGAATGAGAGGGGCTACATCTGTACAGGCCACATTCTAAATTTTTACGTAACATGTATTAACATCGCACGCTTTTTTGAATCACAACGCCCTAGAGCAGGGGTGGGGAACCTTTTTGGGGCCAAAGGCCATTTGTATTGGGGGAAAAGGCCTTGGGGGCCATATATATAAAAAAAACACTTACAAATTGCCCTGCGGCAGCCTTCCCACACTCCGGCGGCTGCCGCAGTTTAAAAGTCGCCGGTCTGTGTGTTCGCCTAAAAGTGGCCATGAAAAACCTAATTGAGAAATGCATGTAGCCACAGTGATCATTATTGGGAAAGATGTATTAATCCTGGTAAAGTGATAAAGTTGAAGGTGATAACGCACCAGCCAATCAACTCTTAACCATCATTTTTCAAACGAAGCTGATTGGCTGCTGCGTTATCGCCTTCTATTTTATCACCACTTTATCACTTTACCGGGATATAATACATCTGCCCCAATGTTGTGCCTTATAACTAATGCAGGAAAATGGCGCTGACGATCCCATTTGGATTCCTTTTTCCAGTATATTACAGCTACATAATGGGAGTAAGGTGTAATTGGGGAGATTTCTAGACTCTTCCAGGAGTCAAGGTGATTGCTAGTATTTCGTAAAGTCTCCCTAACAACCAGGGAGAGTTGATAACTATGATTTGTCCCTCGCTTAATTGTTTTTTTATTTTAATTGTCACCCGTGTGATTGAGCCCCATGCTTTGCCTCTGTAGTGGGAGCTGAGTGTCATTCGTGTGTTGGGGGGGTGATACCTGGACTCTGAGTAAGTAAGAGACGTCAGCTCATCACTACGCTGTGAGACAGATGCTCAGCTCCCCCTCAGACAGGAGCTCAGGTCGAGGCGTGGGAACAGGGAGATTCTGACAGTTCCACGGTGACGTTAACATGTGGCTGCCACATTCTAACACAACCCGACCGAAACAGGAACTCGTTATGTGTGAGGGCCCACAGCTCCGCCATCATTTATCCACGTGATGGCTCTCAGCCATTTAACACCTTGATGGCCGTTCTGACAAGTGAGACATAAGGCCTTGATCTAGTTCACTCTTTCTGACAAAATCCTTCTTAGATGGACAAAACCATGTGCACTGCAGGGGGGCAGATGTAACATGTGCAGAGAGAATTAGATTTTGGTGAGTTATTTTGTTTCTGTGCAGGGTAAATACTGACTGCTTTATTTTTACACTGCAATATAGATCTCACTTTGAAGTAAAACCCCACCCAAATCTAATTCTCTCTGCACAAGTAACATCTGCCCCACCTGCAGTGCACATGGTTTTGTCCATCTAAGAAGGATTTTGTCAGAAAGAGTGAACTAGAATAAGGCCCATAATGACAAACAAAACCCTGAAATCCCATTTGGCGGTCCGGCCAGCTTGATGCGTCGCTGAATCGCGTCATCATGGCTCCGCCTCTCTTTACCGTTTTGGCAATGCCACTTTCCGCCTACTCCTTGCCCTGCGTTGGTTGCAGGCCGGCACCAAATTTGCCCTGGTGCATAGTTGCGTAATTACGGTGCCGATACCGCACAGCTGTGAACTACCCGCGGGAGTCGACATTTGTAAAACATGTGTCCGATGCTGCGTTCCTGTACACAGTTGCGACAGTTGTGACAGTTCTGGTGGGAGCCTCAATTTGGAGCTGCAGCCGATGTTGCGTCGGCAATAGGGTATAACTGAGGAATGGGATCATCCAGAAGACAGCCACTAGGTCTACATGCATTAGGTCGACACCACTAGGTCGACATGACTGAAGGCCGACATGCAGGAAGGTTAACCTGACTGAAGGACGACATGGGTTAGATCGACAGGGTCATTAGGCCGACATGGGGAAGGTCGACAGTCAAAATGTCGACATGGGGTTTTTCGCCTTTTTTTTTGTCCCGAATTTCAACACACTGGACACTGAAACGTAGAACTGCGTTCCCCTCGCCACGCTCGGCACACTATTTTATCTTCCTTAGTGGATGGTAGGGCATGAAATACCGCCTGTCGGCACGTCAGCTCAAAAAAAAAAGGGTGAAAAACCCCATGTCGACTTTTTGACTGTTGACCTTCCCCATGTCGACCTAATGACCATGTCGACCTAACCTATGTCGACCTTCAGTCACATCGACCTTCATGCATGTCGACCTAGTGACCGTATCCCATAACGGTGCACAATACACATCAGTCAAATACAGGTGTCCTCCTGCTAGACCAAAACATACGAGTGTGGATCATGGTGTCCAGGTCCACCCCAAAAGCATGGAAAAAATATCGACATGGAAAAGGCCGACATTGACAAAATGTCACTACAAGCAAAAAGTTAACAGGAAAAAGGTAGATGGATGAGAAGGTCGACATGAGTTTTTCCCTTTTTTGTTGGCATCATAGTCGACTTCTGTCAACACGGACCCCAAATCTGGGCCAGCTTTTCCACTGGGCTGGGTGGGCTACTGCTCAGGGGCCCCACAAGCATAGGGGCCCTAGAGCAGCCTAAGGCAGGGCAAGTCACAAATAAAAAATAAACGTTGCGTACGGAAATCCCGTTAGTGCTGGCGAGCATTGGCCCTTATTCTGATCGCAGTACAAATCTGTTCTCAAAATGGGCAAAACCAAGCTGCACTGCAGGTGGGGCAGATGTAACATGTGCAGAGAGAGTTACATTTGGGTGGGGTGTGTTGAAACTGAAATCTAAATTGCAATGTAAAAATAATGCAGCCAGTGTTTACCCTGCACAGAAACAAAATAACTCAAACAAATCTAACTCTCTCTGCACATGTGGGGACAGGGTTAGGGGGAGTTCTGCACTAGAAGGGGACAGGGTTAGGGGGAGTTCTGCACTAGAAGGGGACAGGGTTAGGGGGGAGTTCTGCACCTGAAGGGGACAGGGTTAGGGGGGAGTTCTGCACTAGAAGGGGACAGGGTTAGGGATAGTTCTGCACTAGAGGGGGACAGGGTTAGGGGGGAGTTCTGCACTAGAAGGGGACAGGGTTAGGGGGTAGTTCTGCACTAGAAGGGGACAGGGTTAGGGGGAGTTCTGCACTAGAAGGGGACAGGGTTAGGGGGGAATTCTGCACTAGAGGGGGACAGGGTTAGGGGGAGTTCTGCACTAGAAGGGGACAGGGTTAGGGGGGAATTCTGCACTAGAGGGGGACAGGGTTAGGGGGAGTTCTGCACTAGAAGGGGACAGGGTTAGGGGGGAGTTCTGCACTAGAAGGGGACAGGGTTAGGGGGAGTTCTGCACTAGAAGGGGACAGGGTTAGGGGGTAGTTCTGCACTAGAAGGGGACAGGGTTAGGGGGGAGTTCTGCACCTGAAGGGGACAGGGTTAGGGGGGAATTCTGCACTAGAAGGGGACAGGGTTAGGGGGGAGTTCTGCACTAGAAGGGGACAGGGTTAGGGGGAGTTCTGCACTAGAAGGGGACAGGGTTAGGGGGGAGTTCTGCACTAGAAGGGGACAGGGTTAGGGGGGAGTTCTGCACTAGAAGGGGACAGGGTTAGGGGGGAGTTCTGCACTAGAAGGGGACAGGGTTAGGGGGAGTTCTGCACTAGAAGGGGACAGGGTTAGGGGGTAGTTCTGCACTAGAAGGGGACAGGGTTAGGGTGGAGTTCTGCACTAGAAGGGGACAGGGTTAGGGGGGAGTTCTGCACCTGAAGGGGACAGGGTTAGGGGGGAGTCCTGCACTAGAAGGGGACAGGGTTAGGGATAGTTCTGCACTAGAAGGGGACAGGGTTAGGGGGGAGTTCTGCACTAGAAGGGGACAGGGTTAGGGGGGAATTCTGCACTAGAGGGGGACAGGGTTAGGGGGAGTTCTGCACTAGAAGGGGACAGGGTTAGGGGGGAGTTCTTCACTAGAAGGGGACAGGGTTAGGGGGGAGTTCTGCACTAGAAGGGGACAGGGTTAGGGATAGTTCTGCACTAGAATGGGACAGGGTTAGGGGGGAGTTCTGCACTAGAAGGGGACAGGGTTAGGGGGGAATTCTGCACTAGAGGGGGACAGGGTTAGGGGGAGTTCTGCACTAGAAGGGGACAGGGTTAGGGGGAGTTCTGCACTAGAAGGGGACAGGGTTAGGGGGGAGTTCTGCACTAGAAGGGGACAGGGTTAGGGGGGAATTCTGTACTAGAGGGGGACAGGGTTAGGGGGAGTTCTGCACTAGAAGGGGACAGGGTTAGGGGGGAATTCTGCACTAGAGGGGGACAGGGTTAGGGGGAGTTCTGCACTAGAAGGGGACAGGGTTAGGGGGGAGTTCTTCACTAGAAGGGGACAGGGTTAGGGGGGAGTTCTGCTCTAGAAGGGGACAGGGTTAGGGATAGTTCTGCACTAGAATGGGACAGGGTTAGGGGGGAGTTCTGCACTAGAAGGGGACAGGGTTAGGGGGGAATTCTGCACTAGAGGGGGACAGGGTTAGGGGGAGTTCTGCACTAGAAGGGGACAGGGTTAGGGGGAGTTCTGCACTAGAAGGGGACAGGGTTAGGGGGGAGTTCTGCACTAGAAGGGGACAGGGTTAGGGGGGAATTCTGCACTAGAGGGGGACAGGGTTAGGGGGAGTTCTGCACTAGAAGGGGACAGGGTTAGGGGGGAATTCTGCACTAGAGGGGGACAGGGTTAGGGGGAGTTCTGCACTAGAAGGGGACAGGGTTAGGGGGGAGTTCTGCACTAGAAGGGGACAGGGTTAGGGGGAGTTCTGCACTAGAAGGGGACAGGGTTAGGGGGTAGTTCTGCACTAGAAGGGGACAGGGTTAGGGGGGAGTTCTGCACCTGAAGGGGACAGGGTTAGGGGGGAGTTCTGCACTAGAAGGGGACAGGGTTAGGGGGAGTTCTGCACTAGAAGGGGACAGGGTTAGGGGGGAGTTCTGCACTAGAAGGGGACAGGGTTAGGGGGGAGTTCTGCACTAGAAGGGGACAGGGTTAGGGGGGAGTTCTGCACTAGAAGGGGACAGGGTTAGGGGGGAATTCTGCACTAGAGGGGGACAGGGTTAGGGGGAGTTCTGCACTAGAAGGGGACAGGGTTAGGGGGAGTTCTGCACTAGAAGGGGACAGGGTTAGGGGGGAGTTCTGCACTAGAAGGGGACAGGGTTAGGGATGAGTTCTGCACTAGAAGGGGACAGGGTTAGGGGGGAATTCTGCACTAGAGGGGGACAGGGTTAGGGGGAGTTCTGCACTAGAAGGGGACAGGGTTAGGGGGGAGTTCTGCACTAGAAGGGGACAGGGTTAGGGGGGAGTTCTGCACTAGAAGGGGACAGGGTTAGGGGGGAGTTCTGCACTAGAAGGGGACAGGGTTAGGGGGGAGTTCTGCACTAGAAGGGGACAGGGTTAGGGGGATTTCTGCACTAGAAGGGGACAGGGTTAGGGTGGAGTTCTGCACTAGAGGGGACAGGGTTAGGGGGAGTTCTGCACTAGAGGGGACAGGGTTAGGGGGGAGTTCTGCACTTGAAGGGGACAGGGGTAGGGTGGAGTTCTGCACTAGAAGGAACAGGGTTAGGGGGAGTTCTGCACTAGAAGGGGACAGGGTTAGGGTGGAGTTCTGCACTAGAAGGGGACAGGGTTAGGGTGGAGTTCTGCACTAGAAGGGGACAGGGTTAGGGTGGAGTTCTGCACTAGAAGGGGACAGGGTTAGGGTGGAGTTCTGCACTAGAAGGGGACAGGGTTAGGGTGGAGTTCTGCACTAGAAGGGGACAGGGTTAGGGTGGAGTTCTGCACTAGAAGGGGACAGGGTTAGGGTGGAGTTCTGCACTAGAGGGGACAGGGTTAGGGGGGCTGCGGGGAGGGTTATAGCTGGCAATATGTCCTCTTGTCAGTGATTTGGGTACTTGTGTAATATCTGGGCGCCCAATTTTTCGGGTTGGAAAAATCGGGCCGATCGCATCGCATGCTACCAAATCCCCTCGCGGGGCTCGCTGCGCTTGCATCCAATAAAAATCTTTTGATTGTATGCCTTAACTTAAGACATACGAGCCCAAAGCGTCCTCCGACCTATTCATACCCCCACTATCCACGTTCGCATGGAGTTGATTTTATATAGTGTGGCGAGCACAGCGAGCCCGAAGCGTGGCGAGTGGCAGCGGATTGCCTAACATGTATTCTGCGTCCCCTCGCATTGGATCCAAGCGCAGCGCGCCCCGCGAGGGGACGCGGAATACATGTTTAGTAATCCGCGGCCTCTCGCCACGCTTCGGGTTCGCTGCGCTTGCCACACTATATGAAATCCACTCCATGCGAGCGTGGATAGTGGGGGTATGAATAGGTCGGAGGACGCTTTGGGCTCGTATGCGTTAAGTTAAGGCATACAATCAAAAGATTTTTTACATTGGATCCAATGTTAAATGGTCCCTGAGACCCGATTTTTAATTGTATAAGTACCCTGATGGATAATTATGTGAAATGCCCCAACATTGTTAACGTCACGCCGCGATCAACGCCAACCCAAAGCGTGGCGAGCGCAGTGAGCCCGCGAGTAGCGGCGGTACGCGTCCTCTGACCTTTTCATACCCCCACTATCCACGTTCGCATGGAGTTGATTTTATATAGTGTGGCGAGCCATGGAGCCCGAAACGTGGCGAGCGCAGCGAGTCCCGCGAGGGGACGCGACATACGAGCCCGCGAGGGGACACGGAATACATGTTCGGAAATCCGCCTCCCCTCGCGGGACTCGCTGCATTTGCCACGCTTCGGGCTCGGTGGCTCGCTGCGCTCGCCACACTATATGAAATCAACTCCATGCGAACGTGGATAGTGGGGGTGTGAAAAGGTCGGAGGACGCGTACCGCCGCCCCGGGCTTCGGGCCCGTATGCCATAAGTTAAGGCATACAATAAAAAAATCGGGCACCCAGATATTACACAAGTACCGTGATTTGTTCGTGCTGCAATAAATCGCCGTTTTCCTCTGACCCCCCCCCCCCCCCCCCCCCCCCGCAGAGTCTCCCGTCCATCTCTGGTTGCTGATGAAAACTGGGCACTTAGCAATATATTGCGCCGTGTGTACACCGCTTTACACATTAATATCCGGCCTCTATGTTTGGGCCTCGGAATAATTTTGTTTCTTTCTGATGGTGATAAACTCATTTATTATTTCCATAGTCAGTAAATTTGCTGACGGTGGAGCGCCCCCGGCAGGTACCCCCAGTCTGGCTTGTGTTGTGTCGACTCTGCCTCTGCAAGCAGGGAATATTCAGAGTTACACGGATACGTGTCTTTGTTTGACTCTGAACTTTCCCAGAGATGGTCCCGTCGACAGCTCGCTCCCTCCGTCGGCATCACTTCCCCCTCTCTCTGCCTCCGCTCAGCTGGATCAGCTCCTGATTCTGTGCTAAATCAATCATCCCGGCTCTAAACATTTCCTGCTGGCAGCGTAATATCTTTTGGCACGAGCCACTGGTTCTGGTGCTGTGCATTCAGGACTCATGCCGGCAAACATATGGGCAAGCTGGGGTGACTGACAGCCCCCTTTGGGTTTAACCGCCCCATGCTCGATGAGCTCCATCATCAGACCAGACCCAGAGAAGATGGGCAGCAGGGACGTGTGTGGGGGGATTACCGCCCATCGGGCAGCAGAAATACATCCGGGGAAGGAGCGCAGAGATGAATCAGGCCTGTGGGGGGTAACTGTGGGACTGACGGCTATGGTGGGGCAGATAGGGCCCATATGCAGCAGGGGCAGGTTTGCACTGTTACCGATACACTGTAGATGCCAAGTCAGAAGCTGCCCTTGGGTCTCCCTATGATATACTGTAATGTTACTATTACTTGTATGATTATATGGTAGCACAGAGGTGTATAGAGTGATACATGTGAGTATATAATAGCACAGAACAGTCTAGTGATACATGTGATTATATGGTAGCACGGAGCAGCATAGAGTGATATGTGTGATTATATGGTAGTACAGAGCAGTATAGAGTGATATGTGTGATTATATGGTAGCACAGAGCAGTATATAGAGTGATACGTGTGATTATATGGTAGCACAGAGCAGTATAGAGCAGTATGTGTGATTATATAATAGCACAGAACAGTATAGAGTGATACATGTGATTATATGGTAGCACGGAGCAGCATAGAGTGATATGTGTGATTATATGGTAGTACAGAGCAGTATAGAGTAATACGTGTGATTATATGGTAGCACAGAGCAGTATAGAGTGATACGTGTGATTATATGGTAGCATAGAGCAGTATAGAGTGATACGTGTGATTATATGGTAGCATAGAGCAGTATAGAGTGATATATGCGATTATATGGTAGCACAGAGCAGTATAGAGCGATACATGTGATTATATGGTAGCACAGAGCAGTATAGAGCGATACATGTGATTATATGGTAGCACAGAGCCGTATAGAGCGATACGTGTGATTATATGGTAGCACAGAGCAGTATAGAGCGATACATGTGATTATATGGTAGCACAGAGCAGTATAGAGTGATACATGTGATTATATGGTATCACAGAGCAGTATAGAGTGATATGTGTGATTATATGGCAGCACAGAGCAGTATAGAGTGATATATGCGATTATATGGTAGCACAGAGCAGTATAGAGTGATACATGTGATTATATGGTAGCATAGAGCAGTATAGAGTGATATATGCGATTATATGGTAGCACAGAGCAGTATAGAGTGATACGTGTGATTATTTGGTAGCACAGAGCAGTATAGAGTGATACGTGTGATTATATACTGCTCTGTAGTACCATATAATCACATGTATCGCTCTATACTGCTCTCTGCTACCATACAATCACACGTATCACTCTATACTGCTCTATGCTACCATATAATCACATGTATCACTCTATACTGCTCTGTGCTACCATATAATCACACATATCGCTCTATACAGCTCTGGGGTACCATATAATCACACATATCACTCTATACAGCTCTGGGCTACCATATAATCACACGTATCACTCTATACTGCTCTATGCTACCATATAATCACACATATCGCTCTATACTGCTCTGTAGTACCATATAATCACATGTATCGCTCTATACTGCTCTATGCTACCATATAATCACATGTATCACTCTATACAGCTCTGTGCTACCATATAATCACACGTATCACTATACTGCTCTGTGCTACCATATAATCACACGTATCACTATACTGCTCTGTGCTACCATATAATCACACGTATCACTCTATACTGCTCTGTACTACCATATAATCACACGTATCACTCTATACAGCTCTATGCTACCATATAATCACATGTATCGCTCTATGCTGCTCTGTGATACCATATAATCACACGTATCACTCTATACTGCTTTGTGCTAACATATAATCACACGGATCACTCTATACTGCTCTGTGCTACCATATAATCACACGTATCACTCTATACTGCTCTGTGCTACCATATAATCACATGTATCTCTCTATACTGCTCTGTGCTACCATATAATCACATGTATCGCTCTATGCTGCTCTGTGATACCATATAATCACACGTATTACTCTATACTGCTCTATGCTACCATATAATCACACGTATCACTCTATACTGCTCTGTGCTACCATATAATCACATGTATCACTCTATACAGCTCTGTGCTACCATATAATCACACGTATCACTATACTGCTCTGTGCTACCATATAATCACACGTATCACTATACTGCTCTGTGCTACCATATAATCACACGTATCGCTCTATACTGCTCTGTACTACCATATAATCACACGTATCACTCTATACCGCTCTGTGCTACCATATAATCACATGTATCGCTCTATGCTGCTCTGTGATACCATATAATCACACATATTACTCTATACTGCTCTATGCTACCATATAATCACACATATCGCTCTATACTGCTCTGTGCTACCATATAATCACACATATCGCTCTATACTGCTCTGTGCTACATATAATCACACATATCGCTCTATACTGCTCTATGCTACCATATATTCACACGTATCAATCTATGCTGCTCTGTACTACCATATAATCACACGTATCGCTCTATACTGCTCTGTGCTACCATATAATCACACGTATCACTCTATACTGCTCTGTGCTACCATATAATCACATGTACCGCTCTATACAGCTCTGTGTTACCATATAATCACACGTATCACTGTATACTGCTCTATGCTACCATATAATCACACGTATCGCTCTATACTGCTCTGTGCTACCATATAATCACACGTATCACTCTATACTACTCTGTGCTACCATATATTCACACGTATCGCTCTATGCTGCTCTGTGCTACCATATAATTACACGTATCGCTCTATACTGCTCTATACTACCATATAATCACATGTATCGCTCTATACTGCTCTGTGCTACCATATAATCACATGTATCACTCTATACAGCTCTGTGCTACCATATAATCACACGTATCACTATACTGCTCTGTGCTACCATATAATCACACGTATCACTATACTGCTCTGTGCTACCATATAATCACACGTATCGCTCTATACTGCTCTGTACTACCATATAATCACACGTATCACTCTATACCGCTCTGTGCTACCATATAATCACATGTATCGCTCTATGCTGCTCTGTGATACCATATAATCACACGTATTACTCTATACTGCTCTATGCTACCATATAATCACACATATCGCTCTATACTGCTCTGTGCTACCATATAATCACACATATCGATCTATACTGCTCTGTACTACCATATATTCACACGTATCAATCTATGCTGCTCTGTACTACCATATAATCACACGTATCACTCTATACTGCTCTGTGCTACCATATAATCACATGTACCGCTCTATACTGCTCTGTGTTACCATATAATCACACGTATCACTGTATACTGCTCTGTGCTACCATATAATCACACGTATCACTCTACACTGCTCTGTGCTACCATATAATCACACGTATCACTCTATACTACTCTGTGCTACCATATAATCACACTTATTGCTCTATACTGCTCTATGCTACCATATAATCACAAGTATCACTCTATACTGCTCTATGCTACCATATAATCACACGTATCGCTCTATACCGCTCTGTGCTACCATATAATCACACGTATCGCTCTATACTGCTCTGTGCTACCATATAATCACACGTATCACTGTATACTGCTCTGTGCTACCATATAATCACACGTATCACTCTATACTGCTCTGTGCTACCATATAATCACACATATCGCTCTAGTATACAGATGATAGGTTGTCAGTGTATTGGTTGACACCATACGCAGCTCCGCCCACAACCACCTGTCGGTGAGTGGACAGGAACATATATATCTATATACTGCTCTTCTGTAACAGTGACACTGCTAGAGGGACTGATAGAATCCCCAGCAATAATATAACTGGATATATCACAGCAAGGCCACAGGGGGGCAGCAAAAATCCACTTTATTCCCACTAATCTCACCTAGAGCATGGGCATTGACACAAGCAATAGGTCGACATGTATATGATCGACACCGGAAAAGGTCAATGCAAGTTTTTCATGTTTTTTGGTGTCTATGTCGACTTATGTTGACATGGACACCGTATGATTGTACAGCTCCTGTCCCTATATGCGTTTTTGGTTTAAATGCTGGCGTTTGTTTTTTTATTGCCACCATATTGCTGCTGGGGGTGTGCCCGCTTTCCGACAAGGCCTCCAGTACAGCGAGAGGACACTACGTAGGCCAGTGACCCCACACAATCACTGGCATAGGACGTCATTGTCACCTGGCATCTTAACATATAACCCTACGGTATAGAACAAGAATATGCTCTGAAACATAGAGGTGTCTAGTGACGGTCATTAACAGAAAAAGGCAGGGAAATAAAATTAAATTGCCTATAAACACACTGGTGCTGTCATGTGACCTTATTAGGACCTGCACCTCTCCTTATACTTGATGAATTAGTTGTTTCTTTTTGCATGTAACTTGTGGATTATCTTCTGTTAGTGATTGGTATATTTGTCAGGGAGTGTTCAGATTCTCAGTCACCCAATTTATATGCACAAATGTATATTTGGTATAAGACTTCTATGGATCCTGAAGTTAGGATAGGAGTCCAGCTACCATCCCCAGTGCGGCTGGTGCAGTCATGCGGCCTTTTCAGGGACTCCACCCTGGTCCCGATCTGCAAACAGCCAACATGTGATCCCTTGTGTGTTCTACGCGTTTCTCCGCCTTGTACAAGCATCAGTGGCTTCCTCAGGAGGTATACAAAATACGCACGCGCGGCTTGAGAGATTGAGCGGCGACGCAATTGCGGACTGAAAATGAGGCTATGCGCCATACAAACGGCACATGCGCGGCCGGAAATCGCCGGAATAAAATGGATGCGTGCTACAACATACTCATACCTCCTAAGGGGTTGGGATCGTTGGGTCTACAACATCTAGGTCGACAAGCATTGGGTCGACACCACTAGGTCGACATGCAGCAAGGATTGACATGGGTTAAGGTCGACATGGGCCGAGGTCGACATGGGTTTAGGTCGACATGGGCTAGGTCGACAGTCAAAAGGTCGACATGGGGTTTTTCACTGTTTTTTTTGCCCAAATGTTGACACAGTCGACATGGACACAGTTTGAAGCTTAGTGGATGGTAGGGCATGAAATACTGGCTCAAAAAAACAGTAAAAAACCCCATGTTGACCTTTTGATTGTCAACCTAGCCCATGTCGACCTAATGCTTGTGTCGACCTAATGTCACGTCGACCTAGACCCATGTCGACCTTGCTGCATGTCGACCTAGTGGTGTCGACCCAATGCTTGTCGACCTAGTTGTTGTAGACCTAATGAGCATATCCCCTCCTGAGGAAGCCGCTGATGCTTGTACAAGGCGGAGAAACGCGGAGAACACCTTTTCCGAATCAGCTGCAGCTTAGCATAAAGTATTGGCGACGGTGACCGAGGAATGTTCCATTACGTGACGTTCTGCCAGGAGTCTCATTCCCAGAATCCCACACAGACACATTAACCAGGTGACACACATTGCCATCAGAGCTCAGGGTCCGCAGTGCTGATTAATCATCAGTTCTGGGGTCCGATGTGTCACAGTAACGTGTCTCTGGGAAGAAGGAAAAATAAACAGGCAGGATGCATGCGATTAATCAGGCCTGGCCACTCATCGCAGGCATAACGCATGATTACCGCTGTATGCATGAAGAGAAGCGCAATGGACAGGACTCCTCTGCGAAAGACGGTCTCCCAGGTTTAGGACCAACCAGATTCTATCTGTTATCTTCTAAAAAATAAATAAGTGGATTCTGATTGGTTGCCCCTAGCAACATCCCATGTTAAATAGTGACATCTTAGTCAAATTTCCCCCCATAGTACCAGCCAATCTGCTCCTGTCATTTTTCACACATTATGTAACATGGCAGTTAGGAGCTGATTTGCCAGTACTTTTTCTCTCTCCACTTTATTTATTCCCAAGGCTTAGTACATACAGCAGATCCCTCTGTCTTGTCTCTGCAGCCTCTTAGTGGGCATTCCTTGATTTTACCTGGGCGGCGACAACGCAAAAGACCGTTTTGCCGCTGTGTCGGGGTACGCATTGGGCATGGCACATGGCAAATGTAGCGGCATCTCTAGGACTTAACAAGAGCCAGGTGAAAGTTCTGCCCATAATAATGCAGACTGGGGAGGTCGCATAAACATGGAGGATGTGCGCGTAGCGCCATTAGCATTCCGCTCGCAGTGGGCATAAGGTCTGGCTAGGCACAGGAGCTTTCACTCCGTTATCTATTAATATAGTTAGTTTTTTTGGGCATTTTATGTTGTTGGTCCTTTCAAAATGTGGTACTTGTGTAGTTTCACGGCGGCAGTTACGTAGTCAGTGTAGCGTCCCTGTCAGTATCAGTGTAGCGTCCCTGTCGGAATCAGTGTAGTGTTCCCATGACCAGTGTAGTAAGGGTCCCTCTCAGTATCAGTGTAGTGTTCCCGCCCATTCACGGCTAGCCGGAGCTTACATAGTTAGCGTAGTCAGTCAGCGCTTATTACATTGTGTGGGAACCATTGACCATTTTAACCTGCCTGACATGATAGGTGTGAATGTGTTCCTGAAACACCCCCACTATCCACGTCTTCCCAACCTGTTCATACCCCCACTATCCACATCGGCGTGGAGTTGATTTTATAAAGTGTGGCGAGCGCAGGGAGCCACCGAGCCCGAAGCTTGGCAAGCGCAGCGAGCCCCGCGTGGGGACGTGTAATACATGGCAAGTAATCCGCGCCTGCTCGCCACGCTTCGGGCTGGTGTGGATAGTGGGGGTTTCAAATGGAGGCATTTGCCAGTATGTAACATGGAGCACTGGAAAATGCGCCCTTTATTGTGCATGAGACAAACTTGCGCACCGCACCCCCCCTTTGTGCAGGAGACGCACGCGCTACCGAACCCCTAACCCTGTCCGTCTCCCTGAAGCAGACACAGGCAGGGTTGCCGTACCCTGCCGCAAGAGTTACTGAGACTCACAAGCGTCTGAGACACTTGTGCGTCTCAGACAAATGGAGCGCCTCTCCGCCGGCGCCCGCATGATCGCCGCTCCGCCAGCGTCCGCCAACACAAGGGATCTGGCAGTTACCGGCGCTGTGTGAGAGGCACTCAGGGACGCCGGGGACAGAGCTGCAGTTCCCGGGGACAGTACGGTGACTACGCTTCCTGACGGGGACACTACGCTGACTACGGAGGGCTTGCCGCGGGGACACTACGCTGACTACGCTAGGCAGCAGTTGGGCTACGCTGACAACTTAGCTTAGCCTACGCTGAAAATGCATACCCTCCAACATGACCCATTCCATTAGGTACAAATTGCTCTGTTTCTGGCCTACTTACCAGTGGCAGTTGCAGCTGTGGGGCTGCAGCACAGTCCAATATTCAAAAAGGGGAGCCACACCTAATGCCACTCCAAACATCACTGTCCTGGACTCACTGGCAGTCGATGTGACCTCCCCTCTTTGAATTTTGGACTGTGCTGGAGTCCAACCTCTGTAACTGCCACTGGCAGGGAAGTCCAGGAACAGAGCATTTTGTACCTAATGGAATGGGTCATGTTGGAGGGTATGAAAATGTAGCGTAGCCTGCTGCCGTGAAACTACACAAGTACCAAAAATGTTTATGGTTTTCCTGTCCCATTACAGGAATAATCACTCAGTGGTCAGTGTGCCGCGCCCGCGGTGTTCCAATATAGCGCTGCATTATTCAGCTGTCACCATAATCATATCAACGTGTCTCAGGCCCTTAGAAGGCACATCGCACCTCGTGCCTCATCTAGGCAGTTTTGCATATGCTGGGAGAACCCAGGCCGCCCTGGTGCCTGATTATTCACAACGCAGCGAGTTTCTGTCATACAGGGAGAAGAGGAAGATTGATGATCGCACACAGATCCCGGATAATTATGATCATTGCGTTGGGCCCGTGATGATCTCAGCGGTGGATTTATATTTTTATTAGGACATTACAAACAAGTCGTTGTTTATGAGCGTCTGTTAAGTGAGAATCCCATTAGGGGACATCTCAGCGCTCGTCTTCCTGCTGGTGGTAATCGGGACGTATTCCAGTCATGTCTCCCTGGGCGACGGCTGCTGCATTTTAAATATAAACTAAGTGTCTCCGTCAGGAAGACTTTATTCCCCTCTTGTTCTTTACTGACGTTAGAGACCTGCTTGTCACTGCTTGTGGTTACTGAGAAGTCCCCATACCGGTGCCAGGGATAAGAGCGGGGGGTTAGATTCAAATTTATTCGGGCCGCAGCCACTGGCAAAATCTGTGTAGGACCCACATGTGAGCCAGGTGTACAACCCAGGACTGACCCCCGGCAGGCAGCGCTGCCAGCGGGGTGCCGAGGTCCCTCTGTGCCAGGCATACCCACCCCACCTGTATTTGTCTCCCGGAGCCTCTGTCGCACTGACTGATAATCCCGTCCTCACAATGTGCCCACAGCGCCCTAAATGATATTCCATTTGGCCTCTTCCTTATCAGTTCTTGCTCCATCTGCCCCTCCTCGCTAGTCTATTACACACAAGCCCCTCATCCCTAACAGACCGGACTGGCATGCCCCCTCATCATCAGTGATGACCCAAGTGCCCGCTCTTTACCCACCGGTACCACACGTTTCTTCCTCACTTGCCAGGCTGCCAGTGCCCACATGTCCCCATTTTTACCACACTATGTCCACTCCTAGCCAACCTGTGCTTCACCCCACATTCCCCCTCCTCATCACTCTGTCACATAAAAGACCCCCAACCTTACCAGATGGTGCCCCACATGTACCCTCCTCAACATCCTGTGCCCCTTGTTCCCCCTCCTCATCACTCTGTGACATAAAAGTCCCCCCTCACACATACCTCACCAGATGGTGCCCCACATGTGCCCTCCTCACCACTCTGTGACATAAACCCCACATACCTCACCAGCTGGTGCCCCACATGTGCCCTCCTCACCACTCTGTGACATAAACCCCACATACCTCATCAGCTGGTGCCCCACATGTGCCCTCCTGAACAGCCTGTGCCCGCCTCACCACTCTGTGACATAAAAGCCCCACACATCTCACCAGCTGGTGCCCCACATGTGCCCGTCTCACCAGCCTGTATGTCCCTTGGCCATTCCTCGGCTGTGCTCTCTGTACCATGTGACTGGAGTGGTGAGGTGACACAGTGCTTTCCTTAATGGCTAGAGCTTTCCACCAATCAGAGAGCAGCAATCTCTATCTGCTTCCCAACCTTTAGTCCGACAGTGCGTGACTGTCACCATGCTGACTGGTGGATGGCTGGAGCTTTCCACCAATCAGATAGCAGCAATCTCTATCTGCTTCCCAGCCTGCATCCAGACAGTGCGTGGCTATCACCATGCTGACTGCTGGATGGCTGGAACTTTCCACCAATCAGAGAGTAGCAATCTCTATCTGCTTCCCAACCTTCAGTCAGACAGTGCGTGGCTGTCACCATGCTGATTGGTGGATGGCTGGAGTTTTCCACCAATCAGAGAGCAGCAATCTCTATCCGCTTCCCAGCCTGCAGCAAGACATACAGTTCGTGGCTATCACCATGCTGACTGGTGGATGGCTGGAACTTTCCACCAATCAGAGAGCAGCAATCTCTATCTGCTTCCCAGCCTGCAGACAGACAGTGGGCGGGATTCTCTAAAATCCGCAGCCCAGTATCGCCGGCATTCGCATTTCTAATGACCGCATATTCTCTAAAATATGCGGTCATTAACGCAAGGGACAGCTCTTGCGGTAAGAGCTGTCCCTTGCGATGCGGCGCCGTTGCTGGACTTCCGGGTCCATGACCCGGGAGTCCGTCTGCGCATGCGCAGACCGACGCTCCGGCCGCGGAGCATGCTGGGAGGGATCCGTGACGGATCCCTCACACACCGCTGCGGTAAGAAGCCCATAGGCTTCTGCAGGGGATCGCCAGCTTTTTCTGGTGATTCCCTCCGCAGCGCTGACACTGCGAAGGGGGGTTAGAGAATACAGAAATGCGGTAAAAACCCACATAACGGGGTTTTTACCGCATTTCTGTGATAGAGAATCTCGCCCAGTGTGTGGCTGTGATCATGCTGATTGAATGACACTAATAACCAGGACACCACCGTGGGAAGCTCCGGGAAGGGTCCGATCTGCCATTTACTCTGTAGCTGAGCATCTGCCTCTACTTTGTTTCTGCAGAGAAATTAGATCTGCAACCCTCGCCTCGCACCTCTCCGGCCTGATTAAGGAACTTCTAAATAAATAAATGATATCCGAGCTTGTTATACAGTCGGCGTTGGCAAGCATTCCTGCCACCCAGCAGATCTTTCTCCTTACAGATGGGCCTGATTGTGTGGGACGCACACTGTCTGTATGTAAATGTGAGGCCGTGTGTTGTGGTACAGTGTGTCGCTGTCTGTATGTAAATGTGAGGCCGTGTGTTGTGGTGCAGTGTGTCGCTGTCTGTATGTAAATGTGAGGCCATGTGTTGTGGTGCAGTGTGTCGCTGTCTGTATGTGAATGTGAGGCCGTGTGTTGTGGTACAGTGTGTCGCTGTCTGTATGTAAATGTGAGACCATGTGTTGTGGTACAGTGT
Organism: Crinia signifera; assembly: GCF_055691185.1. Classification (NCBI taxonomy): domain Eukaryota; kingdom Metazoa; phylum Chordata; class Amphibia; order Anura; family Myobatrachidae; genus Crinia; species Crinia signifera. Next base: position 18,446,389 of record NC_139225.1, read on the forward strand.
GTCGCTGTCTGTATGTAAATGTGGGGCCGTGTGTTGTGGTCCAGTGTGTCGCTGTCTGTATGTAAATGTGAGGCCGTGTGTTGTGGTGCAATGTGTCGCTGTCTGTATGTAAATGTGAGGCCATGTGTTGTGGTACAGTGTGTCGCTGTCTGTATGTAAATGTGAGGCCGTGTGTTGTGGTACAGTGTGTCGCTGTCTGTATGTAAATGTGAGGCCGTGTGTTGTGGTACAGTGTGTCGCTGTCTGTATGTAAATGTGAGGCCGTGTGTTGTGGTACAGTGTGTCGCTGTCTGTATGTAAATGTGAGGCCGTGTGTTGTGGTGCAGTGTGTCGCTGTCTGTATGTAAATGTGAGGCCATGTGTTGTGGTGCAGTGTGTCGCTGTCTGTATGTGAATGTGAGGCCGTGTGTTGTGGTACAGTGTGTCGCTGTCTGAATGTGAATGTGAGGCCGTGTGTTGTGGTACAGTGTGTCGCTGTCTGTATGTAAATGTGAGACCGTGTGTTGTGGTACAGTGTGTCGCTGTCTGTATGTAAATGTGAGACCGTGTGTTGTGGTACAGTGTGTCGCTGTCTGTATTTAAATGTGAGGCCGTGTGTTGTGGTCCAGTGTGTCGCTGTCTGTAAGTAAATGTGAGGCCGTGTGTTGTGGTGCAGTGTGTCGCTGTCTGTATGTAAATGTGAGGCCGTGTGTTGTGGTGCAGTGTGTCGCTGTCTGTAAGTAAATGTGAGGCCGTGTGTTGTGGTACAGTGTGTCGCTGTCTGTATGTAAATGTGAGGCCGTGTGTTGTGGTGCAGTGTGTCGCTGTCTGTATGTAAATGTGAGGCCATGTGTTGTGGTGCAGTGTGTCGCTGTCTGTATGTGAATGTGAGGCCGTGTGTTGTGGTACAGTGTGTCGCTGTCTGTATGTAAATGTGAGACCATGTGTTGTGGTACAGTGTGTCGCTGTCTGTATGTAAATGTGAGGCCGTGTGTTGTGGTCCAGTGTGTCGCTGTCTGTATGTAAATGTGAGGCCGTGTGTTGTGGTGCAATGTGTCGCTGTCTGTATGTAAATGTGAGGCCATGTGTTGTGGTACAGTGTGTCGCTGTCTGTATGTAAATGTGAGGCCGTGTGTTGTGGTACAGTGTGTCGCTGTCTGTATGTAAATGTGAGGCCGTGTGTTGTGGTACAGTGTGTCGCTGTCTGTATGTAAATGTGAGGCCGTGTGTTGTGGTACAGTGTGTCGCTGTCTGTATGTAAATGTGAGGCCGTGTGTTGTGGTGCAGTGTGTCGCTGTCTGTATGTAAATGTGAGGCCATGTGTTGTGGTGCAGTGTGTCGCTGTCTGTATGTGAATGTGAGGCCGTGTGTTGTGGTACAGTGTGTCGCTGTCTGAATGTGAATGTGAGGCCGTGTGTTGTGGTACAGTGTGTCGCTGTCTGTATGTAAATGTGAGACCGTGTGTTGTGGTACAGTGTGTCGCTGTCTGTATGTAAATGTGAGACCGTGTGTTGTGGTACAGTGTGTCGCTGTCTGTATTTAAATGTGAGGCCGTGTGTTGTGGTCCAGTGTGTCGCTGTCTGTATGTAAATGTGAGGCCGTGTGTTGTGGTGCAGTGTGTCGCTGTCTGTATGTAAATGTGAGGCCATGTGTTGTGGTACAGTGTGTCGCTGTCTGTATGTAAATGTGAGGCCGTGTGTTGTGGTACAGTGTGTCGCTGTCTGTATGTAAATGTGAGGCCGTGTGTTGTGGTACAGTGTGTCGCTGTCTGTATGTAAATGTGAGGCCGTGTGTTGTGGTACAGTGTGTCGCTGTCTGTATGTGAATGTGAGACCGTGTGTTGTGGTACAGTGTGTCGCTGTCTGTATGTAAATGTGAGGCCGTGTGTTGTGGTGCAGTGTGTCGCTGTCTGTATGTAAATGTGAGGCCGTGTGTTGTGGTACAGTGTGTCGCTGTCTGTATGTAAATGTGAGGCCGTGTGTTGTGGTGCAGTGTGTCGCTGTCTGTATGTAAATGTGAGGCTGTGTGTTGTGGTGCAGTGTGTCGCTGTCTGTATGTAAATGTGAGGCCGTGTGTTGTGGTGCAGTGTGTCGCTGTCTGTATGTAAATGTGAGACCGTGTGTTGTGGTGCAGTGTGTCGCTGTCTGTATGTAAATGTGAGACCATGTGTTGTGGTGCAGTGTGTCATGTTTTGTGATCTGTGCATTATGCCGGATTCAGCTTTGTTAGAAAAGCAAAAACGTGCATAAATGAACAAAAGCATGCTGCGCTGCAGGTGGGCAGATGTAACAGGTACAGAGAGGCACAACAGTGGAGGTGAGAGGCACGGCAGTGAGGAGGAAAGGCACAGCAGTGGAGGTAAGAGGCACAGCAGTGGAGATGAGAGGCTTGGCAGTGAAGGGGAGAGGCATGGCAGTAAGAGTGAGAGGCATGGCGGTGAGGGTGAGAGGTACAGCAGTGGAGGTGAGAGGCATGTCAGTAAGAGGCATGGAAGTGAGGGTGAGAGGCACAGCAGTGAGAGTGAGAGGCATGGCAGTGAGGGTGAGAGGCACGGCAGTGGAGGTGAGAGGCACAGCAGTGGAGGTGACAGGCATGGCAGTGGAGGTGAGAGGCACGGCAGTGGAGGTGAGAGGCACAGCAGTGGAGGTGAGAGGCTCAGCAGTGGAGGTGAGAGGCACGGCAGTGGAGGTGACAGGCACGGCAGTGGAGGTGACAGGCACGGCAGTGGAGGTGACAGGCACGGCAGTGGAGGTGACAGGCACGGCAGTGGAGGTGACAGGCACGGCAGTGGAGGTGACAGGCACAGCAGTGGAGGTGAGAGGCACAGCAGTGGAGGTGAGAGGCATGGCAGAGTCTGTGTGTAGGGCCAGATCTGGACAACAATCAGCTCCTGGGTTATTATAATGGGATACATGGAATATTCGGCGTCATCCATCACTCTCCCCTGGACCTGTCACCCCCTCCTGGTCCCCAGCCGTTCTTACATGATTCTATCCCGTGTTCAGTGTGGTCCAACACGTCTCATTTCCATTCATTACTTTCTGGGGGTAAATGTGCTCATCCGCTGCCTCAGCCGGATCTGTATATCATTGTCATCCTCCCCCATCATAGAGCATCATCCGGACAGGCAGCGCGGCACATTGAGCTCATAGTGATACATGTACAGTGGTGCCACATGAGCTGACACTCTAATGAGTGTGGGGGAACATGTGATGTGCTATCAATACGAATACGAATTGCCGTATTTTCTGGATAGTAAATGTATAAAAAAAGTGTATTTCTGGATACAAATACACCTATTTTTTACAAATTTCCTTTAGTAAATTTCCCCCATAACCTGTACATGGGCTTATTCTTGTGTCTATTCTCCATTAATTGGAGTCACCACAGCCCTGCGCCGCAGGGGCACTGCCCGAGATGCAGGATTTCAGGATCTCTTATTGCCCAGAGAAATTGTAATTGTCCACTCTCCCCTCATTAACCTGCCCCCCAACTCTACCCTCATTAACGTGCCCCCCCCGACTCTCCCCTCATTAACCTGCCCCCCCGACTCTCCCCTCATTAACCTGCCCCCCGACTCTCCCCTCATTAAACTGCCCTCCGACTCTCCCCTCATTAACCTGCCCCCCGACTCTCCCCTCATGAACCTGCCCCCCAACTCTCCCCTCATTAACCTGCCCCCCCGACTCTCCACCCATTAACCTGCCCCCCGACTCTCCCCTCATGAACCTGCCCCCGACTCTCCCCTCATTAACCTGCCCCCCGACTCTCCCCTCATTAACCTGCCCCCCGACTCTCCCCTCATTAACCTGCCCCCCGACTCTCCCCTCAATAACCTGCCCCCGACTCTCCCCTCATTAACCTGCACCTCCGACTCTCCCCTCATTAAACTGCCCCCCCACTCTCCCCTAATTAACCTGCCCCCCGACTGTCCCCTCATTAAAATGCCCTCCGTCTCTCCCCTCATTAACCTGCCCCCGACTCTCCCCTCATTAACCTGCCCCCCGACTTTACCCTCATTAACCTGCCCCCCGACTCTCCCCTCATTAACCTGCCCCCCGACTCTCCCCTCATTAAACTGCCCTCTGACTCTCCCCTCATTAACCTGCCCCCCGACTCTCCCCTCATTAACCTGCCCCCCGACTCTCCCCTCATTAACCTGCCCCCCGACTCTCCCCTCATTAACCTGCCCCCCGACTCTCCCCTCATGAACCTGCCCCCCGACTCTCCCCTCATGAACCTGCCCCCCGACTCTCCCCTCATGAACCTGCCCCCGACTCTCCCCTCATGAACCTGCTCCCCGACTCTCCCCTCATTAACCTGCCCCCGACTCTCCCCTCATTATCCTGCCCCCGACTCTCCCCTCATTGACCTGCCCCCCGACTCTCCCATTAACCTGCCCCCCGACTCTCCCCTCATTAACCTGCCCCCCGACTCTCCCCTCATTAACCTGCCTCCCGACTCTCCCCTCATGAACCTGCCCCCCGACTCTCCCCTCATTAACCTGCCCTCCGACTCTCCCCTCATTAACCTGCCCCCGACTCTCCCCTCATTATCCTGCCCCCGACTCTCCCCTCATTATCCTGCCCCCCGACTCTCCCCTTATTAAACTGCCCCCCGACTCTCCCCTCATGAACCTGCCCCCCGACTCTCCCCTCAATAACCTGCCCTCCGACTCTCCCCTCATTATCCTGCCCCCGACTCTCCCCTCATTATCCTGCCCCCAACTCTCCCCTCATTAAACTGCCCTCTAACTCTCCCCTCATTAACCTGCCCCCCGACTCTCCTCATTAACCTGCCCCCGACTCTCCCCTCATTAACCTGCCCCCGACAATCCCCTCATTAACCTGCCCCCCGACTCTCCCCTCATTAACCTGCACCTCCGACTCTCCCCTCATTAACCTGCCCCCGACTCTCCCCTCATGAACCTGCCCCCCGACTCTCCCCTCATTAAACTGCCCTCCGACTCTCCCCTCATAAGTGGCCTAGCGAATTATGTTGCTTGTGAATCTAACCTTATCATTCACTGGCCTTAATAACTTCACACTGACACAACTTATCTAAAAATAAAGACGCAACACCAATAGCTCAGTTTAAACGGTCATAGTTATTTATTTAAGACCAAGAAAAACTGGTATGACCCCTTTAAAGGGGATGGCAAGGACCAGGCACCTGAGACCGAAGACCGTTCAGGGGTGTTGCCCAGGGCAACGACCAGGTCGCTCCCAACCTCTTAAACACCCCTTACCAAAGGCACAGCCCGCCCTGCGCGGACATCCCCCCGCCTCTAAGGCCTGACGTGAACATATTCGCCTAAATGTTCATCGCCCACCGCGTTGAGTCGAGGCTCGTCCGCCCTCCTGGCAAGGCGAGGGGTAATACCGCGCAGGGACCACCTGACGCCCTTCTAGAATCCTGGTCGAGGGTGCCGACCCGCCACAGCAAGCGGCACCCTAACCTACTCATCTTTCAGTGCCAATTGCCCCGCCATCCCCTAACAATTCTATTAACGAGAATAACCGCTAGACTAATCTTTTAAGAATTCCCCTCAAAAAGATAGCCATTCCTTCCTCAGACAAGTGCACCCCGTCAGGCCTGTATAGGTCCGGGTGTTCTCTTGTAATCTCGGGGTGCCTAACAGCAACTCCCCCTTGACTCACTACGAACCTGCTTAAGGCGTGATTTAGCTTCCTCCTTGCCCTCTCTATTGCTTCAACGTTCTGAGCTCCTCTCCAGCAGAACTGAGGAATAATATCTGACCATACAAGCCGCAGACCCTGCCAACTCTTCAACAAGGCTGATAAGTCTTTTTCCATCCTAATTCTCAAAGCTATGCCAGTAGTCTTAGCTAGGTCATTACCTCCCAAGTGTATTACCAAAACATCGGGCCTATCCCCATTGCTGGCTTCTCTCTCTAAAAGTCCTGCCAAGTTCTTCCATAGAAGGCCCCTTATTCCAATCCATCTTACTGCTTTTGCAGTGGCCAGCACGGGCGAACTTCTAGCTACCAAATGTTTCTCTGCCCAGAATATGTAGGAGTGCCCTACTATCCAAACTACCCCCAAGGGATCGAAGGGAGGGGATGGGGCTGCAAAGGAAGGAAAAACCTAATGGTTAGTATTCAAACTTATACTCTAAAATTAAAACTTTAAATTGACATATGTCTAGGGTCCAAGCGGAGTTGAAAAACTTAAAAAACCACCAGAAAGGCTTTTGAGGGTGGGGCCAGATTGAATTAAGCACATTCTGGAGGAAAAATCAAAAAATTCACTCCACACCTCCGATTACGGAACGCTAATCATTCCCTAACCGTTTGTAAACTTTACGTTTTTGGACCTGCGCAACAGGCGCATACTACCCTCAAACTAATACTTAAAATTCTAAACACTCTACATTAAAGCATATCAATTCTCACATATTTCTTAAAGCTGTCTGACTTCCATCTGCCAACGGCCTTGACAGCCTCTGGCGGCAAACCTGCCACCGCTGCTGAAGTGGCTGCGCCGATCCGGAATGAATGCGTTCCAAAATCGTCTGGACGTAGCCCTAACGCCGCTAAGCCCTTCTTCATAACTGCAGCGAATTGAAATTTTGTGAGTGGTAACCCGTTAGCGTGCGCCAAAAATTGAGCAGCCTCGCTAGGCCTTACAGAGGCATATTCCTGTGTTAACGCAACTGGGCAAATGATTTTGTTAGCATGTGGCTTTAGCGTAATCCAGGTGCCCCTGCCTTGCTGGTCAGTTTTAGACCTCCTTAGCCTGCACAACACCTGATCCTTGCTTACCACCACATCATCCTTGAGAATCCCCGAGCTAACCCTTTTATTCCGTGATGTTAACTCGCTGACTCTGAAGGCCCCGTGAAAAGCCCAAGCGAAAGCCACCCTAAACAGCGCTACCTCCGAACCAGTATCCGCAACTTCAGTTAACACAGATAATAGGTCGACTAACTTGGCTTCATCCAAGGGCCGCCTATTGTCCGGTTGGACCGGCTGCACGCGAGACCAACCCTTCATTGCTTTACTGATGAGAAATGACTTAGTAGGGTCTGGCACCCTGCGCAATTTGCTGTGAAATGCTATCCCGGCCAAAGCCGCCGCCATAGCCGACTTGGACCGTCCGTTATTAAAGTGTTCCCATACAAAAGCTAGGAGGCAGTCATCTACTGACTTACCCCTGGTTTCCGGCTGCTGTTGATATTTACACCAATCCTCCCATGCCTTTCCATAAGATCTGCGAGTAGCAGGCGCTAATGACCGACACGCTAGCTCTGTCATGCCGGCTCTACTACCTGCCAGACAGATTTGGGACAGCTTAGACCTATCTCTGCTGCTGCTGGCGCCAATTCGCGGAACCTAGTAAACTGAAATCGCGACAAAGCGTCTGCGATATCGTTTTCTACGCCTGGTACATGTCTGGCCCTGAAATTGATGTTGTTCTTCAAGCAAACTAGAATAAGGTGCCGCAACAATCTTAGTGCCTCTGGAGACGAAGCCCTTTGATTGTTAACTGAATGTACAACCCCTAGGTTATCACACCAGAAAACTATGCTCCTGTTTGCTAGCTGTTCTGCCCACAGTACCACCGCCACGATGATGGGGAAAAGTTCCAACAATAACATGTTTCCAGTGAATCCCCTGTCTATCCAAGATTGAGGCCATCTCTCACAACACCATTCTCCCTCAAAGTAGGCTCCAAAACCTAATGACCCCACTGCGTCTGTAAACAGCTGCAGCTCCCCATTCGAGGCAGCTTCAGCTTGCCAAATCAGGTTATGATTAAACTGGCGCAAAAATTCGTGCCAAACCCTCAAATCATCCTTAATTTCCCTACCCAGGCGAATTGAATGGTGAGGGTTCCTAACTCCGGCTGTGGCCCTTTCCAGTTTCCTACAGAAAACCCTACCCATAGGAATAACCCTACAAGCAAAGTTAAAGGAACCTAGCAAGGACTGGACGGTCCGCAGCTGTACCCTGTTCCGGGCCATGCAATCCTGAATGAACCCCTGTAGTCTCTGCACCTTATCTGCTAAGAGCCTGCAGCACCCGGTCCCTGTATCAATTTCGATACCCAGGTAAGAAAGGACTGTTACCGGCCCTTCTGTCTTCTCGTGAGCTATGGGTACCCCCAATGACTCGAAAACCCTTAGTGCTATGTCTAGCGTTCGCCCACAGGTGGCCCCTCCCCCCGGTCCCACAATGAGAAAATCATCAAGATAGTGAGCAACCCCTTTAGATTTTGCCTCACTTTGGATGCACCATTGCAAGAATGTGCTGAATTTCTCAAAGTAAGAACAGGAAATTGAGCAACCCATGGGCAGACACCTGTCAATATAAAAATCCCCTTCCAGCCTGAAACCCATAAACTTGAAAGAATCGGGATGTAATGGAAGGAGTCTGAAGGCTGACTCTATGTCTAGCTTTGCCATCAGAGCCCTAGGGCCAAAACTCTTAACTAAACTCAAAACTTCATCAAACAACTGATAACGCACGCTCGCCAATTCTTCTGGAATGGCGTCGTTCACGGAATTGCCGGGGGGGGTAAGACAGGTGCTGTATTAGGCGAAACTTTCCCGGGTCTTTCTTTGGCACAACCCCTAGTGGAGATATGCATAAATCCGGTATAGGTGGGACCTCAAAAGGCCCTGCCATCCTGCCCAGCCTAACTTCTAATTGCACCTTTTCTTTAACCACTCCCAGCAATTCCCTGGCCGATTTAAGGTTCCTATTTGTGGACGTAAAAAACGTGTCGGGGATGGGAAGGCGGAAACCAAAAGAGAAACCCTCTAACAAAAACGTAACATCAAACTTATTGGGGTATTCTCTTAAATAATACTCCAGCTGCCTAACATTAATAGGTGATTTGGCCTTACTTAGCGCCGGATGTCCCTTCTCCCGCGTCGGCTGCTTTGCTGCTCCTGCAGGATTTGGCCGGATGACCCGCTCCGCATATTTTGCATTCGTGCTTGAATCGGCACTTTGCACCCCTGTCACATTTCCCATCATTGAAGGCGAAACATCGCCCCTTCCCCCCAGATTTACCCGACGTTTTACCACCTTGAAAGGACTTCTTCCCAGCTGACTCTGTCATGGGCTGACTCTTTCCTATCACCTCCCACCAAATCTCCACGTGTTTTGAACCCATGGGTATGATGGGTGTGCCCTTGTGACACAGCCGGAATTTTTCATCATATTCCCTCCATGCCGGACCTTTATAATTCATAAACGTCTCGTTAATAAGATGAAGGTACCTAATGACGTTCAGGTATTCTGTCGGCCTGATAGAGAGGTAACATGATTTAAATGCCAGAAACCCTTTCAACCAATTATGAAAACCCTTGAAAGAAGCTTCGCCACTGGGCGAAGCTTATTTGACTTTGTCAAAATCTTTCTTCATCTCTGTGGTAATTGTGAAGAGGTCCACAAATTTGCCCTTTCTAATCTTCTCCTTGACACCCTTTCTAAGCCCTCTAGCTACTGCAGTGTTGGAACAGTGTGATGCATCACCCGTTGCTCCACCTGACACCACAGGGCTACTCTTTCGCCTGCGCTTCTTGCCTCTAACCTCCTTTGCCACTTGCTTAGCTACCATTTTGGCAAGCTTACGCGGCCTTCTTTCCGCGCCAGACTCATCACTATCGCCTGATGACGCAGAAGACACTGACTCACCCGAAGAAGATTCTTCCTCGTCGTCAACGACTTCAAGGGATGCAGCACCCCCATCGTCGACGGCTGCTGCCTTCTCTGTGGCCTTCCCCTTGTCCAACTTTCCGCTCTCCTTCCCAGCCGTCTGTGAAACTGGCGTGACTTCCTCTGGGGTAGGTTGTGATATATGCGTCGATGCAGGTGTTTCGTCCGACGTCACTTCCCTCGGCAGCCGCGGTGATGTGGGACGTGTCTCAACAACTGGAATAACAGAACCATCATTAATGGACTGGTTGGATACTGACGCTGCTTGCGCTTGTCCCTCCTGCGCTTCTGACGCTACGTGTGAAACCCCGGAAGGAGCCCTCGATCTCTGAGGTTCCCCCATCCTTCCATTCTGTCTAAATGGAACGCTGTGCCCTGTTACTGAACCCTCACGTGGCGGCGGAGCCCAGCCCCCATACGGCTGTATAGGATAATGCGGCGGATTATAGGGCCCTTGGGGTGTGGGATGACTATACTGATTCATTCCCTGGTTAATGGAAAGGCCGGGCCCCGATCCCCAATAAGGGTATTGGGTCCCGCCGTAATTCCCAAAAACTGGTGCCTGATTGGGCCACTGACCCTGACCCTGTTGACCCCAAGCAAATTGCTGAGGGAATGGATTAACCATGCCTCCCGCTGTATTGTTAAAGTATGGGCCTGGAGGTAGTATTGGTTGTCCCTGTCCCCCGTATCCCTGAGCCCAGGGTGGGAAAACAACACTCTGTGCCTGCCCCCGCTGACCCATTATGGGGTGGTCATAAAAGCGCCCGCCTGTCTGCTGGTGGGTTGCTCCTTGCCTATAGGCCCCATCAAATACCTGTGTCATATGCCTGTCCCATGGCCTGTACCCATCATCCCTGCCGCCCCCATACGGGGGACCGCCTGTGATTTGAATTAAGGGGCTCGTCCCCCTGCCCTGACGTGTGTGCCCCACATCCCCATGTGTCTGTCTGGACACCTCATCCGTTATAATATCATTGGGCATACTTATCCCCCTGTCTGATACTACAAAGTGCTGTAACCCAGCCACTGAGGGGTTACTGCCAGCGGGTGGGGGTGCTCCGCTCTCATCCTGTATGTGGTTTAGTGCACTGGGCCCTCCACAGCTCTGCCGCACGGGTGTCCCATCCCGTGCAGCGTGCCCAGCTCCCTGTGAAGTCCCCATACTGACAGCGATGGGCGCCGTCTGTGACGCGCTGCCGTCATCGGCGCCCGCCACTGCCCCCGCTGCCGTGTCATTTGGAGCACCTGCAAGCGCCGGCACCGAGAGGGGAGGGAGCACCTCTACAGCCTCCCCGCCCCCCGCGTCACCGCCTGACGCGCTCACTCCAGCGCCTGGCGATCCGTGTGTGCTGCAACCCGGCGCCTCCTCAATCCCCTCTGCCGTAGCGGGAGGGGGAGCAAGCCTGCCCGCCTCCTCGCTAACGTGACTGTTAGCCCCTGATCCACCGCTCCCGGCCGGCGACTCAGGCCGCGATCCCGCCTCCATGCCGCCGGCGGACGCAGGCCTGTAAGCTCTGCCGCCCCCGCGACCAGGGACATGGCTGAGCGGGCACGCCGCATCCGCCAGCCAGCGGGGCGGTGGAGCGGACCTCTTAGGGCGACCAGTCATTATTCAGGTGTATTTAGCAATGCGCTGACACTTATCTCTTTGATCACGCAGATCCCAAGCAGATCAAAACTCAAAGAGGGCTGTTATACCCTGCTACCCTGGTTATATACCCTTGCTCAAGGGTGCCACCCCCCAGGACTCTCATTGGTGGGGCTTCCCGCCCTGAATAACCCCTCCTTCTATGCCTAGTCATCTTACAACAACTTTATTTAAACCAAGCACAAATTCACAGTCCCTTAACTACACTTGGGCTTATACAGCCCTCGTTCCACCTTAACCTGCCCCCGACTCTCCCCTCATTAACCTGCCCCCCGACAATCCCCTCATTAACCTGCCCCCGACAATCCCCTCACTAACCTACCCCCCGACTCTCCCCTCATTACACATGTCCCCACTCCCTCTGATTACACATTTCCCCCCGACTCCTCCCTCATTACACATGTCCCCCAACTCTCCCCTCATTATACATGTCCCCCCAACTCTCCCCTCATTCTACATGTCCCCCCAACTCTCCCCTCATTACACATGTCCCCCAACTCTCCCCTCATTATACATGTCCCCCCAACTTTTCCCTCATTATACATGTCCCCCAACTCTCCCCTCATTATACATGTCCCCCCAACTCTCCCCTCATTACACATGTCCCCCCAACTCTCCCCTCATTACACATGTCCCCCGACTCTCCCCTCATTATACATGTCCTCCTGACCAATGTTCCCTCTAATTTTACGAAGGCTGTGTGCGGCAAAAGATTTTGGCTGTGCAAAGGAAATTAAAATTTTTGTGCATCACTTATATATACAGTAACTGGAAAATGACATTCAGCATTTGTGTTAACTTTACTTCAAAATTATATTAAACATTTAAACATTCAAAACACAGCAAACAATGTAGTTAATGGGTGAAACACACATTAATTGAGTCCACAACTGCAAAAAGGGACCACTGCTGCTTTGTGCGCTCTGTTGTAATGTCTGTGCGCACGCTCGTCGAGTTGTGTGCGCGCGCATGAGCGCACAGCTTAGAGGGAACACTGCTCCTGACTCCTCCCTCATTGCACATGTCCCCCGACTCTCCCCTCATTACACATGTCCCCCTGAATCCTCCCTCATTATACATGTCCCCCCCAACTCTCCCTTCATTACACATGTCCCCCCCCAACTCTCCCTTCATTATACATGTTCCCCCAACTCTCCCCTGATTACACATGTCCCCCCAACTCTCCCTTCATTACACATGTCCCCCGACTCTCCCCTCATGACACATGTCCCCCCAGCACATGCGCAGTCTGCGGATAGCGGCAATAAGCTCCTCAAGCCGGGGGTGCCCTTGACTCCGAATCAGGCCCATTATTACAAGCGCACATCCCCATGTTATACTGTATATACGCCCCCCATGTACTACAAATGACTTAGAGAGAACAGACTTCCAAGCGCTCTATAGATAGACCATCTGCACCCTCCCTACCCAGGTGGTCTGTAAGCCCCCCTGCACAGTGGCACATCTAACCCACCACACATCCAATGCCTCAGAGCCTGAAAAACTGCCGCGGCCTGACAGTGACGCATTGGGCGGGATCAGAGGAAAAGTCGCTGTGATGTCTGTTTAAAAAAATATATAAGAACGTAACATTTTCTGATCCGCGTAAGTGTCCCGGGGTCCGTAGAACAAAGCCAGTTTCCAACACTGTGTATATATTAAGCTTTGCATTGTTTTGTCACAGTGGCCATCTGGAGAGGGACCGTTATAAACATCATTTCATCCTCGCGGGTCCTGGGATAATTATATATTTGACAAATACGGTGAATAATGAATTTTCCAGGAAATAAGGTTTCTGTAACCGACAGCAAAGTGAGAAGAGAGGAGTTAGCGGGGAGTGCGCGGCTTAGAGGGAAGACGGATTTATGAACAGGGCCAGGATAGCAACTAGATTAGGAGAACCAAATTGGGGACTACGTAACAACCGGAACCGGACAAGACCCCAGAACGTGCTTTCTGGAGCTTGTAGTGTTCGGTCCGGGGGGAGTCTTGTCCAGGGGCGGGGGGGCGGTGGTGGTGGTGTCCTGTGGGGCAGCACGGACGGTGTAATGGTTAGCATTACTACCTCACATCGCTGAGGTCATGGGTTCGATCCCCACCATGGCCCCAACTGTGCGGAGTTTGTATATTCTCCCTGTGCTTGCGTGGGTTTCCTCTGGGTACTCCGGTTTTCTCCCACAATCCAAAAATATACAGGTAGGTTAATTGGTTTCCAACAAAATTAACCCTAGAATGTCTGTGTGTGCATGTACATGTGGTAGGGAATATAGATTATAAGCTCCACTGGGGCAGGGACTGATGTGAATGTTCAAATATTCTCTGTACAGTGCTGTGGAATATGTGTGCGCTCTATAAGAAACTGTTAATAAATAAATAATACATAAATAAATAGCTTTCACCAGGGACATGAGGAAAGGGGAGAGTACGGGCTCCCCGTGTGGTCTGGACCGTTCCGGTTTTTAATACACCCCTGGACCATGCAGGGAAGCTGTATTCTCCCCCCTTCTCCTCTCCCTGATGACAGGTGTCAGAGAACCTCCCTCTGAGGGCAGGACTCTCCCGGCATTGCACCAGCTAAACAATGGGAGGTGGTAGCAGAGTCAGGGGGCTGATGTGTCCTTCTGTGGTGCAACTGGCTGGTCACTGGCTGGCTTGCTGATGCGGCTGACTGCGAGCATTGGGTACCGGACGGGGTCCCGACAGTCGAGATCCCGACTGTCAAAACACAGACAGCCGGGTTCCTGGCGGCCGGCGGCTATTTTCCCTCATGGACCCCCATAGAGGGAGAATAGAATAGGTGGCTCGCAGCGTGGCGAGCCTGCAAGGGACTTAGTTGCGCTACCAATGCTGTATGGGTCCGGACAGTCTGGATCACGATGTCGGGCTAATGACTGTCGGGATCCTGACTGTCAGACCCCTGTACCACACCCGTGAGCATTTAGGGGTGCGTTTGGTATAGCTGACATGTTACAGGCTGATTTTGAAAAGTGACAGTCACGAGTTTAACACCGTCCACTTTATCTCTCTCAAAATCTTAGTCCAGAGACCCATTATTCTAAGCAGGAGAGGCCTGTTTACTGCAAATTTGCAGATTGCACCGCCATTGCCTTGATCTGTGGGAAAATACATGTATAAGTATTAGTACACTGTGTGCTGTCGGCTTGGCCATGAATCACCTACGGTACATGAGAGAAATGCACTCTCTGAGTGTAGCAGCAGTATTAGTATGAGACAGAAGAGGTCACATTACCCGTGCGCTGGGTGGAACGATGTTTGCCTATTAAAAGGTTTAGCAGATTTCAGGCCATATTAGCCAAATCAGTAGAATGCGAGGTGGCTCAGCAGAGAGCGGAGTCTTGCTGTTCGTCCATACACCCCCTGATGTCTTCCTCTCATGCTAAGTGAGAATGTGAGGAGAAAATGAGGTCTGGAAAATGAGCCTTATCTTCTGAGTACTTCCGCAGTTCAGGATGAGCTGGGACCACATCATATATCATTACTGTGTCACAGAGGGCTGGAGTTCATTAGAGCCAGCGAAGGTTTATTTCCCAGGTCGGCCATGAATTATATTATTATACGTAGAGAACACAGTGCAGCCTGAGGAGGCCACAAGGAAGCCATCTTGTTATGGCCCGTACTGGGAGCATGTGTCGATAGAGGCGGCACCCATGTTATTGTAGCCCATCAGTCAATGAATTATGCAGGCCTAAGACTTCTGTGGCACAGTTCTGATCTTCTGTGGAAAGAAGGGGTTTGGTCTCAATAGAAGCGAAGGTGGTTTCACGTAAAGGGGTGCCGGAGGTCGGCCCAGGACTGCCAAGACATCTGGCAGTACCGGGGGGGGGGGGGGGGGGGGAGCATGTGCCAGTGTGGCTGCTGGAAATGACATTAGAGTTATATGGGCACACCAGTGGGTGACTCAAACTATGAACAGACAAGTCACTTAACCAGTGGTTCTGGTTTATTGGTAGCAGGTACAGCCGTACTCACTGTTGCATACAGTTTTCATTAGGCGGAGCTTCAATGCAGCGGAGTGTCATGCCACTCGCCAGTCAGCTACGCCAAAGACACAGGACCATATATAGGAATGCAGCAAATTCTGTAGGCTGTAAGTTTTACAGGAAGGAAATATGGGATCGTCCAGTTATAATTACTGATGCAGTCCAAGCAATGGGACTAATTCAGACCTGATTGCACAGCTGATAATTTTTGGAGCCTTGCATTCAGGTATACGCCTCCCAGCCAGAGTGACATCCCGTTCCGTGCAAGCCAGCAAATTGCCGAGCACGGCTTGTGAAATTATCACAGGCCTGCAATTAGCTGCAAATCCATCGGATGATTTCCCAGTGGGTGCAGTCTGTGCGTAGCTCAGGACTTACTCACCGTCTGTGATAGAATCAGGCTGATCGCAGCTAGAGCTGATGTCACATGACTTTCCTCAACCACAAATGCCGGCTTCCTGTCAATCACCCTGAGTACGGCCAGTGATAAAAAAGTGAGCAGGATTTTACCACAGGATCCTCGCACATGGACTTCTTCTGAAGAGAGAGCAGGTAGTCAGTGATCCTCCTACATGGACTTCTTCTGAAAAGAGAGCAGGTAGTCAGTGACCCTCCTACATGGACTTCTTCTGAAGAGAGAGCAGGTAGTCAGTGACCCTCCTACATGGAATTCTTCTGAAGAGAGAGCAGGTAGTCAGTGACCCTCCTACATGGACTTCTTCTGAACAGAGAGCAGGTAGTCAGTGACCCTCCTACATGGACTTCTTCTGAACAGAGAGCAAGTAGTCAGTGACTCTCCTAAGAGAGAGCAAGTAGTCAGTGACACTCCTACATGGACATCTGAAGAGAGAGCAAGTAGACAGTGACCCTCCTACATGGACTTCTTCTGAAGAGAGAGCAGGTAGTCAGTGACCCCCCTCAATGGACTTCTGAAGAGAGAGCAAGTAGTCAGTGACCCCCCTACATGGACTTCTTCTGAAGAGAGAGCAGGTAGTCAGTGACCCCCCTCAATGGACTTCTGAAGAGAGAGCAGGTAGTCAGTGACCCCCCTCAATGGACTTCTGAAGAGAGAGCAGGTAGTTAGTGACCCTCCTACATGGACTTCTTCTGAAGAGAGAGCAAGTAGTCAGTGACCCTTCTACATGGACTTATTCTGAAGAGAGTGCAAGCAGTCAGTGACCCTCCTACATGGACTTCTTCTAAAGAGAGAGCAAGTAGTCAGTGACCCTCCTACATGGACTTCTTCTGAACAGAGAGCAGGTAGTCAGTGACCCTCCTACATGGACTTCTTCTGAAGAGAGAGCAAGTAGTCAGTGACCCTCCTACATGGACTTCTGAAGAGAGAGCAGGTAGTTAGTGACCCTCCTACATGGACTTCTTCTGAAGAGAGAGCAAGTAGTCAGTGACCCTTCTACATGGACTTATTCTGAAGAGAGTGCAAGCAGTCAGTGACCCTCCTACATGGACTTCTTCTAAAGAGAGAGCAAGTAGTCAGTGACCCTCCTACATGGACTTCTTCTGAACAGAGAGCAGGTAGTCAGTGACCCTCCTACATGGACTTCTTCTGAAGAGAGAGCAAGTAGTCAGTGACCCTCCTACATGGACTTCTTCTGAAGAGAGAGCAAGTAGTCAGTGATCCTCCTACAAGGACTTCTTCTGAAGAGAGAGCAAGTAGTCAGTGACCCTTCTACATGGACTTATTCTGAAGAGAGTGCAAGTAGTCAGTGACCCTCCTACATGGACTTCTTCTGAACAGAGAGCAGGTAGTCAGTGACCCTCCTACATGGACTTCTTCTGAAGAGAGAGCAAGTAGTCAGTGACCCTCCTACATGGACTTCATCTAGAGGTCCCAACAGTAGCGGTGTTACACACCTGCCGATACGCCCATGATATTTACTCAGCATAACCTTCACCCTCCTTCTGATCTGCAGCCTGACCCTCCGATCCTGTCTGATGACAGCAAATCACTGAGCGAGACAGTCGTCTCTGTTGCTATGGGTCTTGCTGTCACCCATGGTAGAAGATGTCCTCCATATTAATCCAAATATCTCCAGCTGACTTTACAAGCAGTTTAAAAGCTGGAAACAGATCAATGAATCTGAAGTTACCAGATCCCTCGGTAACGTCACAGCGACACTTGGCGTGTCGGGGAGACAGCGCGCAGAGGACTGGGGATTAGGAAGGAGAGTCATACGTTGGGTTTAGCGCACAGGAAAAGGGAAATTCTACACAATGGAAAGTCTGCTGTTTGATGTGTGAGCTTCAGGTTAATTTTTCCGGCCTGACTGTTTGGGTTATGAGAAGCAGCCGTGCTTAGCGAGAGGCTTGTGATTAGTGTTAGAAGCCGTTTGACGTGATACATGCCGGGCGGGAGTTCTGTTCCGTGTTTGATCTCCCCGCTCCTGGCTCGGGCGGCTTCCGGGCCACGCGTTGTCTCAGCGCAGATTGATCAGGGTCATGTGGCTTAGATATATTCCCTCATATTGCCTTATATCAGGCCAAGATATTGAAAAAGATGGTCTGTTATTAATGCAAGCTTGCAGCCACCAATCAGGTTTCAGCTTACAATTATAAATGACGGAAACTTCTGTCTGATTGGGTGCTATCTGCTACTATGTACCCTGGCTAATGCATACCCTCCAACTGTACCGATTTAGCCGGTACAGTACAGTTTTTAAATGGTCTGTATCGGCTAAATCATAGTGTACCGAATGTACCGGTTTTTGGGATCCCGCGCTGGTGTCAGTGCGGTCGGGTGGGCACTGGCGCTGTATCGCCATTGCGGGTCGGGTGGGCACTGGCACAACAAGCTGGGCCACAGAACGGTGACTCCTGCTGCTCTAGTGTTGCCGCCTTCTCCTCCCCCCCCCCCCGCACGCCCGGGACCGGTGAGAGCTTCAGCCGCCGCGCGTGTGCTACGTCGCTTGCTCTGAATGACACCCAGGCCAGTGCAGGAAGGAAAGCGCCGCTCAGTCAGTATAATAGGGCTTTCTGTGCAACTACATGTGTGGGTGTATCGGTTAGTTTATCATCGTGGAAATGATCCTTCACTGCAGCCAGCCGCTCTTCTCCCTGTGCTGCCCGTGCGCACGGCAGCACAGGGAGAAGAGTGTCTGGCTGCAGTGAAGAAGACTGACTGAGCGGCGCTTCCCTTCCTGCACTGGCAGTGCAAGCGACGTAGCACACGCGCGGCGGCTGAAGCTCGCACCGGTCTCGGGCGTGCGGGGGGAGGAGGAGAAGGCAGATGAACTGGTAAGACCAAGTGGGGTGTCTTGGGGGGTGGATGACTGCTCCCACTATAACACTACTTCCACTCTTCGTCTCTGTTTCCTCAACTTAACTCAGTAGTAGTCGCATCTGCTACTATTTCCTGTTGCGAACTACAAGTCCCAGCATGCACTGCTGGCCACTTGGTGCTGGGGATCCACTATAGTGGTGCTGTTATGGAACAGCAGAAGGGGAACTGTAGAATATCACATCCGATGCTGGCTGAAAGGGGAGGTCCACAAGCAACAGGACCAGGGACACCATCAGCATAGGTAACCTGGGTAGTGGGTACATATACATGGGGGGTAGTAGTTGGTGCACAGTACACATTCAGAAAGGGGACGTGGCTGCACCGGGGGACGGGGGGGGTTTATACCATGGCCACGCCCCCTTGTTAATGGCCACGCCCTCTTTCTGAATGTGTACCGATTTCTTATCTTCAAATGTTGGAGGGTGTGCTAATGCAGTAATAATGAGTTATTTATTTATTAAGAGACTCTTATATAGTGCAGCAAACTCCATTGATTTTTGCAATTGGCAGCGACAGCGGCAAAACTGGGTAATAACAGAGGTAGGAGGGCCCTGCTCGCAGGCTTACACACTATAGGGAAATTGACATTGATACACAGGGATAGGTATATATTGTATTCTGTCCACCAGAATGCAGAGGCTCTTGTTGGGCTGTATGATATGGTCACCCAGCAATGTTGACCAATGGCCAGGGGTCAGGAGGGACCATAAGTGAGGAAATGTGTGGCCCAGGGTTGTCGACTTTTGTAGTCTCCTCTTTGGGAGAAGTCCGGAGAGGAGACTTTCCGCAGGACTTCAGGGGTGGGGCTTGAATGTGACTTCATTATGCCCCGCCCCCCAGATGGGAAATGACCCGTGTTGCTGATCTCCGTGGGGCCAAAATTACGCGATTATGACACTTTAGCCCCGTCCCCTCCTCGGAGATCAGCAGATCGGGTTATTTAAATGCCATGGTCAGGGGGAAGGAAGCCGCGATCAGGGGGCGGAGCAGGGGTCCCCAAGAATCCGGGAGGGTTGCCCACCTTTCCGGGGGGGGGGGGGGGCTGGGAGAGGGATCCGGTTTTCGTGACCCTCCCGGCCATTCCAGGAGGGTAGGCAACTCTGAAGTGGCCTGTATTATTATTATTATTTATATGGTGCCACAAGGGTTCCGCAGCACCTGCCAATACATATACGATCAAAAGAGCAAAACAAGAACATTTCCATTTACAGTACAAAAGCAAATTAGGACAAGTACATGGTAAATTAAAGACAGATGCAACAGCGGACACTGAGGCAATTATAACAGTGCAAAGATATATTCTTAGAAAAGCACATGAGGAGAGAGGGCCCTGCTCGTTAGAGCTTACAGTGGGGATGTGATTGGATAGGAAGTATAAATGATGGTTATGTGGCTGGTTCTGGAATCTGATAGGATGCCTGAAGAGCTGAGTACTCAGGGAACGCCTGAAGGATTGGAGACTAGAAGAGAGTGTTATTGTGCGTGGGAGCGGCTTCCAGAGTGGATGCAGCCTGAAGAAAGTCCTGCAATCATGAGTGTGAGCAAGTAATGCGTGTGGGTGAGAGATCTTGTGAGGAACGCAGAGGTCGGGTTGGGGGATATTATGAGATAAGAGAAGAGATGTACGTTGGTGTAGTCTGGTTTATGGCTTCTGGAACCAGTGTTCTGCATAGCATGATTGTGTGTACAGTGACGTAAGTTCGTCCCAGTTGCCCGGAGGCAAGATACATTTTGGTGCCCCCCAAATAGCTCAATCAGTAAGGTGTCTGTCTCTAGTAAGACAGGTCATGGGTTCTAATACTGGGTGTGACACTTGCAAAAATGATGCTAGGAGGGTGAGTCAGCCATAGAAGCGATATCAATGGATTTCAATTAACTGATTCACACTCGAAGGGTAGGAGAGGCAGTATCGCACGCAGGGGGGGTTTCTGAGTACCCAGAAACCCCCCCCCCCCTAGAAGTCTAAGGGCCCTAGGATGAAAGCTGAGGGTCCCCTCTTTCCATGGGTACAAGAATTTTAAAAACCGGCCCTTGGGAACCGGAGATATCTGACTTCAAAACAGTGGTCCCCATCCAAGCCTGTTAATTGCTCTTCCTAGTCAGATATTTCAGGTTCGGTCTGACTTACCCTCTGAGGGTATATTCCAAAAGCTGGGACTCTCCCCCTTTGATGGACACTAGTACGGTAGCTTGTCTCTACTGTTCCCAGAACCAGAGATATCAGCCTTCCAGTAGCTGGTTACTGCTCCAGCTCCACACACCTGGTATGTAGTTTTATATACTCGTTGGCAGATTGCTCTGCCTCCTGAATTCTGATCCCCTAGTCCCCAATACCATTTGGTAGGTGGGATTCTCTAGTTTTTAATTCCATTAAAATCTAAGAAATCTATTTCTGGAACTGGAGATATCTGCAGTCAAGCAAGTTGTCCTCCCACCAGAAAATTATGAATAATAAGCCCACTCCACTGTACACCCCTCCTCTGCATATTAAACATCCTCTACCACCCTGGAAGTTATGTATCAGCAGGGCCGGTGCAAGGATTAGTGACGCCCTAGGCAAAATGTCAGCCTATTGCCCCCCTCCCCCCAGTTATCCCCTTCCCAAACAGTAAGGTGAAAGTGCATATATATATATATATATATATATATATATATACATACACGCACGTGTGCATACCATCCCCCACACTGTACACCTGACCCCGTCCCACACAATGTACATCCTATCCCCACACTATGCACCTGACTCCACCCCCACACTGTATACCTGACCCCTTCCACCCACACTGCACACCTGACCCCATCCCCCCACACTGTGCATCTGACCCCATTCCACACAATGTACACCTGACCCCATCCCCCACACTGTACACATGACCCCATCCCCCACACTGTACACATGACCCCATCCCCCCACACTGTGCATCTGACCCCATTCCACACAATGTACACCTGACCCCATCCCCCACACTGTACACCTGACCCCATCCCCCACACTGTACAGCCTATCCCCCCACACTGTACACCTGATCCCATCCCCCCACATTGTACACCATTGTACACCTAATCCCTTCCCCCACACTGTACACCTGACCCCATCCGCACACTGTGCAGCCTATCCACACACTGTACACCTGATTCAATCCCCCACACTGTATACCTCATCCCCTCCCCCCACACTGTACACCTCATCCCCTCCCCCCACACTGTACACCTGGCCTCATCTTCCCACACACTGTATCTGACCCCATTCCACATGCCACACACTGTCCTCCCTGTCACTCCCAGTCCCCATCCATGCACTTACCTACAACAATAGCAGCTGGAAAGGTGAAGGCACCGAGAGTTGAGTTCTAGACGGCTCCTCTGAGGTTGAGACTGGAGAGCCTATGACTCATCGTCAGACAGTGCAGCTCTCAAGCCCCAGCAGCGTCATGTGACTTTCAACAGCAGCCTCAGCACAGTGTCTGCTGCAGGATGTGTATGCAGCATGAGTGTGGCTGCAAGCATATGGCTGTGCCCCCACAGCTCTAAACATATTTAGACCCCTCACTAGCTTGCACACATTAAAAGAAGGATGACTTCTTCCTTCATTTTTTCAGAATAACAGATATAACAGCGCCCTCTAGTGGCCAGCGCCCTAGGCAGCTGCCTAAAGCTGCCTAGTGGTAGCTCCGGCCCTGTGTATCAGGGCCCCTTCATTCAGCCCAATTCCCCCTTCTCCCACCACATCCCCCACCAGCTGTGCAGTAAAGGGGTAATTAGTGGAAATTACTGATCCAGGCCCTACATGCTGAGCAGTTGATAAAATACCCCCTACCACCCGCAGGACATCAAAGCTTCCCCCACCCCTACCGCTGGAGGATCGGTACGGGCCCCAATACATTGCTATGCCAAGGGGTCTACATTGCTGTTATGTATGTATATGTATGTGTGTGTGTATTATTTATTATTATTATTATTATTATTATTATTATTTATATACATTTGGTCTATCTATAATACATATACTGGGTCACCTAAGTGTCCATCTCCGTGCTTTGCTCCGCACCTCTGGAAACCCCCTTCTGAAAATCCTGCGTTTGCCACTGAGAGGTGCCCCCTTGGTAGCAGGAGCCCAGCGGCAGATGACTCCATTGTCTCCCAGAGTTACGCCTGTGTGTGTGTGTGTGTGTGTAAGAGTATCTAAAATCTCATACACCAGGGAGTGTGGTTTTCTGGTCACAAGGCCATGCCGTTTTCATGTAAGGTGTCCCGACACCAGAAAGGTATGCTATTGGGAAAGGCAGAGGAGCTGGGATCAGTGATATGTGGGTGTGGTCAATGATGGATGGGTGTGATTAATCATGAGTGGGTGTGACCAATGAAATGCGGGTGTGGGTCAATGCTGGTTGGGTGCAGTCAATGATGTGTGGGTGTGGTCAGTGCTGTTTGGGTGTGGTCAGTCTGGTATGGGTGTTGTCATTTCTGTGTGGGTGTGGTCAGGGCAATGTTTGCCTCTGTGTAACTAAATTACATGGCAAAAACTATTTTTGGCTGACAGCTGCATCGTCCCCAGCACGGTTATGGTCATGTGACCATCACTTCCGGGTCAGGCCTACAGTAAGTATATCCCTAACACTATTCCTTACCACTAACACTCTCTTATTGCCTTCCCCTGTTTGTCACTTAAAATATATGTAGAAGGGACCACAGTGTATATCTCCTATCCCCGCTGCGATCGCTCCATTCCAGCACACAGCAGTAGTCCCTGTAGGTTTCGGTACTTGTTTCTTATCGTGGCCACAATCGCGATCATCGTGTGCAATTTTAACATTGAAGCCTATGGGGAAATCGTGGCCATCGCGTCGCATCGTGTGCCTTAAAGTTAAGGCACACGATGCCCGCGATGCCCACGATGCCCACGATTTCCCCATAGGCTTCAATGTTAAAATATTTAACATTGAAGCCTATGCGATGGACCCGATTTCTCCATAGGCTTCAATGTTAAATTATTTTAACATTGAAACTGAGTCCATTTAACATAGTCAAAAATGGGAAAAGGCCGAATAAGGGCCATTTCTCATTGGCTATGTCCCCTCATGTGTGTAAAAAATAATGGCCCCCCATTGTATCCGCCACCCCCACGATTAACGCGAACCCGAAGCGTGGCGAGCGCAGCGAGCCCGCGAGGGGCGGCGGTGCGCGTCCTCCGACCTTTTCATTCCCCTACTATCCACGTCGGCGTGGAGTTGAGAATAGATTAGTGTGGCGAGCGCAGCGAGCCCCGCGAGGGGGCGCTGATACCTGTGAAGCCCGCGACGGGACGCACGGATCTGTGAAGGTATCAGCGTCCCCTCGCGGGTCTCGCTGCGCTCGCCACGCTTCGGGCTCGGTGGCTCGCTGCGCTCGCCACACTAATCTATTCTCAACTCCACGCCGACGTGGATAGTAGGGGAATGAAAAGGTCGGAGGACGCGTACCGCCGCCGCTCGCCACGCTTCGGGTTTGCGTCAATCGTGGGGGTGGCGGACACAATGGGGGGCCATTATTTTTTACACACATGACGGGGCCATACCCAATGAGAAATGGGCCATATTGGCCCTTTTACCATTTTTTACTATGTTAAATGGACTCAGTTTCAATGTTAAAAAAATGTAACATTGAAGCCTATGGACACGATGGACCCGATTTCTCCATAGGCTTCAATGTTAAAATAATTTAACATTGAAGCCTATGGAGAAATCGGGTACATCGCGTCGGTCGCGTCGTGTGCGTTTTGGTATGCACCCGACGTGACCGACACGATTTTTTCCGACACGACCACCACGATAGAAATCGTGGTGGCCGTGCTAGGAAACAAGTACCTAGGTTTCTATAGGGGATGCTATGCTATGATTGGCCCCTGCAGCTACCACTGAAGCACTATGGGCTGTACATCCCTTACCCAGCCAGGAGAGGGATCCTTCGGGAACCCTCCTCAGAAATATGTGCTGTACATATCTGGTCTATCTTGCATCTTGCCAATGGAATTGGCTGCAATTACAGCACCTTTTTATATTAACACGTGCACCAGTTTGCAAAAAAACACGGGAGTGAGATGTGACATGGGTGACACAAGGATTCCTATAGAATTGCAAGCTCCCGGGACACATCGGGCTTCACACCCTATCACCCCCGCGGCTGTATACGTCCACACAACTCCCAGACACCCCTCGCACACGCCGCTCACATGCAGTCTCTGAGCCGCAGATTTATATCCGTGTTTATTCTAACATGTGTAATGTCAGTTTTCCAGCCGTTCTGTATACACGTTCCCTGAGCTGGGCTGTAATGAATTATAAACGTGTCATAATCTGCCGAGAAGTTTGTGCTGGGGATTTTTCCTTGGACCACAGATGGTTTAATTTCAATGTAAACAGCGGTGGGGGGACGTGTACAATGCCGGCTGCGCCAGAACTGTTTTCCATATGGTGTTCGATCCGAAGTGATGATGTGATGGATTAGGAGGAGAGGATGGAAGGCTGTGATGACGGGTGACCCCACCTCGCCCTGCAAACTACCACTGGGGGGTTTCACCAAGCGGCCTCTGACTCCCAGAGCGGATCAGTTACAGCCGCGGCCTTGAGGCTGGTGTCTCAGAGTCACAAATAATAAATCTGCATCATGTATTGGTCCATTCCAGGCCTTGTGGGTTGAATCAATAACAGAATGGACAGTGGTTAGACAGTCGGCACAGTGGTTAGCATCAGTCCTGTAATTAGGGGTGTGTGAACGCGGTTCTTCCCAGATACCGGTGGCCCCGCCTCCTCAGTATACCGTAAGGATGTCATGCATCCGGGGGGGGGGGGGGGGGTGGCCAGCACAGGGCTCTTTAAAGCCCTGTTCCAGCGCTGCGGAATATGTGTGCGCTATATATATATTAAACAGTAGTAAATAAAATAAGTTTTATTTCTCAGACAGGCTTCAAATGAAATCTGAGGTTCTGAACTTTCACCCTTAGAATAAACCATTTGAGATACATTTGTGCAGTATGATAATTAGAATATATTGGAACTGGCATGTAAATAATGCACAGTATTAGTACACAGGGTGCGGCCTTTTGCTGGCCTGCAACGGGAATAAGAAGCTAAATTGAAAGAACAATATACTACGTTATAACACCTCTTGGAGGGTCTCAGTCTAGCTGCCATGTGGCCTATAGATGCTAGGTGTATGAGGACTCACCTGCAGGGCAACTGCTTACTTACCGCCTGATTCCCCCCTCACTTACCGTCCCCGGGTCCCAAACCCCTTCTTCTGGCTGAACGAAGCCCTGCTCCCAGAGTACAGGCTTCTTTGCCTCCAGACGCCGGCAGCCAATTAAAATGTGGCATGGCTGGTGAGCCAATCAGAGCTTGCGTACTTTTAGCCAATCAGAGCGGCTGCCGGCGGTGCGCGAGCTCTGATCGGCAGCCGGCATCTGGAGGTGAAGAAGCCTCCGGGACTCTGCAGGGCTTTTTTCAGCGCACTGAGAGTGCAGGCAGCACAGCGGAGGCAGTGGCGGGGGGTGCGGTGGGAAAAATTAACTGCCTGGGCCCTTCCCTCTCTCTCAGAGAGGTTGGGCCCGGGGCAGCTGTACCCACAGCACCCCCCTATTGGCGAGCCTGCTCACCTGTATTGTCTTATGGCTTCCTGTTCTTTCACATCACGCTTATACCGCACTGATACCCATCTGTAGTTTAATAAGTGTTCGCAGGCCTAATATATAATATAATTCTCCCTCATTCCTGCAGTAGTGTTGCATCCAATGACTGTTTTTGGTGTAGAAGCGGTGCCCCCTAGTGGATGAGATGTGATATGCATGTTTCTGTTTTATAGCATTACAATCAAGACACTTGCGTCCAAAATGCATACCTCCCAACTGTCACAATTTTAGAGGGACAGTCCCGATTTTCGGGTCCTGTCCCGCTGTCCCACCCGCGGCAGGCATTGTCCCGCTGCGGGGGGTGGCAGTTGGGAGACCCCCCAATCTAGTAGAATAGACGTTGTGCGCATGTGCACAGCGTCTATTCTCGTATGAAAATGAGGTCATGGCTAATTAGCATAAGCCACGCCCTCAATTGCATACGCCCCGCCCCCTTTTCGGGCGCGAGTGTCCCTATTTCTTCAGGTCAAAAGTTGGGAGGTATGAAAATGTATTTGCTAAGATACTGAGCAGTGAGGTACTCATACAGCACATAAAGGGAGCCTGGGGTGATATTATTGGATATTGAGCAATCCAGACCCTGTTATATGGACTGCAACGTTTATTTCATTTAAGACTAAAAATTATTGTAGCAACTCTACGCTTGTCTATTTCTGAAAACTATAATCAGTGAGATTACAGCACGATGCTCCATCAAGGGGGCGTGTCACACTCTCCCTGAATGGGCGTGTCTAGCTGCACATATGGGCAGGTCTAACTCTACATATGGCCGTGTCTATGCTTAAAGGCTTGTTGCTGCGAGATATTTCTATATAATATTAGTAACAATATATTTTGGGAAGCTTTGCAAGTATTGATAATATTATTGCTGCCTGCAATATTGAGTCACCATCACTCTGCCTGCATATTGCATTCTTATAGGTATTTGTGCAATTGTATTAAGAATTAAAGTGAGTTAGAATGTATTAGTGGCTGGGATGGTATGTAACCTCTTACCATTTGTTTATCTTAGTTTTATTGCTAGTGGGAGAGGGGCTCTGGCTGGGTGGGGTCTTAATCAATTAACTTAGAAACAGCTTTTAGTATTTAGTGAGAATACTAGGCTGACACAGCCTGGCTGACTATTGAAAGCTGACTATTGATATTTTGTCAGTTTTTAAAGTAGGAAGATTTTTAAGTAGGGAAAAAGTTACATAGATTAAAGATTGGACTTATTCTGGACTTTAACTGGACAGAAACTGACAACCAACTTAACATCTTGATATCAAAGTGATTCAGAAAAACAGAAACTACAGCAACTCAGAAAACCAAGGGACTGCTTTGAGTGAGCTCACTTCATACTCACAACATACTACTCCTGGCTATCTGTATGTTCATCCAACTTATCACTATTTCTGCAACTGCTAAAACTTTGAATATCACTGTTAATGCTTGTATTTGCACTGTCTGTTTTGAAAATGCACAGCTGTACCTCTAATGACTTCACCACTTCTGCTCTTCCATTGATAGTAGGTGTCCCCCATCATTTTATTCTTGGTCCTCTTCTTCTTCTCTATCTCTATATGCCCTCCCTGGGTGAGCTTATTTGCTCACTTAACTTCCACTATCACCTCGATGCTGATAATACTAAAATATACTGCTCCTTTTCTGATCTCTCTCCCTCTATCCTCACTCATATCTCCTACTGTCTCTCTGCTATCTACTCTTGGATGACCCAGCGCTTTTTTAGACTTAAAATATCAAAGACTAAGCTGACCTCTTCCCACCCTCCAGCATAAAACCTGACCATCTCTCATCCTAAACTACTGTTTATGCTCACTTCTTTCCCTTCTGTGTCACCCCTGTCTGTCTAACCCTCCCCTTTTAGAATGTAAGCTCTCACGAGCAGGGCCCTCTCTCCTCTTGTGCCTTTCTTAGAATATATAAACCTCTGCCACCCTGATGATTGCTTCAGTGTCCTGTCCCCTGATGCAACTATCCATTTTTACCATGTACTTGTCCTAAACTGTCTTGTACTGTAATTTGATATGTGTTTTTGCTCCTAATTATGCTTTGTAAAGCGCTGCGGAATCTGTGTGCGCTATATAAGAAACTGTTAATAAATAAATAAATAAATATGGGGTTTCTCATACCCCTTTTACACCGCCGAAAAATCCGGGTCAGCGGCGGGTCAGACCCGGATCCGCGGCGGTGTAAATGGGGGGTATCCGTTTCCATTTACACGGGTCCTCTACCCAGGTCCTGACCTGGGTAGAACACGGATAGGACCCGTGTAAATGTCGGTGTAAATGGTCCCGCTGCGGGTGCAGGCACCCGCAGCGGGTCCACAGCGTGCAGCGCTGGGGAAGATGTTCCCAGCTGCTGCGGGAGGAGGGGGGTCCCTGCGGCTGCTGAGGAGAGGGGGGTACCTGTCAGCCTGCTGTGCTGGGGGTACGGGGGTGCTAGGGGTGCTGGGGGTACCTGTCCTGCCTGCGGTCGGATCTCAGCGGAGAAGATGATGTGCGCCGCTGCTGTATCACCCCCCCCCCCGCATCCGGCAGCCGGTCCCTGCGGCGTATGGAGTGTCAGTATCGGCGGTCCCTCCAGCGCATAGGAACTAGTACTAGTTCCCATGCGCCAGAGGGACCCCCGCCACTGACACTCCATACGCCGCACGCCGCAGGGACCGTCTGCCGGGGAGGGGGGGGGGGGTGGTACAGCAACGGCGCACATCATCTTCTCCGCTGAGATCCGACCGCAGACAGGACAGGTACCTTCAGCACCCCTTGCACCCCCCAGCACCCCGGTACCCCCAGGTACACCAAGCACAGCAGGCAGGACAGGTACCCTCCGGCACCCCCAGCACCTTAAAAAAAAAAAAAAAAAAACACTTAACCTGGGTCAGCCCTGATATATATATATATATATATATTATATTTCTATATATTATATATTTCTATATATATATATATATTTCTATATATATATATATATATATATTTTTCTATAAATATATATATAAAATATTATTTAAGGCAGGGCTGACCCAGGTTCAGTGTAAATGGTGCAGACCCAGGTCCGACCCAGGTCAAAGTGCTGTGTAAATGGGGTATAAAGCAGGGTCAGACCCTGGATACTCCAGCATTCAAAGACCAGGGTCCGACCAGGGTTTTTGGTGTAAAAGGGGTATCATTTACATCTGCTTATTCCTTGTGATATTTATTTTCTTCTCATTGAGCACAGTATACATGATTAATGTGATACCTATGCAATAAATTCCAAATGCAATTTGACCTTGTGTGAATTCATCCCTAAGCATATAAGTATGTTTTCTGTATAGTAAATACTTTCTTTTTTATTGTGAACACTGAACTGTCTGCAGTTTGTGGGCAATACCTATATATTTATTGCATGTGCTGTTTTCCATACCATTATAGCATTAGCCAAATCAGTATGGGTACCAGATACTCTAATGAAACTAATTACTAGCAAAAATTCTTACCCTGGCAGAAGCAGCATGCTATGGAGGAGTGCACAGCAGCACAGATAAGAAGACCCTGTGTGTGATCATGCAAATCTGTCTCTCTCTCCTGTCAGGTGTTCCCACAACGGGGGATAATGAGTCATCAGCAGAGACTCCTGAGCAGCGACAGCAAATCACAGCGATTACAGCAAATCACTGGCCTTGCAGAGAAACTCAGTGGCACCGCTGGTAGAATCAGAAGAATACAGGAGATTAGATGTACAATGCATGGCAGAAGGAGAATTATGACTGAAATGGGAGCCTCCTGCAGGATGCACCGCCGTGCAAATGGATGTGTACGCCACTGTTTGGTGGGCACTAGGTGTACACCTGTGATGCACCCACCGTTTTTGTAGGCATGCCCATTTAACGATGGGTAGACCCCAGCGAACGCTCCTTGCCTGTCACTCAATTTGCAAACACCCTGGCGGGGGTTTGCCGAATTCAGACCTGTGCCTCGTATCTCTCATGTACATTACCATCCTCTTGGGTCCCTGTGCCTCATTATAGTCTCTGGTGCCTCCTATGCAGGCCTGAAATATTCCCAGTTTGTCCTCACAACTCTAGACAGTTACCTACATAGGGGCCGATTCAGCCCATATGTAACTGATTGAGGTGTGAGGCACCAGCCAAACTAGGAATATTTCAGGCCTGAGGCACCAGAGGCCTACGGAGACTATAATGAGGCATCGGGACTCAAGAGGATGGTAATGTACATCAGAGATACAAAGGCACATGACGCAAGGAGTTCTGTGAAGGGCACCGATGAGGCACGAGGCACCAGGAGGTTGTGAATGGTACAGCTGACTGATGGTAGCATGAGGAATTGGCCACTTGAGCAGACATATCTACGGCCATGGAGGGCTCCCTGGATTCGGCCGAGTGACAGACCATACCCGGACCAGGCAAAGCGACACCCAGAATCTGGGTCAGTGGGTGACGCATTCGTTCCCTGGATGCCGATTTGTTGAAAAAGTTTGTGTTTCGATGGCATCCCAGCCTCCTACGCACCCACTGGCCTCAGCTCTTGCCAACTGCCAATCATCAACTATGTACCTGAGTAATAATAACACCGTGATGGCCTGACCTTTGTCCCCGTGATCCTCACATCCCCCTATTCCCAAGCAACTCAGTTATTGCCATCCAGGTATGTGAACGCTGACATGACTGTGGGATCGATTCAGATCAGCTTGTAGCACTCCGAATTCATCCCCTTCCCTGAAGACTGGGGTTTGCATATGTAGAACCCGGGAGCGAACAGCTTCGCAAGTTGCACACCTGCCTGGCCGTTCGCTCCTGAGTGGGCGGGTGGGGGCTGGGATAGGGGAACACAGGTGTGGCGTTACCTGCTCGGGGCAGGTGGCTGATGTCACATGACTTTAGCGCGCGTCTCGTATTCATTGTTCAGCAGCGGTAATAAGTCAGTTTAGAGACTGACTTTTATTACCAAAGGGGTGGAAACTTTCTCTCCCCTTTGGCTGCTTGTGATGTGATCGAGTACACATCCCCTGGCACGCTAGTGAGTGGATTAGGCTGCGGTGGGTGTGCGAAGGGCGGCACTTACCTGTTCTCTAGGCTGCGAGTATACATGTCTGTTCTAACGCCCACTATCACACTTTGACATTTGCATACCTCCCAACAGTCCCGATTTTATCGGGACAGTCCCGATTGTCAGGGCCTGTCCCGCTGTCCCACCCGCGGGCGGCAGTGTCCCGCGGTGAGGGGGGCTGTTGGGAGTCCCCCCATCAGATGCTAAGCAGCGGGGAATAAACGCTGTGCGCATGCCCGCAGCCAGGGGGCTGGGGGCATGGCTAGAGGCTCACAGAGCCTCTGGGTCATGCCCCCATAGCGGCAAAATTGGGGCGTGGCCTCGCGGGAGAGCCGCGTGTATAGGCCACGCCCCCAAATTAGGCCAATCTATTTTTCGTGGCCACACGCACAATGCAGCTGCACATACGCATCAATGTTTATGCGCAGTGGCGAAACATCGCTCCCCTGTGCAAATGTGCAGGGGAGCGTGCCAACAAGAATAAGGTCCTATATCTCACAGTACGCTGACCTGTAATAAGGAGCGGAGTGCACCTTTCTTGGCTGCCTCTGTAATAACTAAATCAAGTCCGTAATCTATCTAAATATTTTGGATGCCTAATAAACAAAGCGATGGGGGACGTACAGTATGTAAGACACAGAGATTGCTCTAATTAGCACATTATGGGCTGGTGTAAAGCGTGTGGGTAACAGTTATTAAAAGTTGTAAATTGCATTAATCTTTTTTAATTTTATTGCTCTTCCTCCAGGAATTTGGGAGTGTGATACTGGGTGTTATTCTGATTAATCGGCTGATGTGGATTTCATGACCATCACGGACCAACATGAAGAAACACCTCAGAGATGCAACAACCCATCGCCATGGAGACACACCTAGGAGAAGTAAGTACCTGTCGCCATGGAGATACACCTAGGAGAAGTAAGTACCTGTCACCATGGTGACACACCACCTAGGAGACGTAAGTACCTGTCGCCATGGAGATACACCTAGAAGTAAATACCTGTCGCCATGGAGATACACCTAGAAGTAAGTACCTGTCGCCATGGTGACATACCTAGCAGAAGTAAGTACTTGTCACCATGGTGACACACCTAGGAGAAGTAAGTACTTGTCAACATGGTGACACACCTAGAAGAGAGTACCTGTCACTATGGAGACACACCTAGGAGACGTACGTACCTGTCACCATGGAGATACACCTAGAAGTAAGTACCTGTCCCCATGGAGACACACTTATGTGAAGTAAGTACTTGTCACTCACCATGGAGATACACCTTGACGGAGGAGATATATGTCACCATGGAGACACACCTAGAAGCAAGTGCCTATCGACATGGAGACACACCTAGAAGGAGTACCTTTCGTGATGGACACACACCTTGAAAAACAATTACCTGTCGCCATGGAGACAGATCTAAGAGAAGCACCTGTCACCATGGAAACACACTTAGAAAAGCAAGTACCTGCAATAGAGACACACCTCAAAGAAGTAAGTACATGTCACCATGGAGAATCGGAGATACACCCAGAGGCAAGTACCTGTCACCATGGAGACACACCTAGAAGAAGCAAGTGCCTTTCCCCATGGAGACATACCGAGAAGGAGGAAGTACCTGTCACCACATGGAGACACAGATAAAAAAAAAAAAAAACCTGTTGCCATGGAGACACACCTGGAAATAGCAAGTACCTATCGCCATGGAGACAGATCTAAGAGAAGCACCTGTCACCATGGAAACACACTTAGAAAAGCAAGTGCCTGCCATGGAGATACACCTAAAAGCAAGTACCTGTCACCATGGAGACACACCTAGAAGAAGCAAGTGCCTGTCGCCATGTAGACAGACCTTAGAGAAGTACCTGTCACTATGGAAACACACCTAGAAGAAGCATGTACCTGTCGCAATGGAGACACATCAAGAAGGAGGAAGAACCTGTCACCATAGAGACACACCTAGAGAGAGGAAGTACCTTTCACCATGGAGATACAACTAGAAGGAGGAAGTACCTGTGGCCATGGAAACAGACCTAGAAGTACCTGTCACCATGGAGACACACCTAGATGAGGCAAGTAACTGTTGCCATGGAGACACACCTAGAAGAAGCAGGTATCTGTTGCCATGGAGACAAACTAGAAGAAGCAGGTGTCTGCAGCCATGGAGATGCACCTAGAAGAAGCAGGTGTCTGTAGCCATGGAGATGCATCTAGAAGAAGCAGGTGTCTGTAGCCATGGAGATGCACCTAGAAGAAGCAGGTGTCTATAGTAGAGATGGGCAAAGTGACTCACTAAAGAGAGTGGGGATCAAGCGAGTGCCCAGCGGCAAGATCCGATTCTTTTTAGTGACTCGCTTTGAGAGCAAAAAATTGCTGCTGTACGGTTTGAGTGTACTAAGGGCCTTATTCTAGTTCATTCTTTCTTACAAAATCCTTCTAAGATGGACAAAACCATGTGCACTGCAGGTGGGGCAGATGTTACTTGTGCAGAGAGAATTAGATTTGGGTGGGGTTTTACTTCAAAGTGAGATCTATATCGCAGTGTAAAAATAAAGCAGCCAGTATTTACCCTGCACAGAAACAAAATAGCTCACCCAAATATAATTCTCTCTGCACATTTTACATCTGCCCCCCTACAGTGCACAAGGTTTTGTCCATCTAAGAAGGATTTTGTCAGAAGGAGTGAACTAGAATAAGGCCCTAAGTGTAGAATCTGTTTATTTTATTTACATTTCAATTGATTCTAGCAATGTAATGCAAATGCCATACATTAATTTCAGAACATCGGCAGAACAGCTGAACACCGATAAGATCC
The DNA here is from genome assembly GCF_055691185.1 of Crinia signifera. NCBI lineage: Eukaryota > Metazoa > Chordata > Amphibia > Anura > Myobatrachidae > Crinia > Crinia signifera. The sequence continues at coordinate 18,480,533 of NC_139225.1, forward strand.
CATTTGCCGCCGGCCGGACCCACTTGTCCGATAAAGCTGCTAAAATGATTATCTCCACAGCGTCAGGCCTCAATGTGTTCAACACCACACACACAAGTGTGTAAATGAAGCCAGACAGAGGGGACCATGTGATACCAGAAAATGATGTAGCACACGGCTGTTAGTGGTCACTGGTGTAATAGAGGTGTGATACACCAGGAAGTAACGCAAGTGGGAGACCCAGGCAGATGGAGCCTAGCTCACTGGGGGGCCAGATGCACTAAGCTTTAAAAGCCAACCAGCCAATCAGCTCCTACCTGACATGTCACAGACTGTGTTTGCAAAATGGCAGGAGCTGATTGGCTGGAGGTTTATCACTCTCCATTTTATCACTTTTGAAGCTTAGTGCATCTGGCCTATGATCTTTACTTCATGAATCTGGTGCTGTCAAATAAAAGTTAACAGTACTACACAGCTCAGCAAACACAGATCTAATAAATGAAAAAAAAAAAAAAAAACATGTGCACTGCCTAGCCAAAGTGAGTGTGTGTCTGTGAGTGAGAATACGTGGTCATGCTACACACCTTTCTGTGATACTATGCTGCTTCTTAACTGGGGTACACTGCTGTGAGCCACGGCAGCATCAAATCCTCTGCTGGGACCTGTGGTGCTTCCAGATTGTTCTGCAGCAGCCCTGCCCCTGTTGTGATGCAACACTTAGCAGCTCCGCCTCCAATGCAATAGTCTCTGGACTGAGTTAGTACAGCTCAGCTGCCACAGGTGGCAGTGCTGAGCACAGACATGGTGTGGATTGCACTCTGCGGAGCTGAACTACAGCCCTGAGTCAGTCAGTACACAGTTACTCTAAGCTACCATGTTTGGCATTGCTGTGCTCAGGCCAATGCTGCATGGTATGAAAACTACAACTAAAAGAATGACCATTCACCTTTTTGGGAGGAATGACTCACTCTCTATTTTAAGTGAGTCGTTCAACTGAATCGTCTCGCTCACAACCGACCCATCTTTAGTCTCTAGCCATAGAGATGCACCTAGAAGAAGCAGGTGTCTCTAGCCATGGAGACGCACCTAGAAGAAGCAGGTGTCTGTAGCCATGGAGACGCACCTAGAAGAAGCAGGTGTCTGTAGCCATGGAGACGCACCTTGAGCAAGCAGGTGTCTGCAGCCATGGAGACGCACCTAGAACAAGCAGGTGTCTGTAGCCATGGAGACGCACCTATAACAAGCAGGTGTCTGTGGCCATGGAGACGCACCTAGAACAAGCAGGTGTCTGTAGCCATGGTGACGCACCTAGAAGAAGCAGGTGTCTGTAGCCATGGAGACGCACCTAGAACAAGCAGGTGTCTGTAGCCATGGAGACGCACCTAGAAGAAGCAGGTGTCTGTAGCCATGGAGACGCACCTAGAACAAGCTGGTGTCTGTAGCCATGGAGACGCACCTAGAAGAAGCAGGTGTCTGTAGCCATGGAGACGCACCTAGAACAAGCTGGTGTCTGTAGCCATGGAGACGCACCTAGAAGAAGCAGGTGTCTCTAGCCATGGAGACGCACCTAGAAGAAGCATGTGTCTGTAGCCATGGAGACGCACCTAGAAGAAGCAGGTGTCTGTAGCCATGGTGACGCACCTAGAAGAAGCATGTGTCTGTAGCCATGGTGACGCACCTAGAAGAAGCAGGTGTCTGTAGCCATGGAGACGCACCTAGAAGAAGCAGGTGTCTGTAGCCATGGAGACGCACCTAAAAGAAGCAGTTGTCTGTAGCCATGGAGACGCACCTAGAAAAAGCATGTGTCTGTAGCCATGGTGACGCACCTAGAAGAAGCATGTGTCTGTAGCCAGGGTGACGCACCTAGAAGAAGCAGGTGTCTCTAGACATGGAGACGCACCTAGAAGAAGCAGGTGTCTGTAGCCATGGAGACGCACCTAGATGAAGCAGTTGTTTGTAGCCATGGTGACGCACCTAGAAGAAGCAGGTGTCTGTAGCCATGGTGACGCACCTAGAAGAAGCAGGTGTCTGTAGCCATGGTGACGCACCTAGAAGAAGCAGGTGTCTGTAGCCATGGAGACGCACCTAGAAGAAGCAGGTGTCTGTAGCCATGGAGACGCACCTAGAAGAAGCAGGTGTCTGTAGCCATGGTGACGCACCTAGAAGAAGCAGTTGTCTGTAGCCATGGAGACGCACCTAGAAGAAGCAGGTGTCTCTAGCCATGGAGACGCACCTAGAAGAAGCAGGTGTCTGTAGCCATGGAGACGCACCTAGAAGAAGCAGGTGTCTCTAGCCATGGAGACGCACCTAGAAGAAGCAGGTGTCTGTAGCCATGGAGACGCACCTAGAAGAAGCAGGTGTCTGTAGCCATGAAGACGCACCTAGAAGAAGCAGTTGTCTGTAGCCATGGAGATGCACCTAGAAGAAGCAGGTGTCTCTAGCCATGGAGACGCACCTAGAAGAAGCAGGTGTCTGTAGCCATGGAGACGCACCTAGAAGAAGCAGGTGTCTCTAGCCATGGAGACGCACCTAGAAGAAGCAGGTGTCTGTAGCCATGGAGATGCACCTAGAAGAAGCAGGTGTCTGTAGCCATGGAGATGCACCTAGAAGAAGCAGGTGTCTGTAGTCATGGAGACGCACCTAGAAGAAGCAGGTGTCTGTAGGCATGGTGATGCACCTAGAAGAAGCAGGTGTCTGTAGTCATGGAGACGCACCTAGAAGAAGCAGGTGTCTGTAGCCATGGAGATGCACCTAGAAGAAGCAGGTGTCTGTAGCCATGGAGATGCACCTAGAAGAAGCAGGTGTCTGTAGTCATGGAGACGCACCTAGAAGAAGCAGGTGTCTGTAGGCATGGTGATGCACCTAGAGGAAGCAGGCCCTAGACTCCTCATCACCTCTTTCTTTTCAAATTAAGGCAGATGTTTTCAGCCACTGGAGGGGCAGACTGGGTCCCTCACACTATCAGACTCATCTGCAGACATAGGCAAAGTACTTTATAAAGAATATTTTCCATGATGAGTTGATGGGATTTTTGTTCTTATATTCCCAACATTAACTCTGCTGCAGATTTCCCTGTGTCTCCCGGGGAGATCGCAGCTCACTCTCAACTGTGAAAATATTCCTTAATGGGTTTAGTACTTAAGAGCGGCGCAGAGCGCGCATCCTGTGACCGCGTCTTGTGGCTGCCAAAACAGCCCTCAGCAAGTCTCCTAATAACCCAATGATGCATATTAATGCAGGGGAGATAATTCATGGTGCCCTGCCGCTCCTCGGAGCTGTGTCTGGGAACGCAGTGAACACGCGGCGTTGGCGGGAGTGAGGGGAGTCGCTTTGTCTTGCCTGTCACATTATGGCGCAGTAAATACGTTGCATTAGGCTATGCAGAACATATACAATAATATGGAAATAATTTGCACTTAGAAGTAGGTTTTTAGAAGATGATACAACTATTGGGGCTGATTCTCCGTCGGACGCATCTGCGGCCATCTTCCCACCTGGCCGCTCAGGCCCCTTTGTATGGTTAATCCTGTATGAGGAAGGCAATTTCGCTCGGCAGCCCCCTAGAATGCATGGGCAATCTGTGGACACCTGATCTGGCCCATTCACAAAGTGTGCTGAAATCACTGTGCACTGCGACACGAGTGTATGTCTGTCCATAAGGGATGCAGTCAGTATCTCGGCGCTCAGTATGCCAATGTCGCCATCTCGACTGCCGTCAGAAGACCAGCACCGAAACTATGAAAGGATTAGGATGCTAACGCTGGAATGCCAGCATTCCAATTGGTAATTATGCGGCCTGGGTTGTTGTCAGGCTGGGGAAGTTGGGATAGGTTAAGGCTGTAGGGAGTTAGGGAAGGGTAGGGGGAAAGGGTTAGGCACTAGGGGGAGATAGGGTTAGGTACTAGTGGGGTGTAGGGAGTAGGGTTAGGCTGCATGGGGGGTGTTAGGGTATGGCACTAGGGGGAGATAGAGTTAGGCTGACGGGGGGGAGTTAGGGGTAGGCACTATGGGGGTTAGGGTTATGCCCTTAACCCCATAGGCTTCAGCTGTGTCTGCACATGTGACTGCATCCGGGCTATTACCCATAGCTATGCAGGATCTCTCCCTAAGTGCAGGGGAGACGACTGGGAGACCCTGGCCCGCACAGCATTGGGTTAGGCTGCAGGGCGGGGTGTTAGGGTTAGGCTGCGGGGGGGAGTGGAGATAAGGTTAGGATTAGGCACTAGGGGGAGATAGGGTTAGGAAGCAGGGAGGTGTTAGGGTTAGGCATTAGGGGTAGTTATGGTTAGGCTGTAGGGGGGGTGTTAGGGTATGGCACTAGCGGGAGATAAGGGTAGGCTGCAGGGGGTGTTGGGGTTAGGCTGCAGGGGGGGATGTTAGGGTATGGCACTAGCGGGAGATAGGGATAGGCTGCAGGGGGTGTTGGGGTTAGGCTGCAGGGGGGGATGTTAGGGTATGGCACTAGCGGGAGATAGGGGTAGGCTGCAGGGGGGGTGTTGGGGTTAGACTGCAGGGGGGTGTTATGGTATGGCACTAGGGGGAGATAGAGTTAGGCTGCAATGCGGGTATTAAGGGTTAGGCACTAGGGGGAGATATGGTTAGGATGTAGGGGGTGTTAGGGTATGGCACTAGCGGGAGATAGGGGTAGGCTGCAGGGGGGTGTTGGGGTTAGGCTGCAGGGGGTGGTAGGGTATGGCACTAGGGGGAGATATGGTTAGGCTGCATGGGGGTATTAGGGGTTAGGCACTAGGGGGGTTATGGTTAGGCTCCGGGGGGGGGGGGAGTAAGGGGTAGGCACTAGGGGGAGATAGGGGTAGGCTGCAGGGGGGTGTTAGGGTTAGGCACTAGGGGGAGATAGGGGTAGGCTGCAGGGGGGTGTTAGGGTATGGCACTAGGGGGAGATAGGGGTAGGCTGCAGGGGGGTGTTAGGGTATGGCACTAGGGGGAGATAGGGGTAGGCTGCAGGGGGTGTTAGGGTTAGGCACTAGGGGAAGATATGGTTAGGCTGTAGGGGGGTGTTAGGGTATGGCACTAGCGGGAGATAGGGGTAGGCTACAGGGGGGTGTTGGGGTTAGGCTGGAGGCGGGTGTTAGGGTAAGGCACCAGGGGGAGATAGAGTTAGGCTGCATGGGGGTATTAGGGGTTAGGCACTAGGGGGAGTTATGGTTAGGCTCTGGGGGGAGTTAGGGGTAGGCACTAGGGGGAGATAGGGGTAGGCTGCAGGGGGGTGTTAGGGTTAGGCACTAGGGGGAGATAGGGGTAGGCTGCAGGGGGGTGTTAGGGTATGGCACTAGGGGGAGATAGGGGTAGGCTACAGGGGGGTGTTGGGGTTAGGCTGTAGGCGGGTGTTAGGGTAAGGCACTAGGGGGAGATAGAGTTAGGCTGCATGGGGGTATTAGGGGTTAGGCACTAGGGTGAGTTAGGGTTAGGCTGCGGGGGAGTTAGGGGTAGGCACTATGGGGCTATGAGTTAGGCTGCCGGGGGGGGAATGTTAGGAGTTAAAAGACTTAATGATCAGCGCTCTTGAACACCCTTTTATTAGCATAAATGCCTGCCACAACCTCTGTGACTCCCGGTGCTCTACTGTTTCGGACATGGTGCCAGCAGATAAGCACAATCACAGGTTACTCAGTACATGCTTTTGTCCTTACATAACTTGGCATCAGCTGTGTCTGCTGATTACCCATAGCACTACGGGATCTCTCCCTAACTGCAGGGGAGCCGACTGGGAGACCCTGGGCCGCACAGCATTTGGCCGACACTGGGCCGCACAGCATTGGGACGACACTAGGTCGCACACTATTGGTTCGACACTGGGCCGCACAGCATTGGGATGACACTAGGTTGCACACTATTGGTTCGACACTGGGTCACACAGCATTGGTCTGACACTGGGCCACACATCATCGGTCTGACACTGGATCACACAGCATTGGGCCAACACTGGTCTACACACTATTGGTTCCCCACTGGATCACACAGCTTTGGGCCGACACTGGGCCGTACATTGTTGGTCTGACACTGTGCCGCATAGCATTTGGCCAACACTAGGTCGCACACTATTGGTCCGACACTGGATCACACAGCATTGGGCCAACACTGGTCTACACACTATTGGCTCCCCACTGGATCACACAGCTTTGGGCAGACACTGGGCCGCACATTGTTGGTCTGACACTGGGCCGCATAGCATTTGGCCAACACTAGGTCGCACACTATTGGTCCGACACTGAATCACACAGCATTGGGCCAACACTGGTCTACACACTATTGGCTCCCCACTGGATCACACAGCTTTGGGCAGACACTGGGCCGCACATTGTTGGTCTGACACTGGGCCGCATAGCATTTGGCCAACACTAGGTCGCACACTATTGGTCCGACACTGGGTCACACAGCATTGGGCCAACACTGGTCTACACACTATTGGCTCCCCACTGGATCACACAGCTTTGGGCAGACACTGGGCCGCACATTGTTGGTCTGACACTGGGCCGCATAGCATTTGGCCAACACTAGGTCGCACACTATTGGTCCGACACTGGGTCACACAGCATTGGGCCAACACTGGTCTACACACTATTGGCTCCCCACTGGATCACACAGCTTTGGGCAGACACTGGGCCGCACATTGTTGGTCTGACACTGGGCCGCATAGCATTTGGCCAACACTAGGTCGCACACTGTTTTCAAAATGTAAAAAAAATAAAAAAAACTCATGTGACCTTTTTTATGTGTCAACTATTGCCACGTCAACCTTTTGACTATGTCAACCTTACTCATGTCGATCACTGTTGAAATATACAACCGTTATCTATCTCAGTGTCGGCTACACTGCAGTAAACAGGACAAATGACAAATGCAGCCCAATGAGGACAACGTTAAACACAATCGGTCTCGTTAGGCGACCTCAGTAAACATTAATAACGGTGATAGAAAACCGACAACACGCTGACATAGCAGAGAACTTTGCCCCCACTCCTTGTGGCTTATATACAGTCCACTCACCTCTCTATTACCAGCATCTGTCCCAGCTGAGGATTTGCTCTGCCAGGTAAGTGCCAGTTCTTCTGCTCCAGTTAGTGTGCGCTCCGCAACTTAGTACTGACAAATGTAGATGAGTGTTCTCTTCTAGCACCTTCTAGAAGACAATAGACTGAGGGAATATGATTAGTTGCTATGGGCAACATCTAGACTCCTAAAACCCGCACCTTAGTAAATATATGCTCAAGACCTTCTGAATATCCGGAATAAGGCCCTTATTCAGATCTGATCGCAGTACAAATTTGTTCTCAAAATGGGAAAAAACATGTGCACTGCAGGTGGGGCAGATGTAACATGTGCAGAGAGAGTTAGATTCGGGTGAGTTATTTTGTTTCTGTGCAGGGTAAATACTGGCTGCATTATTTTTACACTGCAATTTCGAGTTCAGTTTCAACAATCCCCATCCAAATCTAACTCTCTCTGCACATATTACATCTGCCCCACCTGCAGTGCACATGGTTTTGCCCATTTTGAGAACAAATTTGTACTGCGATCAGATCTGAATAAGTGTAAGAGGCAGATTTGGGTTCTACAGATTTTAGAGGTCCCGAACCACAACGCGCCATGGCATTCCAAGCGTGTCCGGATGGGAATCATTGCGAAGGTCGTATTCATTTGCTAAAGGTCCCTGTTTGGGATTGCTTTGTATTGATCCTTTTTAGGTTCCGTGGCTGATTATAACCAGGTTAATTAGAGGCTTGAATTTCGCCACTGATGTCCCAACGGTGTCCTGGATTAAAAGGATATTATGACAAGTAATAGCATATATGCAGCATAAATTAAAATGTAATTACATTATCTATGCACCTTACAATGGGTCTTATTCTAGTTCACTCTTTCTGACAAAATCCTTCTTAGATGATCAAAACCATGTGCACTGCAGGTGGGGCAGATGTAAAATGTGCAGAGAGAATTAGATTTGGGTGAGTTATTTTGTTTCTGTGCAGTGTAAATACTGGCTGCTTTATTTGTACACTGCAATATAGATCTCACTTTGAAGTAAAACCCCACCCAAATCTAATTCTCTCTGCACAAGTAACATCTGCCCCACCTGCAGTGCACATGGTTTTGTCCATCTAAGAAGGATTTTGTCAGAAAGAGTGAACTCGAATAAGGCCCAATGTTTATTCAATTCTGCTGCAATGCAATACACTGTATATAAACTTTAAGCATTCATATACGGTCAATGGCCAATTGATCATAAAGATAAAGTGTACCAACGCGCTTCTGCCTTACATATTACAGGCTGCTTTTGGAAAAAAATGACAGCTAGTAGCTGATTGGATGGTACTTTATTTCTAGTGTTTGTTGTGACTGAATTATACTTTATTTGTGGCACTGTCACATAGGACAGACGAAAGTACCCAGGCAGCCTGAACAGAAGGGCGGATTACTCTCATCACCACATGCAGGAAGGGTCATTACCCTAGGGACCTGATTTAGGGGAACAAATAGACACAAGTTCTGTGAGACAATAATTGACTACATCAACAAAAAAAATGATTGTTTGTCATGGACCCTTCAGGAATAATCAATGGATTTATAACATACTTGCCGACTGCCTGGAGCTGCCTGGCAATTGCGGGAGGACCGACCTTACCGGGGGGCCAGGAGGGGGACCCGATTTTCGGGAGCCTCCCGTGCTTTATCATTTGTTTGTACTATGCTGTGACATCTGTATGCTGCATTGCTGTAACTATACTTGGTTATGGTATATTAGATTTACAATCTCTAGGTCTACAGTCATAAGGTCGACCGCTATAGGCCAACAGGGTCAAAAGTTTGACAGGGTCAAAAGGTCAACGTGAAAAGGGTCGACGTGCGTTTTTCCTGTTTTTTTGGTGTCTATGTCGACATAGGTCGGTATGGACACACTGTCTAAGTCAGGCATGTCCAAACTATGGCCCTCCAGCTGTTGTGAAACTACAAGTCCCATCATGCCTTGCCACAGTTTTATTAGAGAATGCTAAGACTATGTCAAGGCATGCTGCAGGGATGCAGGGCCACAGTTTGGACATGCCTGGTCTAAGTGTACCGCATCACCTCGCATGGCCCGCTACGCTCGGCACACTATTATATTCTCAATCCATGCCATAGTGGATGGTAGGGCATGAAATACTGCCTGTCGGCTCAAATGTATTTTTTTTTAAACTCATGTCGAACTTTTCAAGTCGACCTTATCCATGTCGACCTTTTCACCCTGCCGAACCTTTGACTGTCTACCTTTTGACCCTGTCAACCTTGGGCTGTCGACCAACTGTGGTCGACCTTATGGACTACCGAACTAGAGTCAATCTATCACAGGGTTGCCGACTTTAACATTCTCCTCTCCGGGAGAAGCCCGGAGAGGAGAGTTTCAGCAGCCGCTCAGGGGGCGGGGCTTACGAGTGACATCACTAAGCCCCGCCCCATACTGTTAAAAGCAGCGAATTCAGGTATCTCCATGGAGGGGGCGGGGCTAAAATGACGCGATTGTGCCGTTTTAGCTCCGCCCCCTCCTCTGAGACCCGAGGATTGCGGCATTTTAATGCCGCGATCCGGGGGTCAGCGGGGGTCCCATCTGAATCCGGGAGGGTTGCCCACCCTTCCGGGGGCCGGGAGGGGGTACCCGATTTTTGGGAGACTCCCAGAAATTCCGGGAGGGTCGGCAACCCTGATCTATCATGAGTCTGGATATCACTATACTTGCTTATGCTGTGTACCTGGTATGCTGGTAAAGACCAAGACTTTATCTGATCCAGTGTCTGTGGTTCCTTGTCACAAAACCTACTTACAATAACTATACCCTATTTCGGTTGCATTATATGCATTTGCTGCATTCTGTATGAGGTGCATCCAATCTGATGTCAAGTTGTCTTCCACCACAGAGCACCATCAGCAGACTTGTAAATGGTCTGAACAATGCCATTCACCAACAACAACACCACCACCCAGATGCCTCTCTCCGACATGAAAATGAGCACCAATGACGCCCCGATAAAAATCCCCTTGGATGAGGCCCCGATAGGTAAGAATAAATAATTCAAGATCATAAATATTAAAAGGCAGCCATTTTGAATCCTGGAGCAGGAAGTAGTGACAGCTCTGAGGCAGCTCTAAATTGCCACCTGCATCTCTCTTTCAAACACAATGGCAATAAAGATTTATGAAATGCGTTGTTAACACATCAGAATTATCATAGTGGATGCTTATTATGTGGAAAGTGGGTCATGGTGGACTAGCACTTCAGAAGCCCTAGACGGGCTCCGGGGGTGTGACAGTATGAAGTGCTTGACGACAGTGCACAGCACCTATGTGTCCTCGTCCCCCCTTAACTGATGCACAGGGCAGGAAAGTACTGGACTGACTGAGTTCAGGAGATGCTGTCCGGCCTTGTAAGAGTGTCAGGTAGCGGGCGCGCCCAGCAAACCACCACTTCACCATGAGATGCTGCTACACTAGTGATGGATGTGTGTATAACTACTACCGACTTCTGTATGCATCATGGTAATGATTACAGAATACTTTCATGAGTAATATCTCACTCTGTCTCTTTAGACTCTCTTTATACCATGACCATGGACTTGCCCGATCATACAGAGGTCAACGGAGAAATTGATCCCTGGGCTCTGCCAGAACTTCAGGCTTCAGGACCCTCCTGGAAAGGTGGGTTACAAAGATGGGTCTCCAGCTCTAGTTTACAGCCGTTTTACCCAGTGTACACTTATCGCTTCTGTTAGATGTCTGACATTCAATACATTTTACCTTTGTCTACAGAGTTGAACAATACCCAGCGAGTGAAACGCGTTGTGGTCGGGACATTCAAGAGTTGTCTTCTCCTGGGGTTCCTCTATCTATTCATCTGTTCTTTGGATGTCTTGAGCTCAGCATTCCAACTGGTTGGAAGTAAGTGACCCATATAGTTCCAAAATGTAGGAGGTTGAGAGTAATAGTCCCAAATTCTGTTTCAAAAGAACCAAACGCCCCAAATGTTTGACCCTGCCTGCTTTGTTACCCTGTACAGGTAAACTTACTGGTGATATCTTTAGTGATAATGAGGTTCTCGCCAATCCCATCGCTGGCCTGGTCATTGGTGTCCTTGTTACCGTCCTAGTGCAGAGCTCAAGTACTTCATCTTCCATCATCGTCAGCATGGTGTCTTCTGGAAGTAAGCCACCAATGTGGGGTAGAAAACAGCTTAAATCCTGGGGGGCTATTCGTGATATAGAACGCCAACTCAAATTATATCCATTGTCTTCTTTTCTAGTCCTCAATGTAAGGGCCTCCATCCCGATCATCATGGGCGTGAATGTTGGAACATCCGTGACCAGCACTTTGGTGTCTTTGGCGCAATCTGGAGACCGCAATGAGTTCCGAAGGTACAGTTCTTACGTGCATTACAGTTATGTGGACACATCTAAATTAATGTAGATGTCTCCACAGCAAAATGATCATGGGGTGGCCAATATTATTATACCTGTAGATAGGGCAAAAAGTGCTGTCATTAAATGTATCAGCCTTCAGGTGTAATATTTTTTTACTGGCTGGTTTTAGGGCGTTTGGAGGTTCTGCCGTGCATGGAATATTTAACTGGATGACCGTCATTTTGCTGCTCCCTATCGAGCTCGGAACCGGATATCTCTTCTACCTCTCCGAAGCCATTATCAAGAGTTTCAACATCCATGCGGGAGGTGACAACCCTGACATTCTTAAAGTCATCACCCGACCTTTCACTGACCTCATTATCAAGGTGAGACCAGCTTACCCTTACCTGACAGCGCATTTCGCCTATACCCCCCTCAACTATACTTTCATTATGTTGCATTCGAGAAACTGTTTTTCAGTTGAAATTTAAACTTCCCCTAAGAGCTCGCACCATCGCTGAGTCACGAGGCACAAAATACCTCTGCTAACTTAGGTCACCAGGGGGGGACCTTGAACTGGGCTCCATAAAACCCAAGAATGGTAGGCTGTGGCTGATTGTCATCATACTGTTCCTGATCATGGGTCTTATTTCTGTTCTGCAGCTGGACAGCACAGTAATTGCTGGAAACGCCATCGGGGATCCTGAGAGCATGAATAAAAGTCTGATCAAGCAATGGTGCAGCACGACTCTGACAAATGTAAGTGGCCAGTCCCCGAAATCTCTGCAGTTGAGGAAAGTCTATGATGTCAGCCATTCAAACCACCAATAATTTGGTCAACACACAATATTTTAATGGCGAAGTGTATGCTTTAAACTTGAAATCCTTAATGAAAAATGAACATATAGAAATTTTTTTTTGTTGTTTTCTGGTGCAAATGGACTATCGAGCATTTTGAAGGATGTTTATGACCTATCCCCTTATAAGCATTTGGAACGCTATTTCTAACCTATCTACTTGTAAGAAATGTAAGCTGATCCTCCAGCCCGCGATTCGCTGCACCACCACCGCGCTGCTGGTTCCCCCACTGCCAAAAGTGCGCCAGAAGTCCTCTGCACCAGCGCCACAACTTTTATCAATGTCTTGCCTACATACCACTATTATACAGCCACCTGCTCTCATGCACCCCCTTACTCCCTCCCAGTGCGAGGAGACGCTCACCCCCCAGTGCGAGGAGACGCTCACCCACTGTCGGGAGCTGCATGCGGTCCCCCACCCTCCTCCAGTTCTAGGGATGCCCATCGACCATCATGATTTCAAATCATCGATGGTTTATGGCCGATGTTGAATACTTTTGCCATCGATGTGGGGCACGGAGCATAGCTCTGTGCCCCCCCACACACACACACACACCCGGAAGTCCCGCCACCGAGTTCTGATTGACCCACGGCCTATTCAGTCATATAATGGATGACCATCGATAGCTACAACAATCGATAGTTATCCAAGTAATATTTTACTACTATCGATGGCAGGGTGCAAAATCACCATCAATGCCAACATCGATGGCGTCTCCACCAATGGCCATCCCTACTCTGCAACAGCCAAAAACCTTTACTACCCCTCATGCCCACACACCACTATCACTACCCTGCCTCCTGTTCTCCTGCCCCGTAACTTCCGACAGTGGGGAGTCGCTGACGCTGCGTTGCGCTGGCATGTTGGATGCTCACCCACTGGCTGGAGCTGCACAGTGTCCCCCACCCTCCTCTGCACCAGCGTAAAAGCTTTAGTCCCCCTCATACCCACACACCCCTATCACTACCCAGCTTCCTGCTCTCCTGAACCGTAACTTCCACCACTGGGGAGTCGCTGACGCTGCGTTGCCCACATACCCCTATCATGCCTCATAGCCCAGCCTCCTGCTCTCATGCACCCTAACTCCCACCCAGTAGGAGGAGACACTGACTCAGGGCCACCGTCCTGTACTCCTGTGCTGCCACGCTGGACCCTCACCCACTGGCAGAAGCTGCACAGTGCCCCCCACCCTCCTCTTTAGTCCCCCGTATGTCCACACACCCCTATCACTACCCAGCCTCCTGTTTTCCTGTGTCGTTACCTCCGCCAGTGTGGAGCCGCTGACTCAAAAACACCCTACTATACTATTGCACACACACACACACACACCTAAACAACATGCACACCCCCCACACACCCACAAATGTCACTGTACCCTCCACACTATCAATGTACATCTTACTCTGTAACTCCTTTTTAATTAAACAAAACAATACACACCCCCTTCCACATCATATGCTCTCTATTTAACACATTTCACCTATAACTCAAGTTGCAATACAGGCATCTTTCATACAATTCTAACCATATTTCTCACAATACAAACATTCACAAATTAAGGGGGCGCAGCCCCTTACGACGGTGTGAAGTTAAGCACACGCATCCCCTTCCTTCCTCCTGATCACTACAAGTGAACTATAAAGTACTGCAAATTGCGTAACCTTTAAGGCTGTATACGTAGACATTAACTGTACAGAGACAATTTATTGCAGGAGTTCACTTTCCTCATACATCTGCGTTTCAGTGTTTCCAGATGCGTTAATAAGTGTTAATACTACTCATCGCCTATTCAGCGCTGGAGCCTTAACAACACACTTTGAATGTAATGTTATAAGGGAGGATAAAGTGAGAGGGTTTTGTCCTTTCCGTGACACGTCTTGTTGCCCACTTGTGTGTACTCTGTTGGCATAGTCACAGAGACTGGAACCGGGGAGCTATCAATCAATCTTTACAGCTCTAGACGTGTATCACCTGGGCAGATAGAGATCAATAATCAGGTCCCCCAATGTTGTTTTTTAGCCAGAAGGCGGCAGGCAAATGAATCAAGCTGTTTGTTAGACATTTTATTACTTATTGGGGTTAATAAATAAGTGTTGCAGTTTTACTTTCACTCTACAGCAATTAAATCATGAATTCATTAATTTATTGTTAACAACGTTTACATTAATTGCAACTGATCTTGCAATACAGCACAGAAGTGGAACGGCCATGGGTACCAGGTTGGGGCTAAAACAGGGCACTTATAATTATCTACCCCTGCTGAAACCTGTGTTTTCTCTCTGCCACCTGCTCTGTGAAAAGTAAATGATTTCAAATCAAAAGGAGCCTTTTATTTAAAGTATCTCTAAACCTCCAAATTAAAATTTTTGAATATCAACCAAAAATGGCAAATGCAGACACGAATGTTGGTTCCAAATAGTGGAATAGTTGCTCAACTTACTGTTTTATAATGGCGTATTTGCATTTGTATTGTCTCATATTCTTATATATACTTCTGTGGCTTGTTGTAGAGAACAGAACTCATCCCAGCTACGAACATGACTAACTGCAGCATTGCTACCTGCCTGACCAATGCAAGTGGGACATTCATAGAAAACACCTTCACTATTAAGGAAAACGTGGAGAGATGTAAGTGAGGCGTCTGCAATGTCTGTGGGATTTTTCTCAAATGCTCTGAAATAAATGGGCACTTCTTGTATGGCTTAGGCAATGACAGATGGCACTGGTTTATACCATCTTTGCCTATATTTTATGACCAGAGGGGCTGCGAGTGTGATGACATGATTTACAGAATCACCACTTTGCTTTCCACTGTGAAATGATGCATCACACAGGAGGGTGGGGCTATTATGCGTCATTGGCATCACCAGACCCCACCCCTTTCAGAAGAAAGAGCAGTGAGATGCTGGAGGGTGGCCTGCTCTTCCGGGAATCCAGGAGTCTACCGGAATTGGCAAGTGTGGTGTCTTTCATACAACTGCCCCAAATAAAGTTGGGTATGAAATAAACTGCACCTCGACCTGACCGGGCCGCAACCATGTTACACCTATTTTAAGGTGTAATTATTTTTAAGCATTACATCATCCCCCCATCCCCTCCTCCTCAAATATGATGACCAATCAATTTTCTGATAGATTGATAGATTGCAAGCTTTGATGAACCCTTTCTCTCTCTCTCTCCCAACAGGTGTCCACATTTTTGCATATACCAACTTGTCGGACATCGGCGTGGGTCTGATTCTGCTCACCGGTTCTCTGGTGGTCCTCTGCACTTGTCTCATCCTCATCGTCAAAGTCCTGAATTCTGTCCTGAAGGGCCACATCGCTCATGTCATCAAGAAGATCATTAACGCCGGTGAGGACATTGGCCGGAAAAAGCTCTTTCAAATACATTAAAAAAACACTTATTACCGGTGGTGGGCGGGGCTTGAGGTCTGTGGACTAAGCCATTAAGAAGTAGGATGCCAGGGTGGAAGGGGCACCGGAGATGCAGGCGTTGCTAGGTCTGGAGCCAGAGGCTTCTGCGCATTGCGCCGGTCATGTGCTCACACTCATATTCCTCAAAAGCATGGGTGCATGGAACTTAATAAATCCATCCATAAATGACAATAATTCCCAGCAACAGGAATCCCTTCCCCGTGACAGAAGGACAATCATTACTTTAAAAGATGAATCTTATTCGCATAAATACAACAGCTGAAATCAACACAATTGTGTTACTGGTATAAGCAGACTGCTGGTGCCAGCGAGAATGGTACATCCGTGCGCCAGTCTGAACCTGTGTAAAATGGGCTCAGGTGAGAGCATCCGTGGCTTTTACTCCACGCCAGCTCATTGTCCAACATTGTACATGTGTCTAAACCGATTCTTCTGTGGTAAAAGTCGCAGTCCGGCGTTCCTCGAGCACAGTGGGCAGCTTTGTGCTGCGTCTGCGATACCACTAAGATAGGCTATGCTAGGCCTCTTGGAATGTCGTACTGTGAGTCTTGCGTTGTAGTGTATGGCATATGACTTGTAGCGAGTGACAGGTGGTTTCCCAACTGCCCCCATGGTAGAACACCACTGCCCACAGCATCACATCAGCATTTTTTTACTGTCCCAGTCCCACAACAATTTGTATAGTTTGGAGGTATTCACTTTGTTACAGAAATGCGCAGAGACCCTGAAAATCCCATTGCAAAAGCAAACCTAGGTACATACCGATATTAGGTTAAGTGTATGAATGATTATATGGTGATGCTTTACATTCTACATCCGCAGACTTCCCGTTCCCATTTAGCTGGCTGACCGGATATTTGGCGATCATCGTTGGTGCTATAATGACTTTTGTGGTCCAGAGTAGTTCTGTCTTCACCGCGGCTATTGTGCCCTTAATGGGTAAGTGACACAGAGCTACAAATACTCACTGTACTTATGTGAGGGGAATGTATCAAACCTTCTACAGAGGACCAGGGGAGATGTTACACATACATACCGGCCAATCAGATTCTAGTTATCATGTTATAGATACTAGATAAGTAATAGTTATATTGTTCACTATACAGTGTAGGACAGGGCTGGCCAAACCAGTCCTTGAGATGTACCAAGAGTCCATGTTTTCCAGGCCACCGGTTGATCTGTATAATGTGTTGATTAGGAATGAATGTAGCACGTTTGAAAATGTAGCAGTGTGTAATGACTGCACCTGTGCTCCAGCTAGGTGGTCTGGGAAATGTTACAGTTCATAATGACTTCAGCTGTGCACCAGCTAGGTGGTCTGGGAAATGTTACAGTTAGTAATGACTGCACCTGTGCTCCAGCTAGGTGGTCTGGGAAATGTAACAGCTAGTAATGACTGCACCTGTGCACCAGCTAGGTGGTCTGGGAAATGTTACAGTGAGTAATGACTACAGCTGTGAACAAGTTAGGTGGCCTGGGAAATGTGACAGTTAGTACTGACCACACCTGTGCAACAGCTAGGTGGTCTGGGAAATGTGACAGTTAGTATTGACTGCACCTGTGCACCAGCTAGGTGATCTGGGGAATGTGACAGTTAGTAATGACCACACCTGTGCACCAGCTAGGTGGTCTGGGAAATGTGACAATTAGTAATGACCGCACCTGTGCACCAGCTAGGTGGTCTGGGAAATGTGAGTTAGTAATGATTGCACCTGTGCACCGGCTAGGTGGTCTGGGAAATGTTACAGTTAGTAATGATTGCACCTGTGCACCAGCTAGGTGGTCTGGGAAATGTGACAGTTAGTAATGCCACCACCTGGGCTCCGGCTAGTTAGTCTGGGAAATGTAACAGTTAAGGCCCCCATACACTATGCGATTTGGGCCCGATTTCACCCGATTCGGATGGATCGGGCAGTGAAATCAGCCCAAATCGCATGTGCAGACACCCCATCTGACCCAATGTGCATTGGGTCGGAGTCGGTAGGTTGGACGGGTTGCACATAAGATTTGGTAAATCTTATGTGCAGCCTGAAAGGGGGCAGGGGATGCTGTGTATAGCTAGCCGGGCGGCGGAGCGAGCCAAGAGCCAAGCTGGGCGGGCTGAAGCAAGGAGTCGGGCGCACTGACCTGTGCAGTGATTGCCGCAAGCAGAGAGCCAGGCAGGGGAGGCAGAGGGCCGGGCGGTGAACTCCGCGTTGGGGACCAGAGACTGGGTAGCATAGGGGAAGCCAGACAGCAGCAGGCGCACATAGAAATGAATGAACAGTCACTAATTGGCTGAGAGCTCTCTAAGTCAGAGAGCTCTCAGCCAATCACTGGCTGTCCATTCATTTCTATGTGTTTTTTTTCTATGTGCGCCTGCTGCCCGGCTTCCCCTACGCTACCTGGCTCTCGGGTCCCCTCGCCACCCAGTGTCCAAACTGCCTCTCTGCGTCCCTTGCCTGGCTCTCCAGGCAGGGGACTATCGGAACATCCCGACAGTCGGAATCCTGGCCATTTTTGCCAGCTCGACAGTCAGTATTTAATGTTCTAACCATCAAGTATCAGAGAGTCCTTAGATCAACAAAAATGGTGCCGTTTTGAAAATAACACGGTCGTTTCCAACTATACAGTTGTAGCAGGCAAGTCCTGGCTGGGATTGTATACTGAACTTCCGATATTTTCACTATCGAAAATATCGTCAGAGATTAATTATCCCCCTTAGTATACTCACCTTGTGCTAAATATGATCTTCCTGGGGGGTGTTTTCACAGTGCCTGTTATGTTTTCCAGGTGTTGGGGTCATCAGCATGAACCGGGCCTACCCCTTATTCCTTGGATCTAATATTGGGACCACCACCACAGCTGTGTTGGCAGCTTTGGCCAGCCCTGCGGAGTCTCTGAGCGAATCAGTGCAGGTATGATGTCATGTAATTCCTAGTTTGTCCTGAAGGGTGGTTGGGGGCACTACAGGCTAATTTATTCCCCTTGCGCAAAGAAAAAAACTTTAGACAACAGAGCTTTGGGCCTGATTCAGAGAAGTACGCAAGCCCGATTTCTACCCAGCTGGCGGCACTTGAGCCTAGAGCCATGTCTGCTTTAAAAACAATTTATGCGGATGCATTTTCCCGCTGCAGAGCATTTCCAAGAAATCATTATGTACTTTGAATTTTAACTTTCCAGCTATTGCACAAAGTCTAACATTACTCAGCTCTGCAGAGTCCAGAGGGAACGTTAACACAAGTTAAGAGATTAATGTATGAATACCTAACACGTCCACAAACACCCTTTCTCGGGATAGTACTGAGTACAGTTCTGCTGCGACAGATGCTCTACAGGTCTCTGAGTAACTCAGGGTGGTATTATAAGTGATCTGTTGGTCATTCATTTCAACTTCCTCTCCCCAATTCTAGGTGGCCTTCATCCACCTGTTCTTCAACCTCAGCGGCATCATGCTCTGGTTCGTTGTTCCCTACCTGCGTATTCCCATCCACATAGCCATGAAGTTTGGAGACATTACTGCCAAGTACCGCTGGTTTGCTGTCCTGTACCTACTCCTCAGCTTCTTCATCCTGCCTCTGGCTGTGTTTGGCCTCTCCATGGCTGGTGGGGTTATCCTGTGCGCCGTAGGAGTTCCGATACTGGTGGTCATCATTGCCATCATGGTCATCAGTGTCCTCCAGAAGAGGTTCCCAAAATGTTTGCCCATGTTCTTGAAGAACTGGGACTTCCTGCCCATATGGCTGCATTCTCTGGCTCCATGGGACAACCTGATCTTTACGATGTGTAAATGCTGCTGTAAAAAGTGTTCCCAGCACAACGAAGAAGAGAAGCCGAAAGAACTTCTGCCAGTGGACATTCCATACCTCGAAACTCATTGCTACGACAACCCGGACTTTGTACAATCCCAACCTCTATGATGTTCACCAGTCATCCTCTGAACTCAAAACTCCTTATCTCACTAACCCCACCCTCCATTATTTATGTTCAAGAACAGTTTTTATTTTTATTTTGATAAAAAAAAAATCATATATTTTTTTGTATATATAATAATGTGCTCCTCTCCTGGATACAGTTCAAACTTTAGGTTCTGGTGGGATCGAAGATGAGGTGAGGTTGGGCTGGTCTGTTCTCCGAATAATCTATATACAGTAATAGGCATGGACAGGCTTCAGGAAGTAGGCAAGCCCATCCCGCCCCCAGGCCAAACAATTTTATTGCCCCCCCCCTCTTTGGTCATACACTTCCCGCACCCCCATGGGACATAGGATACTTACCTCATGGACAGCGGTCACTACTATTGTCTTCTCCCCGCATCAGAGATGGCTCCTGGGGAAGAGGCACCTTCGTTTTCAACCCAAGATGGCCAATGTGGAAGTCTATTCAGATACAACACTTTCATATTGGCCAACTTGATTTATAAAAGATGCTGTCTTTTCTCTGGGAGCAGGGTGAAATATGGGAAGCCACAGTACAAAGGGTCAGGGCTACTTAAGCAGTTTCTAGGTATGTATCATGCACATTCATGACCTATATTTAGGAGCCTTTTGAGGGATAGTTCAAAATTACCTGAACCAGTCTCAGAAAAGCTCATGCACGGAATTAGTGCACCACTTGAGTGGATTCACCCAGCTGAAAGAGTGACACATATGCCAACAAAATCCATTTCATCATGGTGACATTTGTCTTGTTACCACCTGAAAAGGGCATGGGTACAAATAATCATGGCCTCCATGTTGTGCTTGGCACGATTATGGGTTGTAGATGTAGGTCAGCCTACATCTTTGATAGACTACAGGGGAAAGGGGAGATGACTTCACAAGCCAAAAGCTTCTTGATGGTCCACACAATCATGCTCCCATTGGTTGCACTTGCAGTTTAGGGCGGAGGTCCAAAAGAGGCCCGCCAAGGCCCAGGAATACTCTCACCACCCTGGGTATCTGTTACTCTTTGACTGGGATCAACAAATGAACTAGAGTCTTGATATATATTCACAAATGCATTCCCGACTGTCATAAAGTATATATTACGAGTCACTTTAAGAGTTCTGACCATTTGATGACATCAGTAATTACCAGATATAAGCAATGACATTTAGAAGTCAAGGATTATAGAGGCATTATGCATGTATTAGCATCCATTGTGTATTATATACCAATTAACTTACTAAGACAAAGTTCATTAAGTCACAAAGTGGAAATGACCCATCCAGACGATGTCTCTCTGATTATTGTGTCATGTCGGTATATATGGGGCATGGAGTGTGGCTTTGCTAACCAGGAATACCCCAGGCCGTGCTGTTTAAGGAAGTTCAAAATGGCGGTTAAGATGTTAGCATCAAGATGGCAGCATCACTCTCGGACATTTATCATATTAGAGATCAGCGATGTCCGCGAGTTATTGCACTTACTGGCTGTTTGCGCAGTTATATCCTCTGTATTGGTATAATGTTTAACACTGTCATAACGTTCTGTCGCTGTCATACGTGACAAGGTGGCGTCATACAAAATAAAAAATATTAAAAACTCCAAAAAATCAGTCACTTGTTCTTGTCTATCTTGTCTATAGTTTCTTATTATGGCCTTTTAATCACTTGGGAATTGGGAGGAATGGGAAATGGATGGACGAAAGTGTTTCGATAAAGCTAGTTCTCATAGTAGCATGTGTGGTAACCATAGCACCTAGTCAGATGTCATTGTTCCTCAGTCTAGTGGCTGCCGGACGGTTGCTTTGGGTTGCAGTGTATTTCTTCATTTCGACCATGAAAATAGACTAAGGGTGAGATTTAATGGGATGAGAGATTCAGAAAGTGAGAGATTTGGTAAGAAATCTCCAGTTTTTTTAAAGCGGCAATCATTTACACTGCAAAACCAGTTTGATTTTGAAGTGTGAATGATTGCCGCTTTAAAAAAAAACTGGAGATTTCTCACCAAATCTCTCACTTTGTGAATCTCTCATCTTATTAAATCTCACCTTATGTCTTGAGACAATAGGAGAACAAAAGTAGGTATCAAGTTCTACATTCAAATCAGACATTTGGCAATGGCAAAACTAAGTAATACCCCTTTAGCACCAAAGTCCTTGGGTCTGACCCAGGTGCAGGACAAACCTAGTTCACACCATGGCTCAGACCCAGGTTTTTTCTGTTTACAGTGCACATGGGTGAAGTGGAATTGTTCTGCATGCACCTGAAGATGGCATAATCTTCAAGCCCCAGGACCCCGGCTCTTCCGATGCCATAAATGGGACCTGGCTTGGTGGATGACCTGAGGTACCCGTTATCAGTGCCAGATTAAGCCTTTGGGGGGCCCGGGGTACCTTGCACTTGTCATTACTGGCCGCAAACTGCATGGGAGAATATTACACTGTCAAAACACAGAGTGAAGGCAGAATAAACTTGGTCAATGGGTAACTGCAGGGTATATATACAGTATATATATATATATATATATACATATACATATACACACAGACACACACACATACATACATACATACCACATGAAAAGCCTGTGTTTGTCCCTGTGCACCTTACTCTGTAGGAGACCTCACAGTCCTAGTACTGCCTCTGCATAGCACACTTGTGCAGTCAGTGTGCCTTGGCTCCCGATGCTCAGCACCATTAATCATTGTCACATTGGCAGATAGGTGAAGCTGCAGCACTACCCCACTCCCATGCACAAAACCTTTAGCTAAAAAAAAAAAAATACATGCCAACCACAGGGGGCCCCTAGCTAGAGGGGGGCCCAGGGGCACTGACCCCTTGTGCCTCCGTTATAATCCGGCCCTGCCCGTTATTGCTGCACCTTAACTGTGATGGTATTATTTAATACCAGCTGATAGGGTTGGAGAAGATCCAATTAGGGTGGCATTCTCCTTGATATGTCCCGGGTGGTTGCCGCATTATTCTTCCCGTAAAAGGTCTTATCACCTTTATAGGTGGGAATTAGGTCAACAATACATAAATAAAACAAATGTGCAGATTTTTCTTTTTATTTTTTTTATTTTTTTGGCGGTTGAAAAAAAATTAACCTTGGTGTAAACCATTACCTCGGCTTAACCCATATTCAAGAAAATGTCGGCTGCTCATTCACCAGGAATCTGTTTCTTGGCCACAAATGGCCTTGTGATAGCACTAGTCTCATTATTACAAAATGGCTGCTGTACCACCATCATCTTTATTAAGCAGCGTTCCCTGTGCCGTTTTCACCAGACATAGCTTTCATTCTGTTATACATAGACCAATAGAAAAGAAACAGACTATGATTTAACGTTAGGATTTTGCCTACATCTAGTTTGAAAAAGTCATATATTTATGTCTCAGTATCATACCGCTTTCACACTGCCAAAACGTTTTAAAACCGGTATTTTTAAACAGTATTTAAAACGGGTCCGAGCCTTCACACTGCAATAGATTACCGTTTTAAATACCGTTTAAGTACCATTCACATCAGTCAACCCGTTTAATCCCCTGAACACGTTTCAAGGCAGAATGCAGGGGCCAGCCTATCACAGGTCTGTAATCTGTTGTTTTTACTAAATACCGTTTCAGAGCCATTCTCACTGCATAAACAGCGGCTCTGAAACGTGTAGGACTCTGCTTTTTAAACGTTTTGAAATACCGGTTATCTTTAACCGGTAAATGAACTCTGGCGCTTTCCCACTGCAGCCTTAAACGTTTTGAAATGGGAAAAAAACGGCAATATAACATTTAACAAGTGCGGTGTGAAAGGGGTATCAGTTTCTAATCTGCATATAAAAACAACAGATATCACGCACAAGGCATGTGAGCAGCGCTATAAAGATAATCCAATAACAAGTGTTTGTCACAGTTTCAAATTTAACTTTTACTAAAAATTTACCACATATATTAAAATACAATGTATATACGATAATTGAAATGAAAATAATAAAAATAGAAATAAAAACGATAATATAAGTCCCATGTCACAGGAATTGGGATTAGTGTGATGTGGAACTAATATTATTGTTTTTATTTCTATTCTTATTATTTTCATTTCAATTATCGTATATACATTGTATTTTAATATATGTGGTCAATTTTTAGTAAAAGTTAAATTTGAAACTGTGACAAACACTTGTTATTGGTTTATCTTTATAGCGCTGCTCACATGCCTTGTGCGTGATACTGTATCTGTTGTTTTTTTTCTTGATGAGGACTGACTATCCCCACATTTCGAGCAGCTGTTTTTTTAGAAATCCAGCTACTGTTTATAGCGCCTGATTATTCTTGTGAATAGTTTCTCCTCTATTCTGCATATACCATGTGCCCTGCAAGAAGAGTTATTATCTCGACGCAAATAACATTCATACATATAGAATAAATAAAATACAATTATCCAATCAGCAAGTGTATCAGCTCTGGTGAATAATTATGTGACGTGTCAAATGTGGTTGGTGTAATCAAGAACTGTTCCGGGAGACTCCAATAAAAGTTATTGTTTGTTTCATCAAATAAAGATGGTCTCTCGACCAATCGTCTGTCACCAGGAGATTGTACGCCATTATTGTGCCGGTGTTACATTAAAGCAAAAAGAGAACTTCAGATTTGTCCCTCACAATTCAACCTTCTCTAACCCAACTTCTGCTTATTTCTTATTATTCTACCTTCTCCGTGTCACTGACTTCTGCTTCATCCTTCAAGATTATTCCTTCTCCAGCACATAAACATCTGCTTCATCCTTCAAGATTATTCCTTCTCCAACCCATAAACATCTGCTTCATCCTTCAAGATTATTCCTTCTCCAACCCATAAACATCTGCTTCATCCTTCAAGATTATTTCTTCTCCAACCCATAAACATCTGCTTCATCCTTCAAGATCATTCCTTCTCCAGCCCATAGCATCTACTTCATCTTTCAAGATTATTCCTTCTCCAACCCATAAACATCTGCTTCATCCTTCAAGATGATTCCTTCTCCAACCCATAAACATCTGCTTCATCCTTCAAGATTATTTCTTCTCCAGCCCATAAACATCTGCTTCATCCTTCAAGATTATTCCTTCTCCAGCCCATAAACATCTGCTTCATCCTTCAAGATTATTTCTTCTCCAACCCATAAACATCTGCTTCATCCTTCAAGATTATTTCTTCTCCAACCCATAAACATCTGCTTCATCCTTCAAGATCATTCCTTCTCCAGCCCATAGCATCTACTTCATCTTTCAAGATTATTCCTTCTCCAACCCATAAACATCTGCTTCATCCTTCAAGATGATTCCTTCTCCAACCCATAAACATCTGCTTCATCCTTCAAGATTATTCCTTCTCCAGCCCATAAACATCTGCTTCATCCTTCGAGATTATTCTTTCTCCGTTCCATCCATATCTGCTTCATCCTTTATGATTATTCCCTGTCCATCCCATTGACTTGTGTTTCATCCTTCATGAATCTACCTTGTACAACCTAATAGCTTCAACTTTGCCCCTCACAATTCTGTCTTTAATATGCAAACAACTTCAGCTTCTATAACTAACTTCTATAACTCATCAATTTGAGCTTCTCAGAACCATGAAATTCACCTTTTACTCCTTATAATTCTACCTTCTACAACCCATCTACTTTAACCTCTCATGATTATTTCTCCAATCCATCAACTTCACCTTTTGCCGTCATGATACCATATTCTCCAACCCATCAGTGTCACCATTCACTGCTCATGATTCTATTTTCTCCATCCCATCAACTTTAGGTTTGGGCAATGTTCCTCCCTAGAAGCTTGACTCTCCCTACTCCAACCTATCAACTTCAGATTTGCCTTAAGTTTCTAAATTATTCAACCCATGGAATTCAGCTTTACCTCTCAATACTATCGTAACGCATGATCAATAACTATTCTTAATACATATTAATTCATGATCACGAAACATAATTGAGCCCAAAGCATCTCAACATCTGTAATCTCAGATGTGTTAGATGGGACTATAGGGTCTATGAGCTGATCCTTGGAGAGAGAGAATAGGTGGAGATAAAGTACCAGCCAATCAGCTTCCTGTTGAAAGATGACAAATAAGAGCTGATTGGCTGGCACTTTAGCTACATACACATACAGTATCTCTCTCCAAAGCTCTAAGTACATACTGTAGATGTCTAAGAGACAAGAGACACAGGCATCTGCCCCACCTGCAGTGCAGCATGGTTTTACCCATTTTGAGAACAAATTTGTACTGGGATCAGATCTGAATAAGGGACAATGAGTACTGGAAGCAAGAGTGGAACAGAAGGACGGAGGTCCCTGCCTATGAGAGATTACATGCTCAGAGGCGCAGTGAACAATTGAAGGGGTTAAATTAAGGAGTAAAACTGAGTAATCTCAATAACCATGTGCTGGGTGCCCCTACCGTCCATATCACTGTGCCCCAGGGCACACCAACTTAGGGCCCGATTTAAAACTGCTCGTTGGGTTGCGAGTGTTCAGTGGTCAGCGAGCACGTAAATGCCGCCCCAGCCAAACTCCCTTTGTGCACAGCTGCAAATGCCTTTGCAGCTGTTCACATGGGGAAAATAATTTACCATTGTATGATTTCCCCCCTGCTCGCAGCGCTGAGTAAGTGTAGATTTACTCAGTGCTGTGAAGGCCGCTGGAAGAATGAGGCCGCTGCTGATGTCAGCACAGCAATGCCTGCGTTCTCTGGGGCACTCCCAGAAAACACCGGCGCTCCGCCCCCAAATGCACGGTGCCTGACAACCGCCTTGCGCGCGACCAGCGGAGACTAGCCTTTGCACGATCTGTACGCAGGGGGACTCCGCGCATGCGCACCACTGACCGTGTGCATGCGTAGACTTTCCATTATCGGACAGGCTGCAAATTCACAGCCGTCCGAATGGGTCTGAATCAGAGCCAGTACTCCTAACTCTAAGGGACAGCAGATTGTCAGGGTTAAGAAGTGGGCGTATAAGGCGATAGTTACAATTATACTCTGTGTGCGACTGTGCGTGGTTGGAATGTAGCGATGGTTGCGAATTCGCACACTGTTTTACAAGAGCGCGTCTCCATCATAAATAAGTATAGAGTTCTAGGAAGTGCACATTCCATACTGTTCCAAACATGGTCAGCAATTCACCAATTATAGATGTATGATGCAAAAGTCCCCATGCATGGACCAATCCCTGCCCTCCTAGCCTTTAAGCACCTTTTCATAATTACAATTACCCCATGTCGGTGAATTAGGCGTGGCAAGCTTTTTTGACTTGAGCACCACCTGGTGGATAAAGATGAGATTCACGTTAAAGAGACTTATAGTTTACAGTACACTTATTCCCTTTTACTGGAAAATGCACTAAACAAAGGTAAGCTCTGTGTCCATCATGTGCGGGGTGGAGTTGGCACCTGTGGGAAGTCATCCAGCTGACTGGTCAGCAGCCAAAAGGCCTTCCCATTAGATCGAGTTGAGCCATAAAATTATAGCAAGTAAGGTCTATGTGGATTGATGGTTATTTTATGTGATGGCTCCCCAAACATGGCAATTCAAAATGGCTGCCACTAGGCCCAAACTCTAATACTCATGCCTGCCTTGGTCGCTGAATTATGTCATCATGGCTCCATTTGCTGCTTCGCAATGCCAGTAATCAGGGCATTGTATATGGTTGGAGAGCCATGATGATGTGAGTATTACATCACTCCTCCTGCCACCGCCCACTTTATAGTAGCATGCCGAAACTCCCTCAATGACGCTGCCATAGCTTACCCCTCCAACTGCTCTCGGATAGTGGCTAGCAGCAACCTAGACCAAGATATTAGTTGCTGCCATGACAAGATGAAGAGGTGGTCCGTAATGGGGTCCCACATTGCTCCAACACACCCCAAAATTCTTAAATGGGCCTACTACGGCTTATGTAAATATCACACCACAAAGGCTCTCAAATGTGTCAATTCTACACAACACACTAGTTACAACAAATGTCATTTGGAGAATATTAACACTGTGCCACTTAATTATAGATTCACAGGGCAAAGGCTATGGAACAGAGTTAATTTTTCAGGTCATTGGTGTGACAGAAAGTTCAGCCTGGTAGGTACAAGACATATAATCAGGTATTTTAGTGTCTAATGGATAACTCATTGCAGGCTTATAAATTTTCAGTTTAAAAGTCTAACCAGGGAATGTATTAATAAAAAGAAAATAAACCACCGTTAACTTTTCTAAATTAAACTGTGAACAATAATAAATAACAGAAAAACAACAGCAACCAGACACAGCATTAATGAGAATCAAAGCCTCAAAAAATTAAGTTAAATTCAAAAATAAACATATAAGAGAATTTTATATAAATAACATTAGTTAGTTCAACTCCCAAAAACTCAACTGCAGACCCCACAATTGAGGACTCTGGCACCTCACAATAGATAAGTCATCCAAATACAGGTTTGGTGTCCGTACCCAAAATTCCAAAATACCGAATATTCTGAAACGCTGAATTTTGGGGTGCAACGGAGGTAATGACGCGTTTGCTTTAGGACCGTTCAATATGCACAAACTTTGTTGAATGCACCAAATGAATAACAATTGTGGTATAAAATGACCTTCAGGCTGTGAATATAAGAGGGGCAGATTAGAAGAGAAGGTGACCCCTGTCTGAGCTCCATGTGGGCCCTCTCCTCTCTGGCAGGGGCGACAGTACTGTAGTCTCTAGATATGTTCCAGAGGCTACATCACATGGGAAGGTCTCCGAGAACATGGCGCACCGCACCTTATTCTTGTGGACATCTATACTGGCAAGGCCTCCAGATGGGTAAGAATAATTATATGGATGCAGGGTGTATATGTTATTGCGTATAAGGTGTATATGAACCATTCTGTGATTAGACTTGGGCCCCATTCCTCTGGGATTAGGGGCCCTAAAGCTAATATTCCTTATTCTCTTAGTAAATCCACCCCAGCTGCCGCCCGCACATGTGATGTCATGTTGTCACAGAAGAGTTCACTGATACCAGGAAGCTCAGTGCCAGGTGCGCCCACTCGTAAGGGCTTGCCAAGTGGTCTGTGTGTTGTTGGGTGCTACCCTAGGCACCATGCAAGCCACACGGGATGCGGTCACTGGGTCGACAAGCATTAGGTTCAGAATTACAACCGGGACACTATCTCAAGTCTCTAAACAGGCTTTTGGGTGCCAGGTGCTCTACCACCCCCAGGTTTGTGCAGGTGGCAGTGGCGTAACTACTGTAAGGCAGCCCCAGCAGCCGCTTGGGGGAGCAAGCAGCAGGGTCTGTGTGGGCGCCGGCACCCGCTCGTCTCCTAATGTGCCACGGGTATATGGATATACAGGGCGAAACATTTCTGTTTATACACAAGAGAATAGGTCAGTACGGAAAACTGAAGTATCAGAATCCTTATCCGTATTACTGGTGAGGAGCAGAGCTGTGCCCGGCGCTGCGCTACCCTTGTGGCGCCACGTGAATAAAAGTTCATATTAATAGTTGTAAGTTAGTATAAAAAAATTGTTATTCTGGTATTACACAACATGGTTTACACAGTAATAATCTGAATACCAGCGGGGAAACTTATCTGCGGCAAGTTACTGACGTGTCCTATTAATTACAGCTTGCAACTTACTCTATTATTTTATCTAAGAGATTATAAGTGTAGGATTAGTATACGGGTGATCAGGGTTATAAAATAACACGCTGCTATTAATTATTAAGAAGATCCCCATCTTCAGGTGACTGATTATTTATTGATTTGTCCCGGACTGATGATATAAGTACATGGCTGAAAAGGCCAAGGAATTAAAGCAACGCGTTTAGTAAAAGTGGCCGCAACACAAGACGATGACACAAAGTCGACTGAAGACGCAAAACACCCATGTCAATTTTAGCAGTAAATCGGCGCCATTCGCTTTGTACAGCGCTGCAGAATGTGTGTGCGCTATACAAATGACAGTTCAATGGTTGTTCTATTTGCACCACGTGCCTCCCTTCCCGTCTATCGCCTCCTTCAGTGGTCAACGGTTCCGAGTCATAGTAGTGATAGTAGTAGGGCAACAGTACAGATTGGTCGGGAAAAAGTCTGGAAGCCAACACAAAGGGTACGCCACATGTGGTTCCATCAGGGACAGTTTGGTTAGAAGTCACAGAACCTACCAGTGGGTATTCAGGCTGGCGGGAAGCAGAGAACCAACATCACGCTGGGCCTAGCCATGGCTGGAGCTATTACTAGGTGGCTCTTGGTGGTCAGCAAGGTTTACAGACCGGGTAAAGCGGTGAATGAGGTAATGACAATCCTATGGAGCTTTTAAGTTCCCCGAGGCTGACTGAGCGTCAATGGTGGCCATATCAGCGATATTATGGAACAATGATGTAAGGAGGGGGTGACGCGGCACACAAGGAGATACAGGTCACCACGTGCCACCAGGCAGCAGCCTGTGGGCTTCCAGCATCACTCAAACTTTGGTGCGGGAGTCCCTCATGTACACTCCACGCCTTTGTTCTGTCAGGGCAATTCTTGACTGGCGTAAGGAAGGCAATACTTCCCCTCAGTAACCCGGCGGGTGCCGGGACCCAGCTGTGAGTAATTGTGGGGCCCGGGACTGACAAAATAGGCAGGGCCCCCCTCCAGTTTCTAGAACACCCGGCATGCCTGGTGAGAACTGTGGGGTAGATGTATGAAGCAGTGATAAGGGAGGAGAGGTGATAAAGTGCCTGGTTTTTATCACCAGCCAATCAGATCCTACCTTTTATTTTTCAAACCAAGCCTGTAACTTTAGAGTTAGGAACTGATTGGCTGGTGATAAAAAAAAGACATTTTATCACTTCACCAAGCTTAATAAATCTGCCCCTTTATCACCGGCCAATCAGCTCCTGACTGTCCCTTTTAAACCCAGCCTGTAACTTAACAGTCAGGAACTGATTGGCCGGTGATAAAGTACCAGGCACTTTATCCCTTCTCCCTTATCACTGTTTCATACATCATGATCTACCCCTGTGTCTGCAGCACTGGCCGCACTACTCCACCCCTACATTGCTTCAACTGAAATGTGAACATTATACTTTATACTCCAGTACTGAGCCCACTTCCTGTCTGGGCCCAGTACTGAAATCCCTGCATTCCCTCCCCTGGTGGCTGCCCTACTCCTCAGTCATACAGGCCTCCGTGATAGGCTGATATGTAAAATCCAACAGAGCATCTGAATGTCTGACAGCCCGGGGCAAAGGTTTCCTGACGATAAACTCGTTGCATCCAGTCCTGCTGGGGATACGTCTGGCGCTCATCCAGAAACCGCTTCCAAGATGACAGATAAGACCAATCTCTAAGTCCTGAGTGAACCCAATGACACAGGATCCTGCTCGGACTCTGAGACGAAGGTCAAAACAATCACTGTAGGATTCCCAAATGTTCTCGAATCACGGCATTCCTAGAGCATCAGCATTTTTTTCAAGGCGTCCCCGGGGATAAATTTGGATAACAGCCATCATCCTTAGGGCCGGTTGTGGGATGGCTCTTCTGATTGGCCACGTTTTATGATTGGCAGCTGCTAGCACTGGTTTTGTCTATCATTTTGATTATCGGATAACAGTGCGTATAGCGCACTATGACAGGAGGGGATGATACATTTTTGTGGTGTAATATCATAAACTGCGAGGAAATTAATCCCCGCTGAGTAACGCTGCGCTGCCCCTCCTGTCATTGGCGGTTATTCTGGTTGATTTGCTCGGATGCGTATTCAGATCCTTGCGAGTCAACCTAACCCCGCCTTGTGAATGATGGTACGCCGGCCCACCATTCGCAATGCGCGTTCCTTCACACTGGCTGCGGATGGATGTTTTACAGCGTGCAGGAGAACACCCACATCACTCCATGCTCGGTGACCATTGAATGATGTGGAACATGCATGTATATGTAAGGTTGTTCTGAGGCACCCTTATATATGCTCGCACGTTCAAAGGGAAGTGGGCGGGCAGCTGACATCCGGCGAAGTCAGCTGGCCACCCCTGGCTCCCATGGCCTCATTAGCATAAGAACACCCAGCGTTCTCATGGGAAATCCCATAAAACGCTGGGTGTTCACAAATGCTAATGGGGCCGTCCGTCTCCCCTCTCTTACCTGGGTGCATGCACCCAGCGATCCGACTTCGCAATTGCTTATCATGCACAATGAAGGAGGCATTTGTTACATACTGCCAAATGCCTCCATTTGATGCCCCCCCCTATCCATCTGAGCAATAGCTACTCAGAGGTCAGAGGCAGGAGGGTATAATTGCATTGCTGCTGGAGCGTCTGAGATAGATAGAGCACAGATAGAGCGCCACAGAAGAGAGGATATCATGCGGGCGCCAGCGCTGTGTTAGAGGCGCTCACTAGGCTTGACAGCAGCTTAGGAGTAGCAGCGCTTGGCTGCTGCGGAGTCAGCGTAGAACGCTGAAAACGTACATTACAGAAGTGAGGCAGCTGCCTGGATTCAAACAAGCGCTAGGCTGATAACGTAGCTTAGAGAAGTAAGGCAGTTTGACAAGCTGCCAAGATTCATAGCTAGAGCGGCACGCGCTGCCGCCGTGAAACTAAACAAGTACCCATTTCTTTTGATCGTTAAAATAAACAATAGTATAACAATACCTCCCAACTTTGAATCCAGCCAGGGAGGGACATCATCGCGCACCAAAGACGCGGTGCTGAAATTAGGAGGCATGGTCTAGCAACAAGGGGGTGTGGTCTACAAATTTCGGCATTTTGCGGGGCCACTCCCCTGTTTTTTTGCCGCTGTTTGCGGGAATAGACGCTGTGTGCCTATTCACCGGGTGACAGGGGGAACTCCCAACTGCATCCCCCCACTACGGGACACTTCCAACCCCGGGCGGGATGTGGGAACGTCCCCAAAAACCGGGAAAGAGGGACAATTGGTAGGTACGGTATAATGGTTATCAATTTACCACTTGGCAGCCGGAATTACTGGCGTCTGACACAAATGTTGTAAGACAGCGCCATGATAAAGAAGGACACTGATTAGCGCTGTCTGGAGAAGTGGTGGCAATGCCAGGACGTTCTAAGTGGTCTCCTAATGTGCCACGGGTATATGGATATACAGGGCAAAACATTTCTGTTTATACACAAGAAAATAGGTCAGTACGGAAAACTGAATTATCAGAATCCTTATCCGTATTATTGGTGAGGAGCAGAGCTGTGCCCGGCGCTGCGCTACCCTTGTGGCGCCACGTGAATAAAAGTTCATATTAATAGTTGTAAGTTAGTATAAAAAAATTGTTATTCTGGTATTACACAACATGGTTTACACAGTAATAATCTGAATACCAGCGGGGAAACTTATCTGCGGCAAGTTACTGACGTGTCCTATTAATTACAGGTTGCAACTTACTCTATTATTTTATCTAAGAGATTATTAGTGTAGGATTAGTATACTGGTGATCAGGGTTATAAAATGGCATGCTGCTATTAATTATTAAGAAGATCCCCTTCTTCAGATGACTGATTATTTATTGATTTATCCCGGACTGATGATATAAGTACATGGCTGAAAAGGCCAAGGAATTAAAGCAACGCGTTCAGTAAAAGTGGCCGCAACACAAGACGATGACACGAAGTCGCCTGAAGACGCAAAACACCCATGTCAATTTTAGCAGTAAATCGGCACCATTCGCTTTGTACAGCGCT
This sequence comes from Crinia signifera, assembly GCF_055691185.1. NCBI lineage: Eukaryota > Metazoa > Chordata > Amphibia > Anura > Myobatrachidae > Crinia > Crinia signifera. Next base: position 18,513,798 of record NC_139225.1, read on the forward strand.
GCAGAATGTGTGTGCGCTATACAAATGACAGTTCAATGGTTGTTCTGTTTGCACCATGTTTGTAAATTGATCACGTGCCTCCCTTCCCGTCTATCGCCTCCTTCAGTGGTCAACGGTTCCCAGTCATAGTAGTGATAGTAGTAGGGTAACAGTACAGATTGGTCGGGAAAAAGTCTGGAAGCCAACACAAAGGGTACGCCACATGCGGTTCCATCAGGGACAGTTTGGTTAGAAGTCACAGAACCTACCAGTGGGTATTTAGGCTGGAGGGAAGCAGAGAACCAACATCACGCTGGGCCTAGCCATGGCTGGAGCTATTACTAGGTGGCTCTTGGTGGTCAGCAAGGTTTACAGACCGGGTAAAGCGGTGAATGAGGTAATGACAATCCTATGGAGCTTTTAAGTTCCCCGAGGCTGACTGAGCGTCAATGGCGGCCATATCAGCGATATTATGGAACAATGATGTAAGGAGGGGGTGACGCAGCACACAAGGAGATACAGGTCACCACGTGCCACCAGGCAGCAGTCTGTGGGCTTCCAGCATCACTCAAACTTTGGTGCGGGAGTCCCTCATGTACACTCCACGCCTTTGTTCTGTCAGGGCAATTCTTGACTGGCGTAAGGAAGGCAATACTTCCCCTCAGTAACCCGGCGGGTGCCGGGACCCAGCTGTGAGTAATTGTGGGGCCCGGGACTGACAAAATAGGCAGGGCCCCCCTCCAGTTTCTAGAACACCCGGCATGCCTGGTGAGAACTGTGGGGTAGATGTATGAAGCAGTGATAAGGGAGGAGAAGAGATAAAGTGCCTGGTTTTTATCACCAGCCAATCAGATCCTACCTTTCATTTTTCAAACCAAGCCTGTAACTTCAGAGTTAGGAGCTGATTGGCCGGTGATAAAAAAAAAAGACATTTTATCACTTCACCAAGCTTAATAATACCCCTTTTAGACCAAAACGCTGGGTCATACCCGGCTTTTTGGACCCTGGTTGAAGCCGGGTGCGACCCGGCGTTTAGGGGCATTTACACCGGATGGGCTTAAACGCCCGCACCCCCCTCCCGCCCCTTCCCGGCGCTTGAAGATGACAGCGCGATGTCATCTTCAAGCGTCGATCGACGCCGCCGTACCCGGAACGCTGCTGGGGGCAGCCCAGCACTAAGGTAAGCTGCTAGGCTGCCCCCAGTCCCCGCGCGCACCCCCCCCCGCCCCGCCATTGGACAGGAGGTGAATGGATGCCGCACAAATGCATCCGTTCACCTCCCTCCCCCGCTGCTGTCTGCAGAGTATAGCAGACAGCAGCGCTGGCTGTCAGTGTCAGACTGACAATCCGTCCAACCTGCGGACGCTACGGTCCACAGGTTGGACGTTCCCCATTCATGTAAATGGGAGCCGGGTCATCCGACCCGGCGTTCCCATTTACACCGCCCTCTACCCAGGTCCTAGCCGTGTTCTACCCAGGTCAGGACCTGGGTAGAAGTCCCGTGTAAAGGGACACGGCATTAGGGATTTACACCGCCGAAGATCCGGGTCTGACCCGACGCTGACCCAGATTTTTCGGCGGTGTAAAAGGGGTATAAATCTGCCCCTTTATCACCGGCCAATCAGCTCCTGACTGTCCCTTTCAAACCCAGCCTGTAACTTAACAGTCAGGAACTGATTGGTCAGTGATAAAGTACCAGGCACTTTATCCCTTCTCCCTTATCACTGTTTCATACATCATGATCTACCCCTGTGTCTGCAGCACTGGCCGCACTACTCCACCCCTACATTGCTTCAACTGAAATGTGAACATTATACTTTATATACTCCAGTACTGAGCCCACTTCCTGTCTGGTCCCAGTACTGAAATCCCCGCATTCCCTTCCCTGATGGCTGCCCTGCTCCTCAGTCATACAGGCCTCGGTGATAGGCTGATATGTAAAATCCAACAGAGCATCTGAATGTCTGACAGCCCGGGGCAAAGGTTTCCTGACGATAAACTCGTTGCATCCAGTCCTGCTGGGGATACGTCTGGCGCTCATCCAGAAACCGCTTCCAAGATGACAGATAAGACCAATCTCTAAGTCCTGAGTGAACCCAATGACACAGGATCCTGCTCGGACTCTGAGACGAAGGTCAAAACAATCACTGTAGGGTTCCCAAATGTTCTTGAATCACGGCATCCTAGAGCATCAGCATTTTTTTCAAGGCGTCCCCGAGGATAAATTTGGATAACAGCCATCATCCTTAGGGCCGGTTGTGGGATGGCTCTTCTGATTGGCCACGTTTTATGATTGGCAGCTGCTAGCACTGGTTTTGTCTATCATTTTGATTATCGGATAACAGTGCGTATAGCGCACTATGACAGGAGGGGATGATAAATGTTTGTGGTGTAATATCATAAACTGCGAGGAAATGAATCCCCGCTGAGTAACGCTGCGCTGCCCCTCCTGTCATTGGCGGTTATTCTGGTTGATTTGCTTGGTTGCGTATTCACATCCTTGCGAGTCAACCTAACCCCGTCTTGTGAATGATGGTACGCCGGCCCACCATTCGCAATGCGCGTTCCTTCACACTGGCTGTGAATGAATGTTTTACAGCGTGCAGGAGAACACCCACATCACTCCATGCTCGGTGACCATTGGATGATGTATATGTAAGGTTGTTCTGAGCCACCTTATATATGCTCGCACGTTCAAAGGGAAGTGGGCGGGCAGCTGACATCCGGCGAAGTCAGCTGACCACCCCTGGCTCCCATGGCCTCATTAGCATAAGAACACCCAGCGTTCTCATGGGAAATCCCATAAAACGCTGGGTGTTCACAAATGCTAATGGGGCCGTCCGTCTCCCCTCTCTTACCTGGGTGCATGCACCCAGCGATCCGACTTCGCAGTGGGTGCACGCACCCTGCGTATGCACATGTGGCACAACATCGGCCCATGCGAACGAACGGCCATTGCGAACAGACCTGAATAAGGTCCATAGTGCGCTATTCACACTGTTATGTGATTATCTCCAAGAGTGAGGACCACCTCTGAATTAGCAGCACTTACCCATACTCTCCTTCCCCCAGATTGCTCCCACCACCCCTTCCCCCCTTTCTACATTTCCTTCCCCGTTCTCTCCCTCCCTCCTTGTTCATGTGCAGCGGAGTACAAACCATTTTTTTTAAATATAACTTTGATTAGTCCTGGACCACCAACCCGGGGCACTCCTGCAAGAGCTGGACCACCAACCCGGGGTACTCCTGCAAGAGCTGGACCACCAACCCGATGCACTCCTGCAAGAGCTGGACCGCCAACCCTGGGCACTCCTGCAAGAGCTGGACCGCCAACCCGGGGCACTCCTGCAAGAGCTGGACCACCAACCCGATGCACTCCTGCAAGAGCTGGACCATCAACCCGGGGCACTCCTGCAAGAGATGGACCACCAACCCGGGGGACTCCTGCAAGAGCTGGACCACCAACCCGATGCACTCCTGCAAGAGCTGGATCGCCAACCCGGGGCACTCCTGCAAGAGCTGGACCACCAACCCGGGGGACTCCTGCAAGAGCTGGACCACCAACCCGATGCACTCCTGCAAGAGCTGGATCGCCAACCCGGGGCACTCCTGCAAGAGCTGGACCACCAACCCGGGGGACTCCTGCAAGAGCTGGACCACCAACCCGATGCACTCCTGCAAGAGCTGGACCGCCAAACCGGGGCACTCCTGCAAGAGCTGGACCACCAACCCGAGGCACTCCTGCAAGAGCTGGACCACCAACCCGATGCACTCCTGCAAGAGCTGGACCGCTAACCCGGGGCACTCCTGCAAGAGCTGGACCACCAACCCGGGGGACTCCTGCAAGAGCTGGACCACCAACCCGATGCACTCCTGCAAGAGCTGGATCGCCAACCCGGGGCACTACTGCAAGAGCTGGACCACCAACCCGGGGGACTCCTGCAAGCGCTGGACCACCAACCCGATGCACTCCTGCAAGAGCTGGACCGCCAACCCGGGGCACTCCTGCAAGAGCTGGACCACCAACCCGAGGGTGTCCTGCAAGAGCTGGACCACCAACCCGATGCACTCCTGCAAGAGCTGGACCGCCAACCCGGGGCACTCCTGCAAGAGCTGGACCGCCAACCCGGGGCACTCCTGCAAGAGCTGGACCACCAACCCGATGCACTCCTGCAAGAGCTGGACCACCAACCCGGGGGACTCCTGCAAGAGCTGGACCACCAACCCGATGCACTCCTGCAAGAGCCTTGCAACAACTCAGGGCGACTAGGCACGCCACGCTGTTTGTGAACCACTGCATTACTGGCATCTTGTGGCAGTCTGAGATACATGCAGCACAACTTTTTGGACAGAACTGGAGTCATGTCTGAGGTGAGCTTGTAGACCTAAACCTTAGCGTTTGTGGCCCACCAGATGAGGTCACATGGTCATGGATGCTACGTGCGCCATTTTGCTAAGCACCTCAGATTTACACTATGCTATTTGCAGAGTTCATATAATCATTGGGATTAGTAGTGTCTGGTACTATAGAGTGTGCATTTGCTTTCTGTGTGGTGTCCTGGAATTGCCAAGGACAGAAGAGGTGGCAGATTCTCAGCGGTGAGCGCAAAATGGCCGTAATGTTCGCACGGTCCCTTATCCAATTACCCCTGCCCTCTCGTTTATGTTACAAAGACTGAAACTCATGCTCTGATCCAAACTGCGTCCTTCATTGTGTTTCCAAGTCCAGCATTAGGAACCCTGTTATCTACCAGCTTTACACCTGGGAGTCCCCTACACTGGGACACTGCACTAAGCAGTTAGGGCAGCGTTTTTCAACCACTGTGCCCTGGCACACTAGTGTATCTTGAGCTGTTCAAGTGTGCCCCCCAGATCTAGAGATGCCCAAACCAGTTTACAGCCACCACCATATCATCTGTTATTTACTGGTCTCTTCTTTTCATGTAAAGGGCTAATGTATTTTATTTTTGTTACCTGTGGGGACCAGTGTGAATTTTTTTTTTATCTGGGGGTCAATGTGTTTTTTTTTTTCCTGTGGGGGCCAATGTGTTTTGCCCTGTGGGGATCTCATGGTGTGCCTTGGCAATTTAAAAATCTTACTAAGTGTGCCGCAAGGTAAAAACGTTAATAAATCACTGAGTTAGGGGCAGATGTACTAAGCTTCAAAAGTGCTAAAATGGAGAGTGATAAACAGCCAGCCAACCAGCCCCTGCCTGTCATGTCACAGGCTGTGTTTGAAAAATGACATGCAGGAGCTGATTGGTTGGTTGTCTATAACTCTCCATTTTATCACTTTTGAAGCTTAGTGCCCTTAGTGTTGGAATAAGATCCCAACCTGATACTATTTCGGTCCATGCAAAACTCGCCATGGGCCCGATTCATTGCCTGTTATCCGATCAGCACCTGCCCCGGGAGCGTAGCCTCTGTATGGCTTTGGGATGACAGAAAATCTTAAGTAATCTACATTCCTACACTAAATTCCAACCCTTCAATATTCTATGTGTTCCACGATACTATATATGGTATAATACGCTAATTCCCAGGACCAAGATACTATCGCCTGCTGTATTCTTCCATTGTGAGATAATGGTGACGGTTTACACTACGTATGATATGGGCATGTGAATACCGCCTGCAGTAAGTGGCTTGTATAATACTATTTACAGTATAGGTCTCTGAGGCTCCATGCAGCGCTAACAGTCCAGTGCCGCGTACACTTTGTGCTCCGATAACATCTTAGAATACGGAGACAGCTGTCTCCCAGGCACATTTGCAGATTTATTTTTAGTAAATAACAATCTTCGGCCACTCGAGATAATCAGTGTAAATAAATAGAGGACTTCATTGACCACAGAAACGTACCCGGGTTGACGGAACCCTCATCGAAAAGATTATATATTTCATTATCACTATAAAACCGATGTTATATCTGCATGAATGTATATTGTCATATCCTCTGATAATATGAAGATCACATTGAAATATCCTGCAAGCTGGCCTATGTTTACATTATGCCACATTAAGTGCTAGAAAATGTATATATTTCAAATTATTCACAGCTGGTCGTTCATCAAGCAATATCTTATATACTTTGGCTTGCTGCGCCATCTTGTGGCAGGCGACTGTTACTACATGCGAGATCCGTCACACTCAGAACCAGCATTTTAAGCCCCACACTAGACAATAAATTGCGATGTGAATGATAACAATATTGTTAAAGATATATCATTCATCTCATCCAGTGTGTACGCTCAATATTGTTAAAGAAGCATGCTCCGTTGGTCGCAGTGGCGGAACTTTTGAGTCAGGGGCCCAGGTGCAAAAGTACAATTTGGGCCCCACAACAGTGGGTGACAGAGGTACAAGCTGCTGGTCTAGGCAGTAGTGGCCCCCTTAGTCCTCAGGGGCCCCGGTGCAATGCACCTGCTGCACCAATGGTAGTTCCGCCTCTGGTTGGTCGTTAGCAATATCTACTGTCGTTTGAACATGCAGCTCAATATTGACTATCATCAGCGACTGCATGTACAGCTGCGGGGGGCTGGGTGACGTTAAAGAGCTAGTTCATTCGGGAGCATCGCGGATATCATTAGAGATCGACACACGCAAAAGGCAACACATAAAAAGCTCTTTCGATGACTTTCTAAATTTTTCTTAAATTTTTTGGACTTTATATAGGGTGAGATTTAATAGGATGCGATTTTTAGTGAGGTTCTGAAATCGCACCTTATCGCATTTTTCAAAATTGCCTTTTTTGAAAGAAATTTGACTATTTAATGAGATGCAAATTTGCAGCAAAATAAAATGTGATCTGGTGCGATATGGTGCCAATTTTAGGCTGATCTGGTGCGAAATGGTGCAAATTTTAGGCTGTGTGCGTCAAAATCTTTTGCCGCACACAGCCTTCGTAAAAAATGGGAATTTGAGAACATGTACGATTTAGTAGACATGGTAATGTTTCTTTTTTGTGCAAAAAAAAAATGGCATGACGTTCATCCTGAGCATAAGAAGCCGCGGGCTCATTGAGCCAGATCTGGTTCCAAAAATATGGGGGAAAGTCCCCCATACTGTATTTTTGAAACCAGCCCCAGACTCTTGAACCGGTCCTGGTTTCAAAAATACGGCGGACCCATAAGCTTTTTGTCCCCTGTATTTTTTTGAACCAGGACAAGCACAATGAGCCCGGCGCTGGTTATGCTCAGGAGGGGGGACCCCACGCCATTATTTTTTCCCATCATTTTTTTTTTTTTTTTCATTTTTACTTTTACACATTTCTTAAGACAGAACCATCATTGAGATCTGTGCATGCTCTGTCAAATTCGCCAGTCAAAACCTGGTCTATTTTTTTTGCCGATTTTTGGTAACATTTACCAAAAATCGCACCCAATTAAATTTGTGAGTTGTATACTTTATAATGGAAAAACATCTTAAAGCAAATTGAAGTGTAAGAAAAAATTGACAGGTCAAAATGTGCGATTTTCACGGCAAAAAGTGTGATTTTATTTTTTAGAGCAATTCACATCCTATTAAATGAAATCCGCTAATTTCACCCATTTAACTGCGCAAGGATTTGACTCTGCGATTGCAATGACATCTGCGCCAGATTCAGGCCAAATACATAGATGGGAGCTGATAGTGTTTTGTTTTACAACTTTTTAAATCTTCAACAACAACAAAAAAAAACACTGAAAAATCCCATTAAACATGTTTTTCTGTTCCCCAAAAACCGTGGTCCAGCTAACTTGGTGGCCATTTTCTGGGGCCCACATTGGTTTCCTCACTTTTCCACACACGTCTGCCTGAGGATGTGCACATTGCCGCACCTGAGGGGACTGCCCCCCTCTATGTGCAGGCCGGGCTCTAAGGCCTCCATCTATATTTAGATGCCGACGCCAGTGCCCCAGCTCTGTAATACTATAAATACCCCTTTCTCTGTGTCACTAATGGCTGCTCGGAATAACACAGACCCGGCGGTGAGAGAGGCTTATCTACTATCCCGGGACTATATTGCCTATGTGACGGGGAGATCCATGGGCCCAGCACCCTCCACAGCTGCCCGCGCCCTGCGCAATGCCGGGGATGAGCTCCTGGAGAAGTTCCCCATCTTCTTCAAGCGGTGGCCCAGAGTTTTCCATGGGGTGACAGAAGCCGGCGCCTGCGACTTGCTCATTGAAATGATAGATAAGAACATGAAGGGACACTGGGACCGACAAAGGTGTCAGACAGGTTACCCCCCGGACATTCCCTGGAGCTCTGTACTATCCATCTATGTCCTGGTCGGGCAGATGGCCACTTACTGCCAGGAGCATGGAATGGAGGGTGCTCTGGAGCAGTTGCCTGAACGGCTGGGCCGCTACGTGGAGAACATCTGCCCTGTGCTCAGGCAGAAGGATGGATGGGTGAGTGGGGAGTAGGCTGTGGTGAAGGTAAGGGTTAGGAGGGGGTGTCGCAGTTAGGGTTAGGCTATGAGGGTGGCGGTTAGGCTTAGTCTGTGGAGGGGGGGTGGCAGCGGAGGAGGTTAGGCGTAATCTGTGGAGGGTGGGATGTGGCGGATAGGCTGTGGGGATGGTGGTGGATAGGGCTGGGGGATTGTGGTGGTTAGGGATAGGCTGGGTGAGGTTAGGCTTAATTTGTGGAGGGGAATGGTAGCAGTTAGGCTGGGGGGAGGTTAGGCTTAGGCTGTGGGAAGGGGGGTTGTTAGTGTTAGGCTGGGGGTGCAGTGGCTAGTGTTAGGCCATGGAAGGTTAGGTTTATGCTGTGGGGATGGTGGTGGTTAGGGTTAGGCGGGGGGTGCAGTGGATAGGGTTAGGCCATGGGAGGTTAGGTTTAAGCTGTGGGGATGATGGTGGTTAGGGTTAGGCTGGGGGGGGGGTGCAGGAGTTTGGGTTAGGCCATGCGAGGTTAGGCTTAGTCTGTGGAGGGGAAGGGTAGCAGTTAGACTGGGGGGGAGGTTAGGCTTAGGCTGTGGGGTGGTTAGGTGGTGGGGTTAGGCTGGGGGGGGGGGGTGCAGGGGTTAGGCCATGCAAGGTTAAGCTTAGTCTGTGGAGGGGGAGGATGGTGGTTAGGGTTAGACTAGGGAGTGGTAATGAGGTGGTTAGGGTTAGGCTGGTGGGGTGCAGTGGATAGGGTTAGGCCATGGGAGGTTAGGCTGGGAGAGAGTGCAGGGATTAGGCTTAATCTGTGGAGGGGGAGGATGGTGGATAGGGTTAGGCTTCGTCTGTGGAGGGGGGGTGGTGGTTAGGGTTAGTCTGTGGAGGGGGGATGGTGATGGTTAGAGTTAGACTAGGGTTGGGCTGTGGGGGGAGGAGTGGTGGTGGTTAGGGTTAGACTAGAGAGTGGTAATGAGATGGTTAGGGTTAGGCTGTGGGGGTGGAGTGGCGGTGGTTAAGGTTAGACTAGGAAGTGGTAATGAGATGGTTAGGGTTAGGCTGTGGAGTGGTGGTGGTTAGGGTTAGACTAGGGAGTGGTAATGAGATGGTTAGGGTTAGGCTGTGGAGTGGTGGTGGTTAGGGTTAGACTAGGGAGTGGTAATGAGATGGTTAGGGTTAGGCTGTGGGGGTGGAGTGGCGGTGGTTAAGGTTAGACTAGGCAGTGGCAAACGCAGGATTTTCAGAAGGGGGTTTCCAGAGGGGCGGAGCAAAGCACGGAGATGGACACTTAGGTGACCCAGTATATGTCGGGTCAGTTAAAGTTTTATAGATAGACCAAATGTATATAAATAATAACAATAATAATAAAAAAATAATAATATATATATATATATATATATATACACATACATACAGGGGCGTCAACAGCAGTGTAGACCCCTGGGCATAGCAATGTATTGGGGCAACTACCGATCCTCCAGCGGTAGGGGTGGGGGAAGCTTTGATGTCCTGCGGGTGTTAGGGGGTATTATATCAACCGCTCAGCATGTAGGGCCTGGATCAGTAATTTCCACTAATTACCCCTTTACTGCACAGATGGTGGGAGATGGGGTGGAAGAAGGGGGCATTGGGCTGAATGAAGGGGCCCTGATACATAACTTCCAGGGTGGTAGAGGATGTTTATTATGCAGAGGAGGGGTGTATAGAGGAGTGGGCTTATTATTCATAATTTTCTGGTGGGAGGACAGCTTGCTTGACTGTAGATATCTCCAGTCAACTTCTTAGATTTTAATGGAATTAAAAACTAGAGAATCCCACCTACCAAATGATATTGGGGACTAGGGGATCAGAGTTCAAGAGGCAGAGCAATCTGCCAACGAGAATATAAAACTACATACCAAATGAGTGGAGCTGGAGCAGTAACCTGCTGCTGGAAGGCTGATTTCTCTGGTTCTGGGAATATTAGAGACAAGCTAATAGTGTCCATTAAAGGGGGAGAGTCCCAGCTTTTGGAATATACCCTCAGGAAAACTATAAGTCAGACAAAACCTGAAAAATTTGTTTGGGAAGAGCAATTAACAGGCTTGGATGGGGACCACTGCTTTGAAGTCAGATATCTCCGGTTCCCAAGGGCCGATTTTTAAAATTCTTGAACCCATGGAAAGAGGGGACCCTCAGCTTTCAGCCTAGGGCCCTTAGACTCCTGGGGGGAGTCTAAGGGTGTGCACTACTGCTAGGGAGTGGTAATGAGATGGTTAGGGTTAGGCTGTGGAGTGGTGGTGGTTAGGGTTAGACTAGGGAGTGGTAAAGAGATGTTTAGGGTTAGGCTGTGGAGTGGTGGTGGTTAGGGTTAGACTAGGGAGTGGTAATGAGATGGTTAGGGTTAGTCTGTGGAGGGGGGGGGTGGTGGTTAGGGTTAGACTAGGGCAGTGGTAGCCAACCCTAGCCCTCGAGAGCTACCAACAGTTCACATTTTCCAGACAACCTAGCTGCTGCACAGCTGCACTCATTAATCACTGACACATTTTAAAAGATACACAGATGGAGCTAATTAGCTCACTTGTGAGTCTGTAAGGAGACCTGCAAAACATGCACTGTTGGTAGCTCTCGAGGACTAGGGTTGGCTACCCCAGGACTAGGGAGTGGTAATGAGGTGGTTAGGGTTAGGCTGTGGGGGGTGGAGTGGTGGTGGTTAGGCTGCGTAGAGAGGTCAAATAATAGAGCTATTCCTCCATGATAATAAGATAATAAGTGGAACCTATGGAGAAGCAGCAGATGGAGAGATAGTGATATAATGGTGTTTGTTCCATCCAGGCTGGTTTTACAGAACGCTTCGGCAAGAAAGAAGATACGGAGAGGAAGGTCCTCCGCGCCGGCTGCGCTGTCCTCGCAGTGTGTTCCTTGCTGCTATTGACCCACTTCCTGTGGAGGAGAAAGACATCTTCACCCTGAACTGCTCTGTAGGGTACAGTCTCCAGGCAACCTGACATATGCCCTTGTGCCAGGATGTAAGCAGTGCCCCCCACGCACAATGGTGGAAGACATTTTGTGGACTGAATATTCCTGAGAGAGCAGCTAGGGCTTATTTGCCAAAATGGTCCAAAAACGCAGATGTTTTTAATAAAGTGTTTCAGAAAGCACCCAGCCCCTGCCTCAGAAGGAAGGCCTACATACATAGACCGGTGATTCGGTGATAAATACCTATTTTTGTAGGATTTAGAGCTTTTTCCCTTTGGTAAATAGACCCCTTAAAAAAATAGTATATGTATATCGTGCTGCACTCAGCTTCCGGTCTCTGAGAAAACACCCCCCCCCCCTCCCCTTGGGACACCACTGATTGGAGCAGTTCAGTTCTCACAGACATCAAAATGGCTGCCCTCACCATGTGTGGTTGACAGACAAGGATGGATTAACTAGAAGGGTAAAATATGCATGTGCTTAGGCCGTCAAGGGAAGTATTCTGTACTAGCCTAGGCTACGTTTGTCCCACTGTACCATACTCTGTATGAGCCCTGACAGGCTCAGCGCTGCCTCTAATTAAAAACCCTCCCATGACAAGGCAGCTGCTGCTGCTGTCCTTCATGGGCCTGAGAAGCATGATGAGCTCCATCAAGCAGAGCTCAGCTTAAGCCTCTCAGCCTCTGACGTCTTGTGCAAAGTCTCATGTGACTTAGTCAACCAGTAATGCACTGCAGACTTGTGCAGTCAGTGTGCCTTAGCTCCCGATGCTCAGCACCATTAATCATTTGTCACATTGACAAATAGGTGAAGCTGCAGCACTACCCCACTCCCATGCACAAAACCTTTAGCTTAAAAAAAAAATCCGGCCCCGGTGGAAGGGGACGAATGTGAACCTGAACAAAAGGGTGTGAATCGACCCTGCTAGTAGTCAAAGCGCTCTGGGCTCATGGGCTCCAGCAATTAATGCTGCCTGCCTGGGCCTGGGGGGCTTGTAACATCATGCCAGGACTACACCGCTTGTGATTTGCACTTGCCCGCGCTACATCCGCTAGGCAGACATCTTTTATTTTGTGTGTATATGATAAAAGGGGGAAATACTACACAGTAATGTTGTCCTTCTGTCCGTACTAATCCTGGGGGAACCAGATACAGGGAGAGGATTGGGACACACAAAATGGTTTCATCCACGGTCTGCGGGCAGTCAGGTTAGTACAACTGTGACACAGGTATAAAGCCTACGTCCTTGAGCCTGATACCGATGTGTAGGTAATGGAAATAGTTGCATATTTAATTAATGTTGTTCTACAAAACAAACGAGTTTTTGCCACAAAAAAATGAAAAAAACCTACAGATCTATCCATCATCGCTTGGCAATATTCCCCCCACCCCCCATAATACCTCCTATCTTGGCCCAGAAATCCATGTGAGTTCCCAGAACAGGAACGCTGGGGCAATTGCATACGACGGCATGGAGGTTTAGTCTATCAATAGGAGTCTTTAAACCAGAGCTCCCTAACCATGGTCCTCGAGGCACCCCAACGGCCCAGATGGTAAGTATATCCATGCTTGAACACAGGTGACTTAATCAGCACCACAGTCAATTTGGTTTAACCATCTGTGCTGAGCCATGGAAATACGTAAAACCTGGACTGTTGGCATGCCTTAAAGGGCTGCGTTTAGGAACCTCCTCTGTATACCATAGTAACTGGTGCAAGTAACGCGGAGCTGCAGCGGCTGAAGGCTTAAGAAAAGATACAGTCACCAACCAGCTCCCTGGCAGGGGAAGGGTTAAACAGTGCTATCCCCGGTCTGTCACACAAAGTGCTGAGACAGTGAGCTCCCCACACACCCCTCAGCTGGGTGACTGACTAGTAAACGTTATCTCTAGCACCCAGATAAGTCTCTGAGCCTCACCCGTTCCTGCCCCATCCCACTCACTGACTCTCAGCATCATGGGAAGAGGAAAGGGGGACATAGGACAATTATCGGACACAAACTGAAGAACAAGTGAAAGATGGATGTAATTTATGGATAGTCGTGAGGGCGTATAAACAATCTATATACACATATACAGTATTTACAGATATACAATTTCATGATAGAAATATACAGACCAGGATAAGGGACGTTCTGAGTCCTGTGGCCCCACAATGGGGAGTATGGTCATTTGCCATCACGGTCCAGGATGGGTAATGCCACACATACTGCAGCACTTAGGCTCATACACTTAACGTAGGGCCCCGGGTTGTGACACCAGTGGAGGTGTCATAGGGCCACAGCAGTCATACAGAGTCAGGGATACCAACTGGCATATATATTGGCCCCTGTGATAGAATCAGGGGCCCATAATGACACAGAGCCTGTTGTGACATGAAGCCGGGATCACAGACTGGTCTATAGCTGGTAACCAGAAGAGAAAGCAAGAAGCGTAATGTCATAGAGCGTAAGCTCCGTGGTCACAGTCCCTGGAGATAGCCACCCAGGAGCGCAGGGTCCAGCAGGCTCTCGCATAAAGGCTGCTCCGTATGGAACTCTCTCTGATGCTGCCGGTTCCTCCTTCCGCCCCTCTGGGGAATGGGCAGCTCCGAGTGGTGAGCAGGGAGAGGATCCAGGAAGAAATACGGGTGCAGAAGAGCCTGTGGGGGAGGGAAGGAGAGTCAGAGACATGGATGGGAGGAATCGGCCTCTTGCATGCATTTCACCCATGTTCTCAGGGGCGAGAGCTTTTGGTGATGACCCCCTTTGTGTCCTCAGCATCCCTTCCTGTAACATCTAAGCTCATACCTGATACATGCTCTATGGGAGAATCTATGAATGAGACACTCGCTGTCACTGGTGCGGCTTGTATGACACTGATCCAATCAGATCTGCGACTGTTATGGCCGGGAAGGTGGGGACGGGGATTACCACCTAGATTTGCTGCATATTATTAGACGCCTCATGTTGTTTCTTCATGGCGCTGTAGCAATCAGTGAAGCAACGCTGCAGGAAGTGTCCAGCACCCAGCGGCAGCACACAGAACACTGGGGAACGGCTGCCCTTAGCGTTACTCACATCAGCTGCCCGGATCCTCTGGCCGGATGGGTACACCAGGAACCGCATGAGGAGCTGCAGGGCCTTGGGGGAGCTGCAGGGACGATGTGCCCAGCTGCAGCACACAGAACACTGGGGAACGGCTGCCCTTAGCGTTACACACGTCAGCTGCCCGGATCCTCTGGCCGGACGGGTACACCAGGAACCGCATGAGGAGCTGCAGGGCCTTGGGGGAGGTGCAGGGACGATGTGCCCAGCTGCAGCACACAGAACACTGGGGAACGGCTGCCCTTAGCGTTACACACGTCAGCTGCCTGGATCCTCTGGCCGGACGGGTACACCAGGAACCGCATGAGGAGCTGCAGGGCCTTGGGGGAGGTGCAGGGACGATGTGCCCAGCTGCAGCACACAGAACACTGGGGAACGGCTGCCCTTAGCGTTACACACGTCAGCTGCCTGGATCCTCTGGCCGGACGGGTACACCAGGAACCGCATGAGGAGCTGCAGGGCCTTGGGGGAGGTGTCAGGGACACTCAGCTGCAGCACACAGAACACTGGGGAACGGCTGCCCTTAGCGTTACACACGTCAGCTGCCTGGATCCTCTGGCCGGACGGGTACACCAGGAACCGCATGAGGAGCTGCAGGGCCTTGGGGGAGGTGTCAGGGACACTCAGCTGCAGCACACAGAACACTGGGGAATGGCTGCCCTTAGCGTTACTCACATCAGCTGCCCGGATCCTCTGGCCGGACGGGTACACCAGGAACCGCATGAGGAGCTGCAGGGCCTCGGGGGAGGTGCAGGGACGATGTGCCCAGCTGCAGCACACAGAACACTGGGGAACAGCTGCCTTTAGCGTTACTCATGTCAGCTGCTCGGATCCTCTGGCCGGACGGGTACACCAGGAACTGCATGAGGAGCTGCAGGGCCTTGGGGGAGGTGCAGGGCCGATGCGCCCAGCGGCAGCACACAGAACACTGGGGAACGGCTGCGCTTAGTGTTACACACGTCAGCTGCCCGGATCCTCTGGCCGGACGGGTACACCAGAAACCGCATGAGGA
Source organism: Crinia signifera (assembly GCF_055691185.1). NCBI lineage: Eukaryota > Metazoa > Chordata > Amphibia > Anura > Myobatrachidae > Crinia > Crinia signifera. The sequence continues at coordinate 18,529,197 of NC_139225.1, forward strand.
GCTGCAGGGCCTCGGGGGAGGTGCAGGGACGATGCGCCCAGCTGCAGCACACAGAACACTGGGGAACGGCTGCCCTTAGCGTTACACACGTCAGCTGCCCGGATCCTCTGGCCGGACGGGTACACCAGGAACCGCATGAGGAGCTGCAGGGCCTTGGGGGAGGTGTCAGGGAAACTCAGCTGCAGCACACAGAACACTGGGGAATGGCTGCCCTTAGCGTTACTCACATCAGCTGCCCGGATCCTCTGGCCGGACGGGTACACCAGGAACCGCATGAGGAGCTGCAGGGCCTCGGGGGAGGTGCAGGGACGATGTGCCCAGCTGCAGCACACAGAACACTGGGGAACAGCTGCCTTTAGCGTTACTCATGTCAGCTGCTCGGATCCTCTGGCCGGACGGGTACACCAGGAACTGCATGAGGAGCTGCAGGGCCTTGGGGGAGGTGCAGGGCCGATGCGCCCAGCGGCAGCACACAGAACACTGGGGAACGGCTGCCCTTAGCGTTACACACGTCAGCTGCCCGGATCCTCTGGCCGGACGGGTACACCAGGAACCGCATGAGGAGCTGCAGGGCCTCAGGGGAGGTGCAGGGCCTCGGGGGAGGTGCAGGGACGATGCGCCCAGCTGCAGCACACAGAACACTGGGGAACGGCTGCCCTTAGCGTTACACACGTCAGCTGCCCGGATCCTCTGGCCGGACGGGTACACCAGGAACCGCATGAGGAGCTGCAGGGCCTTGGGGGAGGTGCAGGGACGATGTGCCCAGCTGCAGCACACAGAACACTGGGGAACGGCTGCCCTTAGCGTTACACACGTCAGCTGCCTGGATCCTCTGGCCGGACGGGTACACCAGGAACCGCATGAGGAGCTGCAGGGCCTTGGTGGAGGTGTCAGGGACACTCAGCTGCAGCACACAGAACACTGGGGAACGGCTGCCCTTAGCGTTACACACGTCAGCTGCCTGGATCCTCTGGCCGGACGGGTACACCAGGAACCGCATGAGGAGCTGCAGGGCCTTGGGGGAGGTGTCAGGGACACTCAGCTGCAGCACACAGAACACTGGGGAATGGCTGCCCTTAGCGTTACTCACATCAGCTGCCCGGATCCTCTGGCCGGACGGGTATACCAGGAACCGCATGAGGAGCTGCAGGGCCTCGGGGGAGGTGCAGGGACGATGTGCCCAGCTGCAGCACACAGAACACTGGGGAACAGCTGCCTTTAGCGTTACTCATGTCAGCTGCTCGGATCCTCTGGCCGGACGGGTACACCAGGAACTGCATGAGGAGCTGCAGGGCCTTGGGGGAGGTGCAGGGCCGATGCGCCCAGCGGCAGCACACAGAACACTGGGGAACGGCTGCGCTTAGTGTTACACACGTCAGCTGCCCGGATCCTCTGGCCGGACGGGTACACCAGAAACCGCATGAGGAGCTGCAGGGCCTCGGGGGAGGTGCAGGGACGATGCGCCCAGCTGCAGCACACAGAACACTGGGGAACGGCTGCCCTTAGCGTTACACACGTCAGCTGCCCGGATCCTCTGGCCGGACGGGTACACCAGGAACCGCATGAGGAGCTGCAGGGCCTCGGGGGAGGTGCAGGGACGATGTGCCCAGCTGCAGCACACAGAACATGTGGGAACGGCTGCCCTTAGCGTTACATGCGTCAGCTGCCCGGATCCTCTGGCCGGACGGGTACACCAGGAACCGCATGAGGAGCTGCAGGGCCTTTGGGGGAGGTGTCAGGGACACTCAGCTGCAGCACACAGAACACTGGGGAATGGCTGCCCTTAGCGTTACTCACATCAGCTGCCCGGATCCTCTGGCCGGACGGGTACACCAGGAACCGCATGAGGAGCTGCAGGGCCTCGGGGGAGGTGTCAGGGACAATGAGCTCAGCTGCAGCACACAGAACACTGGGGAACGACTGCCCTTAGCGTTACTCACGTCAGCTGCCCGGATCCTCTGGCCGGACGGGTACACCAGAAACCGCATGAGGAGCTGCAGGGCCTCGGGGGAGGTGTCAGGGACAATGCGCTCAGCTGCAGTACACAGAACACTGGGAAACGGCTGCCCTTAGCGTTACTCACGTCAGCTGCCCGGATCCTCTGGCCGGACGGGTACACCAGGAACCGCATGAGGAGCTGCAGGGCCTCGGGGGAGGTGTCAGGGACGATGCGCTCAGGAGGAAGGGGGCGGTGGTCTTTGAAGGAGATCTTGTTATAATCGGGAAGTTCTGTAATTTCCTAAGGGGGGGGGAGAAGGGAATTTATGTGGGTGGCGTCCTCTATGAGCAGGAAGCGGTCAGCCGGATAAAGATAAATAATCCACTCACTGGCCAAGACTTGGCGTTGGGCGTCCCCAATGTCCGCAGAACGCAGCACAGCTGCTCAATGTCGTTTTCTCCGGGGAACAGAGGGGAACTGTTCAAAAGTTCTCCAAATATGCAGCCGACCGCCCTATATGGAAGAGGAGAGTTACTGAGGTGTCCACAAACATTATTGCTGCAGTCGACCCAAATAGCGGACACCCCGAGGGCGCCTGCGCTGTGCGAGTAATTGGCTACTTTTGAATTACATTGATCATTGCTTGAATGTTGGCCTTACATGTGATCAGATCAGGCCCGTGGTGATCAGATCATTCATCGCAGGACAAAGCAGGAAGAACTCACCACAAATCTACTCCCTCGTCGTACTTGCGGGCTCCGTACAGCAGTTCAGGTGCCCGGTACCACCTGCAGGGTGACACAGCAAAACGTCACATTAGGGATATGGCATACAGATGTTCACACAGAGTGGCCAATTAGCATATGGGAATGCCCAGCGTTTCATGGGATTACCCACGAGAACACTGGGCGCTCTTATGCCAATGGGCCAATGACATTGCAGGAATACCCCCTATATCCTTGTAGCTAGAAGCTCACCCTAGGGCTACTGCTTCCAAAGGACTCTATTTACTACACTTACCACTGTGTGATCCGGAACGTGTATTATACAGTGCACTCCCTTCCTCTGTTACTACACTTATCACTGTGTGATCCGGAACGTGTGTGTTATACAGTGCACTCCCTTCCTCTGTTACTACACCTATCACTGTGTGATCCGGAACGTGTGTGTTATACAGTGCACTCCCTTCCTCTGTTACTACACCTATCACTGTGTGATCCGGAACGTGTGTGTTATACAGTGCACTCCCTTCCTCTGTTACTACACTTATCACTGTGTGATCCGGAACGTGTGTGTTAAACACTGCACTCCCTTCCTCTGTTACTACACTTATCACTGTGTGATCCGGAACATGTGTGTGTTATACAGTGCACTCCCTTCCTCTGTTACTACACTTATAACTGTGTGATCCGGAACGTGTGTGTTATACAATGCACTCCCTTCCTCTGTTACTACACTTATCACTGTGTGATCCGGAACGTGTATGTGTTATACAGTGCACTCCCTTCCTCTGTTACTACACTTATCACTGTGTGATCCGGAACATGTGTGTGTTATACAGTGCACTCCCTTCCTCTGTTACTACACTTATCACTGTGTGATCCGGAACATGTGTGTGTTATACAGTGCACTCCCTTCCTCTGTTACTACACTTATCACTGTGTGATCCGGAACGTGTGTGTTATACAATGCACTCCCTTCCTCTGTTACTACACTTATCACTGTGTGATCCGGAACGTGTGTGTGTTATACAGTGCACTCCCTTCCTCTGTTACTACACTTATCACTGTGTGATCCGGAACGTGTGTGTTATACAATGCACTCCCTTCCTCTGTTACTACACTTATCACTGTGTGATCCGGAACGTGTATGTGTTATACAGTGCACTCCCTTCCTGTTACTACACTTATCACTGTGTGATCCGGAACGTGTGTGTTATACAGTGCACTCCCTTCCTCTGTTACTACACTTATCGCTGTGTGATCCGGAACGTGTGTGTTATACAGTGCACTCCCTTCCTCTGTTACTACACTTATCACTGTGTGATCCGGAACGTGTGTGTTATACAATGCACTCCCTTCCTCTGTTACTACACTTATCACTGTGTGATCCGGAACGTGTATGTGTTATACAGTGCACTCCCTTCCTGTTACTACACTTATCACTGTGTGATCCGGAACGTGTGTGTTATACAGTGCACTCCCTTCCTCTGTTACTACACTTATCGCTGTGTGATCCGGAACGTGTGTGTTATACAGTGCACTCCATTCCTCTGTTACTACACTTATCACTGTGTGATCCGGAACGTGTGTGTGTTATACAGTGCACTCCCTTCCTCTGTTACTACACTTATCACTGTGTGATCCGGAACGTGTGTGTTATACAGTGCACTCCCTTCCTCTGTTACTACACTTATAACTGTGTGATCCGGAACGTGTGTGTTATACAATGCACTCCCTTCCTCTGTTACTACACTTATCACTGTGTGATCCGGAACGTGTATGTGTTATACAGTGCACTCCCTTCCTCTGTTACTACACTTATCACTGTGTGATCCGGAACATGTGTGTGTTATACAGTGCACTCCCTTCCTCTGTTACTACACTTATCACTGTGTGATCCTGAACATGTGTGTGTTATACAGTGCACTCCCTTCCTCTGTTACTACACTTATCACTGTGTGATCCGGAACGTGTGTGTTATACAATGCACTCCCTTCCTCTGTTACTACACTTATCACTGTGTGATCCGGAACGTGTGTGTGTTATACAGTGCACTCCCTTCCTCTGTTACTACACTTATCACTGTGTGATCCGGAACGTGTGTGTTATACAATGCACTCCCTTCCTCTGTTACTACACTTATCACTGTGTGATCCGGAACGTGTGTGTGTTATACAGTGCACTCCCTTCCTCTGTTACTACACTTATCACTGTGTGATCCGGAACGTGTGTGTTATACAATGCACTCCCTTCCTCTGTTACTACACTTATCACTGTGTGATCCGGAACGTGTATGTGTTATACAGTGCACTCCCTTCCTGTTACTACACTTATCACTGTGTGATCCGGAACGTGTGTGTTATACAGTGCACTCCCTTCCTCTGTTACTACACTTATCGCTGTGTGATCCGGAACGTGTGTGTTATACAGTGCACTCCATTCCTCTGTTACTACACTTATCACTGTGTGATCCGGAACGTGTGTGTGTTATACAGTGCACTCCCTTCCTCTGTTACTACACTTATCACTGTGTGATCCGGAACGTGTGTGTTATACAGTGCACTCCCTTCCTCTGTTACTACACTTATAACTGTGTGATCCGGAACGTGTGTGTTATACAATGCACTCCCTTCCTCTGTTACTACACTTATCACTGTGTGATCCGGAACGTGTATGTGTTATACAGTGCACTCCCTTCCTCTGTTACTACACTTATCACTGTGTGATCCGGAACATGTGTGTGTTATACAGTGCACTCCCTTCCTCTGTTACTACACTTATCACTGTGTGATCCTGAACATGTGTGTGTTATACAGTGCACTCCCTTCCTCTGTTACTACACTTATCACTGTGTGATCCGGAACGTGTGTGTTATACAATGCACTCCCTTCCTCTGTTACTACACTTATCACTGTGTGATCCGGAACGTGTGTGTGTTATACAGTGCACTCCCTTCCTCTGTTACTACACTTATCACTGTGTGATCCGGAACGTGTGTGTTATACAATGCACTCCCTTCCTCTGTTACTACACTTATCACTGTGTGATCCGGAACGTGTATGTGTTATACAGTGCACTCCCTTCCTGTTACTACACTTATCACTGTGTGATCCGGAACGTGTGTGTTATACAGTGCACTCCCTTCCTCTGTTACTACACTTATCGCTGTGTGATCCGGAACGTGTGTGTTATACAGTGCACTCCATTCCTCTGTTACTACACTTATCACTGTGTGATCCGGAACGTGTGTGTTATACAGTGCACTCCCTTCCTCTGTTACTACACTTATCACTGTGTGATCCGGAACGTGTGTGTTATACAGTGCACTCCCTTCCTGTTACTACACTTATCACTGTGTTATCCGGAACATGTGTGTGTTATACAGCGCAATCCTGATTACCAGGCCAGCAGTTCAGCATACTGTACCTCCCTGTTACTACACCTATAACTGTGTGATCCGGAACATGTGTGTTATACAGTGCAATCCTGATTACCAGGTCAGCAGCTCAGCATACTGTACCTCCCAGTTACTACACCTCCTTTTTTTTTTTTTTTGCAAAGTCTCTCTTTAAACACAAGAACACAATCCACAGTTCTCAATTTGACAGCTGCAATATTAGGACCGAATGGAAATATTTAAATGGAAAACAAAAGAAGTTTATCGGGACCAATCAGATTCTTGCTCAGAGTGTAATTTGCATTGATGGCAGCGCAGTGTTAATTGGTTTCACTTTTGTCAGGAAATAATCCTCCAAAAGGCTTGTTTATTAACCATACAATTAGTTGCAATATTTGAACTAAACAGTTCAACAACCAATCAGAAACTTGTTTGTGCAGCGTTCCTTGCACTAGCCTAAAGCTAACTGCAGATTGGTTGTTTTGGTCCAGCATCCATTTTGCTCCATAAAGCAATGCTAGTAATTTGCCAGGTCTGTGACTTCTACAGAGGGACCTGGTGAGAGCTGGTCAGTATCCCACCCCCCCAGAAACAGGCTCCATCTGTACGTACCTGGTGGCCACCTGATGGCTGTACATGCGTCCTCTGTCGTTGGAGAAGACTCGGGCTAGGCCAAAGTCTGCTAGCTTGAGGAGGCCGGTCGAGCTGATGAGAAGATTTGCTGGTTTAAGGTCCTGTAAGGAAGGGGCAGAGGCTGGTGAGTGGGCAGCACCCTGGCACCACTCTACAGATGGCTGGAAGTGGGCATGTTATAGCTACTAACCCGGTGCATGATGGAGTTTTCATGGCAGAACTTGACACCTTTTAGTAGCATCATCATGTAACCTTTGACCTGGGCCTCGGTCAGTGGCTGGTCAGAGTTTCTGATCACCTCAGAGAGATCCGAGAGCATGTATTCAAAGACCAACACGAATCCTGTCCCATGGGGGAAAACCTCCCTTAATTTAACTACCTGAAAAACAGTAAGGAGAGAAGGCAATGGATGCAAAAAGAACAGGAATATCAGGAATGATGGCAGTAGAAGGCTGGAGAGGAATGACAGCAGTAGCAGGCAGGAGAGGAATGATGGCAGTAGCAGGCAGGAGAGGAATGATGGCAGTAGCAGGCAGGAGAGGAATGATGGCAGTAGCAGGCAGGAGAGGAATGATGGCAGTAGCAGGCAGGAGAGGAATGATGGCAGTAGCAGGCAGGAGAGGAATGATGGCAGTAGCAGGCAGGAGAGGAGAGGAATGATGGCAGTAGCAGGCAGGAGAGGAGAGGAATTATGGCAGTAGCAGGCAGGAGAGGAGAGGAATGATGGCAGTAGCAGGCAGGAGAGGAGAGGAATGATGGCAGTAGCAGGCAGGAGAGGAGAGGAATGACAGCAGTAGCAGGCAGGAGAGGAGAGGAATGATGGCAGTAGCAGGCAGGAGAGGAGAGGAATGATGGCAGTAGCAGGCAGGAGAGGAGAGGAATGACAGCAGTAGCAGGCAGGAGAGGAGAGGAATGATGGCAGTAGCAGGCAGGAGAGGAGAGGAATGACAGCAGTAGCAGGCAGGAGAGGAGAGGAATGATGGCAGTAGCAGGCAGGAGAGGAGAGGAATGACAGCAGTAGCAGGCAGGAGAGGAGAGGAATGATGGCAGTAGCAGGCAGGAGAGGAGAGGAATGATGGCAGTAGCAGGCAGGAGGGAGAGGAGGAATGATGGCAGTAGCAGGTAGGAGAGGAGGAATGATGGCAGTAGCAGGCAGGAGAGGAAGGATGGCAGTAGCAGGCGGGAGAGGAGAGGAATGATGGCAGTAGCAGGCTGGAGAGGAAAGGAATGATGGCAGTAGCAGGCAGGAGAGGAAAGGAATGATGGCAGTAGCAGGCAGGAGAGGAAAGGAATGATGGCAGTAGCAGGCAGGAGAGGAATGATGGCAGTAGAAGGCTGGAGAGGAATGATGGCAGTAGCAGGCAGGAGAGGAAAGGAATGATGGCAGTAGCAGGCAGGAGAGGAATGATGGCAGTAGCAGGCAGGAGAGGAATGATGGCAGTAGCAGGCAGGAGAGGAAAGGAATGATGGCAGTAGCAGGCAGGAGAGGAATGATGGCAGTAGAAGGCTGGAGAGGAATGATGGCAGTAGCAGGCAGGAAAGGAATGATGGCAGTAGCAGGCAGGAGAGGAATGATGGCAGTAGCAGGCAGGAGAGGAATGATGGCAGTAGCAGGCAGGAGAGGAATGATGGCAGTAGCAGGCTGGAGAGGAAAGGAATGATGGCAGTAGCAGGCAGGAGAGGAAAGGAATGATGGCAGTAGCAGGCAGGAGAGGAAAGGAATGATGGCAGTAGCAGGCAGGAGAGGAATGATGGCAGTAGAAGGCTGGAGAGGAATGATGGCAGTAGCAGGCAGGAGAGGAAAGGAATGATGGCAGTAGCAGGCAGGAGAGGAAAGGAATGATGGCAGTAGCAGGCAGGAGAGGAAAGGAATGATGGCAGTAGCAGGCAGGAGAGGAATGATGGCAGTAGCAGGCAGGAGAGGAAAGGAATGATGGCAGTAGCAGGCAGGAGAGGAATGATGGCAGTAGAAGGCTGGAGAGGAATGATGGCAGTAGCAGGCAGGAAAGGAATGATGGCAGTAGCAGGCAGGAGAGGAATGATGGCAGTAGCAGGCAGGAGAGGAATGATGGCAGTAGCAGGCAGGAGAGGAATGATGGCAGTAGCAGGCTGGAGAGGAAAGGAATGATGGCAGTAGCAGGCAGGAGAGGAAAGGAATGATGGCAGTAGCAGGCAGGAGAGGAAAGGAATGATGGCAGTAGCAGGCAGGAGAGGAATGATGGCAGTAGAAGGCTGGAGAGGAATGATGGCAGTAGCAGGCAGGAGAGGAAAGGAATGATGGCAGTAGCAGGCAGGAGAGGAAAGGAATGATGGCAGTAGCAGGCAGGAGAGGAAAGGAATGATGGCAGTAGCAGGCAGGAGAGGAATGATGGCAGTAGCAGGCAGGAGAGGAAAGGAATGATGGCAGTAGCAGGCAGGAGAGGAATGATGGCAGTAGAAGGCTGGAGAGGAATGATGGCAGTAGCAGGCAGGAAAGGAATGATGGCAGTAGCAGGCAGGAGAGGAATGATGGCAGTAGCAGGCAGGAGAGGAATGATGGCAGTAGCAGGCAGGAGAGGAATGATGGCAGTAGCAGGCTGGAGAGGAAAGGAATGATGGCAGTAGCAGGCAGGAGAGGAAAGGAATGATGGCAGTAGCAGGCAGGAGAGGAAAGGAATGATGGCAGTAGCAGGCAGGAGAGGAATGATGGCAGTAGAAGGCTGGAGAGGAATGATGGCAGTAGCAGGCAGGAGAGGAAAGGAATGATGGCAGTAGCAGGCAGGAGAGGAATGATGGCAGTAGCAGGCAGGAGAGGAATGATGGCAGTAGCAGGCAGGAGAGGAAAGGAATGATGGCAGTAGCAGGCAGGAGAGGAATGATGGCAGTAGAAGGCTGGAGAGGAATGATGGCAGTAGCAGGCAGGAGAGGAAAGGAATGATGGCAGTAGCAGGCAGGAGAGGAATGATGGCAGTAGCAGGCAGGAGAGGAATGATGGCAGTAGCAGGCAGGAGAGGAAAGGAATGATGGCAGTAGCAGGCAGGAGAGGAATGATGGCAGTAGAAGGCTGGAGAGGAATGATGGCAGTAGCAGGCAGGAAAGGAATGATGGCAGTAGCAGGCAGGAGAGGAATGATGGCAGTAGCAGGCAGGAGAGGAATGATGGCAGTAGCAGGCAGGAGAGGAATGATGGCAATAGCAGGCAGGAGAGGAATGATGGCAGTAGCAGGCAGGAGAGGAATGATGGCAGTAGAAGGCTGGAGAGGAATGACAGCAGTAGCAGGCAGGAGAGGAGAGGAATGATGGCAGTAGCAGGCAGGAGAGGAGAGGAATGATGGCAGTAGCAGGCAGGAGAGGAAGGATGGCAGTAGCAGGCGGGAGAGGAGAGGAATGATGGCAGTAGCAGGCAGGAGAGGAATGACAGCAGTAGCAGGCAGGAGAGGAATGATGGCAGTAGTAGGCAGGAGAGGAATGATGGCAGTAGCAGGCAGGAGAGGAAAGGAATGATGGCAGTAGCAGGCAGGAGAGGAAAGGAATGATGGCAGTAGCAGGCAGGAGAGGAAAGGAATGATGGCAGTAGCAGGCAGGAGAGGAATGATGGCAGTAGAAGGCTGGAGAGGAATGATGGCAGTAGCAGGCAGGAGAGGAAAGGAATGATGGCAGTAGCAGGCAGGAGAGGAATGATGGCAGTAGCAGGCAAGAGAGGAATGATGGCAGTAGCAGGCAGGAGAGGAAAGGAATGATGGCAGTAGCAGGCAGGAGAGGAATGATGGCAGTAGAAGGCTGGAGAGGAATGATGGCAGTAGCAGGCAGGAGAGGAATGATGGCAGTAGCAGGCAGGAAAGGAATGATGGCAGTAGCAGGCAGGAGAGGAATGATGGCAGTAGCAGGCAGGAGAGGAATGATGGCAGTAGCAGGCAGGAGAGGAATGATGGCAGTAGCAGGCAGGAGAGGAATGATGGCAGTAGCAGGCAGGAGAGGAATGATGGCAGTAGTAGGCAGGAGAGGAATGATGGCAGTAGTAGGCAGGAGAGGAATGATGGCAGTAGCAGGCAGGAGAGGAATGATGGCAGTATTAGGAAGTCAGACAACATATACCAGGCATGTCCAAACTATGGCCCTCCAGCTGTTGTGAAACTACAAGTCCCATCATGCCTTGCCACAATTTTGCTATTAGGGAATGCTAAAACTATGGCAATGCATGCTGGGATGTGTAGTTTCACAACAGCTGGAGGGCCACCGTTTGGACATGCCTGATATACACCATAAAGTACTTTGGAGGCAAATGTAGAAAAAAATGGCAAATAGGTATAGCCATCCATGTGGTTAGCAAAGAGCTGGGGTACTCAAACACGGCCCTCGGGACCGCACACAGTTCATGTTTTCCAGGTCACTCAGCAGGTGCATTCATTACTTATTGAGACATTTTAAACGATCCACAAGTGGAGCTAATTATTTCACTTGTGATTCTTTGAGGAGACCTGCAAACATGCCCGGTGTGGGGTCCTGAGGACTGAGTTTGAGAACCTGTGGCCTAGATGGATGACCATCGATTCTTTCAAAAAACATGGTCATCTTTGCTCTTTCACTGACTGGTCCATGAGCCAATCAGAACCTGGGGGCAGGACTCCATGGGTGTCAGGAGACGGAGCTATGCTATATACCGTCGCTGTTTATGAATCATGGCCATCCCTAACAACACAGAGGGGTTATATTAGAAATGGTGCAGGACCCACATGTGGATTGTCCTCTATCTCCTGCAGGGCCTTTATCTCTCTCAGAGCCTGGTTGGGAATTCCCTCTTCCAGTTTCCGTAGTGCCACTTTCTTCAGGGCAACAGCTTCCCCAGTCTGGAAAAATCAGATGTAGAAGCGGTGATCACCACGGTGCACACACAGGAACAGGAAGGGCCACAGAGCCACAGGTAACATAAGGTGACAGGAAAAGGAAGGGTCACAGAGCCACAGGTAACATAAGGTGACAGGAACATGAAGGGCCACCGGTAACATAAGGTGACAGGAACAGGAAGGGTCACAGAGCCACAGTAACATAAGGTGACAGGAACATTAAGGGCCACATAGCCACAGGTAACATAAGGTGACAGGAACATTAAGGGCCACATAGCCACAGGTAACATAAGGTGACAGGAACATGAAGGGCCACAGGTAACATAAGGTGACAGGAACAGGAGGGGCCACAGATCCACGGGTAACATAAGGTGACAGGAACAGGAAGGGTCACAGAGCCACAGTAACATAAGGTGACAGGAACATTAAGGGCCACATAGCCACAGGTAACATAAGGTGACAGGAACATGAAGGGCCACAGGTAACATAAGGTGACAGGAACATGAAGGGCCACAGGTAACATATGGTGACAGGAACAGGAAGGGTCACAGAGCCACAGGTAACATAAGGTGACAGGAACATGAAGGGCCACAGGTAACATAAGGTGACAGGAACAGGAAGGGCCACAGATCCACGGGTAACATAAGGTAACAGGAACAGGAAGGGTCACAGAGCCACAGTAACATAAGGTGACAGAAACATTAAGGGCCACATAGCCACAGGTAACATAAGGTGACAGGAACATGAAGGGCCACAGGTAACATAAGGTGACAGGAACATGAAGGGCCACAGGTAACATATGGTGGCAGGAAGGGTCACAGAGCCACAGGTAACATAAGGTGACAGGAACATGAAGGGCCACAGGTAACATAAGGTGACAGGAACATGAAGATCCACAGGTAACATAAGGTGACAGGAACATGAAGGGCCACAGAGCCACGGGTAACATAAGGTGACAGGAACATGAAGGGCCACAGGTAACATGAACATGAAGGGCCACAGGTAACATAAGGTGACAGGAACATGATGGGTCACAGAGCCACAGGTAACATAAGGTGACAGGAACATGAAGGGCCACAGGTAACATAAGGTGACAGGAACATGAAGAGCCACAGGTAACATAAGGTGACAGGAACACGAAGGGTCACAGAGCCACGGGTAACATAAGGTGACAGGAACATGAAGGGCCACAGAGCCACAGGTAACATAAGGTGACAGGAACATGAAGGGCCACAGAGCCACAGGTAACATAAGGTGACAGGAACATGAAGGGCCACAGGTAACATAAGGTGACAGGAACATGATGGGTCACAGAGCCACAGGTAACATAAGGTGACAGGAACATGAAGGGACACAGGTAACATAAAGCAACAGGAACATGAAGATCCACAGGTAACATAAGGTGACAGGAACATGAAGGGCCACAGAGCCACGGGTAACATAAGGTGACAGGAACATGAAGGGCCACAGGTAACATAAGGTAACAGGAACATGAAGGGCCACAGGTAACATAAGGTGACAGGAACATGATGGGTCACAGAGCCACAGGTAACATAAGGTGACAGGAACATGAAGGGCCACCGGTAACATAAGGTGACAGGAACAGGAAGGGTCACAGAGCCACAGTAACATAAGGTGACAGGAACATTAAGGGCCACATAGCCACAGGTAACATAAGGTGACAGGAACATTAAGGGCCACATAGCCACAGGTAACATAAGGTGACAGGAACATGAAGGGCCACAGGTAACATAAGGTGACAGGAACAGGAGGGGCCACAGATCCACGGGTAACATAAGGTGACAGGAACAGGAAGGGTCACAGAGCCACAGTAACATAAGGTGACAGGAACATTAAGGGCCACATAGCCACAGGTAACATAAGGTGACAGGAACATGAAGGGCCACAGGTAACATAAGGTGACAGGAACATGAAGGGCCACAGGTAACATATGGTGACAGGAACAGGAAGGGTCACAGAGCCACAGGTAACATAAGGTGACAGGAACATGAAGGGCCACAGGTAACATAAGGTGACAGGAACAGGAAGGGCCACAGATCCACGGGTAACATAAGGTAACAGGAACAGGAAGGGTCACAGAGCCACAGTAACATAAGGTGACAGAAACATTAAGGGCCACATAGCCACAGGTAACATAAGGTGACAGGAACATGAAGGGCCACAGGTAACATAAGGTGACAGGAACATGAAGGGCCACAGGTAACATATGGTGGCAGGAAGGGTCACAGAGCCACAGGTAACATAAGGTGACAGGAACATGAAGGGCCACAGGTAACATAAGGTGACAGGAACATGAAGATCCACAGGTAACATAAGGTGACAGGAACATGAAGGGCCACAGAGCCACGGGTAACATAAGGTGACAGGAACATGAAGGGCCACAGGTAACATGAACATGAAGGGCCACAGGTAACATAAGGTGACAGGAACATGATGGGTCACAGAGCCACAGGTAACATAAGGTGACAGGAACATGAAGGGCCACAGGTAACATAAGGTGACAGGAACATGAAGAGCCACAGGTAACATAAGGTGACAGGAACACGAAGGGTCACAGAGCCACGGGTAACATAAGGTGACAGGAACATGAAGGGCCACAGAGCCACAGGTAACATAAGGTGACAGGAACATGAAGGGCCACAGAGCCACAGGTAACATAAGGTGACAGGAACATGAAGGGCCACAGGTAACATAAGGTGACAGGAACATGATGGGTCACAGAGCCACAGGTAACATAAGGTGACAGGAACATGAAGGGACACAGGTAACATAAAGCAACAGGAACATGAAGATCCACAGGTAACATAAGGTGACAGGAACATGAAGGGCCACAGAGCCACGGGTAACATAAGGTGACAGGAACATGAAGGGCCACAGGTAACATAAGGTAACAGGAACATGAAGGGCCACAGGTAACATAAGGTGACAGGAACATGATGGGTCACAGAGCCACAGGTAACATAAGGTGACAGGAACATGAAGGGCCACAGGTAACATAAGGTGACAGGAACATGAAGGGCCACAGGTAACATAAGGTGACAGGAACATGAAGGGCCACAGGTAACATAAGGTGACAGGAACATGATGGGTCACAGAGCCACAGTAACATAAGGTGACAGGAACATGAAGGGTCACAGAGCCACAGTAACATAAGGTGACAGGAACATGATGGATCACAGAGCCACAGGTAACATAAGGTGACAGGAACAGGAAGGGCCACAGAGCCACAGTAACATAAGGTGACAGGAACATGAAGGGCCACCGGTAACATAAGGTGACAGGAACAGGAAGGGTCACAGAGCCACAGTAACATAAGGTGACAGATACATGAAGGGCCACCGGTAACATAAGGTGACAGGAACAGGAAGGGTCACATAGCCACAGGTAACATAAGGTGACAGGAACATTAAGGGCCACATAGCCACAGGTAACATAAGGTGACAGGAACATGAAGGGCCACAGGTAACATAAGGTGACAGGAACATGAAGGGCCACAGGTAACATATGGTGACAGGAACAGGAAGGGTCACAGAGCCACAGGTAACATAAGGTGACAGGAACATGAAGGGCCACAGGTAACATAAGGTGACAGGAACAGGAAGGGCCACAGATCCACGGGTAACATAAGGTGACAGGAACAGGAAGGGTCACAGAGCCACAGTAACATAAGGTGACAGGAACATTAAGGGCCACATAGCCACAGGTAACATAAGGTGACAGGAACATGAAGGGCCACAGGTAACATAAGGTGACAGGAACATGAAGGGCCACAGGTAACATATGGTGGCAGGAAGGGTCACAGAGCCACAGGTAACATAAGGTGACAGGAACATGAAGGGCCACAGGTAACATAAGGTGACAGGAACATGAAGGGCCACAGAGCCACGGGTAACATAAGGTGACAGGAACATGAAGGGCCACAGGTAACATAAGGTAACAGGAACATGAAGGGCCACAGGTGACATAAGGTGACAGGAACATGATGGGTCACAGAGCCACAGGTAACATAAGGTGACAGGAACATGAAGGGCCACAGGTAACATAAGGTGACAGGAACATGAAGAGCCACAGGTAACATAAGGTGACAGGAACACGAAGGGTCACAGAGCCACGGGTAACATAAGGTGACAGGAACATGAAGGGCCACAGAGCCACAGGTAACATAAGGTGACAGGAACATGAAGGGCCACAGAGCCACAGGTAACATAAGGTGACAGGAACATGAAGCGCCACAGGTAACATAAGGTGACAGGAACATGAAGGGACACAGGTAACATAAAGCAACAGGAACATGAAGGGCCACAGAGCCACAGTAACATAAGGTGACAGGAACATGATGGATCACAGAGCCACAGGTAACATAAGGTGACAGGAACAGGAAGGGTCACAGAGCCACAGTAACATAAGGTGACAGGAACATGATGGATCACAGAGCCACAGGTAACATAAGGTGACAGGAACAGGAAGGGCCACAGAGCCACAGTAACATAAGGTGACAGGAACATTAAGGACCACAGAGCCACAGGTAACATAAGGTGACAGGAACATTAAGGGCCACAGAGCCACGGGTAACATAAGGTGACAGGAACACGAAGGGCCACAGAGCCACGGGTGACAGGAACATGAAGGTTCACAGAGCCACAGTAACATAAGGTGACAGGAACATGATGGGTCACAGAGCCACAGGTAACATAAGGTGACAGGAACATTAAGGGCCACAGAGCCATAGGTAACATAAGGTGACAGGAACACGAAGGGACACAGAGCCACAGGTAATGTAGGCGACAGGAATTAAAGGGTCACAGTCTCAGAGCCACAGGTAACATAAGGTGACAAGAAGATGAGGGTCACAGAGTGTGTGACACCCTCGTCAGATACCCCCACTTTGTGAAAAGCTCTCCTCTGATACCCCCACTGTGTGACAACCTCTCCTATGTTATCCTCCTCTGGTACACCCACTGTGTGACCCCCAGACTGTGTGAAACCTACTCTGATACCCCTGCTGTGTGACAGCCTCTTCTCTGATAACACCACCATGTGACATCCTCTCCTCTGATTCCTCACTCTGTTAAATGCTGCTATGGCCCCCTCCCCCACAACACTAAATCCACCAATAACCCCCACAATATGCCCCCTGCCCCCCCCCCCACCCCCACTGTCTGACACACTCTGCTAATACCCCCCACGGCGTGACACGTTTTGCCCAATAGCCCACTATAGGACACACCCCTGATCCCCCCTATGGTGTGACACCTCCTCTTCCGATCCCCCCACTGTGTGACATCCTCTTCTGTGATACACCCCCCAACTGTGTGACATCCTCTCTCCATATCCCCCCCTCGATTGTGAGACACCCTCTCCTTTACCGCCCCCCCCCCCCCCCACCACCACACAACTGTAAGAAACCCCCACACACACACACACACAACTGTGTGACACGCTCTCTTGATGCACCCACTGTGCAAGACCCTCTCCTCTCGTACCAACACTGTGTGAAACCCCCCCCTGACACGTCCACCGTGTGACACCCTCTCCTTTTCATATCCCCCCCCCCATGGTGTGACACATTCTCCTCTGATACCCCCCACCCAGTGGCGTAAGTATATATATATCTTATATATTTGGCTACATCTGTCACTCAAAGTGTGTCTGAAGCTGTAACGCTGGGTGGAGCCTCTGACTCACATGACAGAGAACCAGCCCAGTGAGCCCACAGACACTGCCAGACAGTCTGCCTCTCCATGTTACACAGCAACGACACAGCTACTCACCAGACACACCAGGTGAGCGTCCCACACCTCCATACCTCCCAACATGACCCTCTCCAGGAGGGACAGAATGCTCTGTTTGTGGACTTCCATCTTAATATATGATTGTCATCACCTGTTTTAAACAGGGTAATTGATAAGAAAGGTGTTTAAGCACAGGTGATGGTAATCCATAAATTAAGAAGAAATTCCAGAAACAGAGCAATGTATCCCTCCTGGAGAGGGTCATGTTGGGAGGTATGCATCTCCCCCCCCCTCCATTCACGGCAACCCCACGATTAAATGGCACATGTAAAACACTGACATGGCTATGGTCGACAATGAAAAAGGTTGACATGAGTTTTTGAAGATTTATTTTTCACTTTTTCAATGTTTTCATATTCATTCTCATGTGTCGACATGGACACCAATGAAGTGCCACACTTATGTCAACATTTACATGTGTTGACCTTTCTATGTTGATTTTTTCTTGTGGCGATTCGCGGCACCCCCCGGCGACCCCCCTCCCGCGATTCGCAGCACATCCCCCGCAATTCGCGGCGACTCCCGCGATTTTCGGCCCCACCCCGTGACACCCCGCGACCCCCCCTCCCACGATTTGCACCAACCCCCCGGGGCCCCCCCTCTGCGGTTCGCGGTAACCCCCACCCCCGCGACCCCCCCTACCGCAATCCCCCCCCCCTGACGCCCCCTCCTGTCATTGCGGCAAACACCCCCCCCCGCGACTCACCCTCCCACGATTCACTGCAACCCCCCGCGTCCACCCTCCCACGATTCGCGGCACCCACACCCCCCCGCGACCCCCCCTCCCGCAATTCACGGCATCCACCCACGACCCCTCCTCCCGTGATTCGCGGACACCCCTCACCTCCTCCCTCCCCCGCTCAAAAATTCACGGCAACCCCAGGATTAAATGGCACATGCAAAACACTGACATGGCTATGGTCGACAATGAAAAAGGTCGACATGAGTTTTTGAAGATTTATTTTTCTTTTTTGAATGTTTTCATATTCATTCTCATGTGTTGACATGGACACCAATGAAGTGCCACACTTATGTCAACATTTACATGTGTTGACCTTTCTGTGTTGATTTTTTCTTGTAGCAATTTTTTTCCAGTGACAACTATGTGCACGTCAACCTACACATCATCAACCAATTATTTGTATAATATATAACACCTGTTCTGTTTTACTGTAGGTGTTTTAAGTCAGATCTTTTACTGCTACTATTACTGTTTATGTAAATGCATTCTGTATGACAGCAACATCCTACCATCCTTCTACAAGAATATATAACCAACTAGGTGATTCATCGCGCCCCGTGCCCCCCCCCCTCCCGCAATTCACGGACCCCCCTCGCACCCCCCCCTCCCACGATTCACGCCCCCTCCCACGATTCACGTCACCCCCCGCACACCCCCTCCCGCAATTCGCAACCCCCCCTCCCGCAATTCAAGCCCCCTCCCCCGCCCTCTCCCGCGATTCGCGGACACCTGCGCCCCCTCCCTCCCTTGATTTACGGCACCCCCCGCGCCCCTCCCACAATTCACGGCACCCCTAAGCCCCTCTTTAGTCCCCCGTATACTCACACACCCCTATCACTACCCAGCTTCCTGCTCTCCTGAACCGTAACTTCCATCACTGGGGAGTCGCTGACGCTGTTTTGCCCACATGCCCCTATCATGCCTCATAGTGTCCATGAGAGCAGGAGGCTGGGTAGTGATAGGGGTGTGTGGGCATAAGGGGGACTAAAGAGGAGGGTGGGAGATACTGTGCAGCTTCTGCCAGTGGGTGAGGGTCCAGCGTGGCAGTACAGGAGTACAGGATGGTGGCCCTGAGTCAGTGTCTCCTCCTACTGGGTGGGAGTTAGTGTCCATGAGAGCAGGAGGCTGGGCTAACTCCCACCCAGTAGGAGGAGACACTGACTCAGGGCCACCATCCTGTACTCCTGTACTGCCACGCTGGACCCTCACCCACTGGCAGAAGCTGCACAGTATCTCCCACCCTCCTCTTTAGTCCCCCTTATGCCCACACACCCCTATCACTACCCAGCCTCCTGTTTTCCTGTGTCGTGACCTCCGCCAGTGGGGAGCTGCTGACTCAGAAACACCCTACTATACTATTGCACGCACACACACCTAAACAACATGCACACACAGCCCCCCCCCCCCACACCCACAAATGTCACTGTACCATCCACACTATCAATGTACATCTTACTCTGTAACCGCTTTTTAATTACACAAAACAATTCACACCCCCTTCCAAATCATATGCTCTCTATTTAACACATTTCACCTATAACTCAAGTTGCAATACAGGCATCTGTCATACAATTCTAACCATCTTTCTCATATACAAATGTTCACAAATTAAGGGGGCGCAGCCCCTTACGACGGTGTGAAGAGCGCCTGTAGGGCGCGATGAATCACCTAATATATATATATATATATATATATATACACATATACCTATGTCTCTTATGAAATTATATATATATATATATATATATATATATATATATATATATATATATATATATATATATATATATATATATATATATATATATATATGGAGAGAGACAAAACACATATGTATTTCAGAACTCAGCCACAGAAGTTATTTTGATGGCTTTCAATTAATGGATTTAAACTTTCAGGGGAGGAGAGGTGCCCCCTTGAGTGCAGGAGCCCGGCGGCAGATGACTACATTGCCTCCCAGAGTTCTGCCACTGCCCCCACCCCTACTGTGACACCCCCCTCGACTGTGTGACTGTGACACCCTCCTATGACACCCACCCCCCCCACCCCACACACACATAGCTACACTCTCCTATGATACCTCCGCTGTGTGACATCCTCCTCTGGTACCCCCACGGTGTATCTCCTTTGATACCCTCTACTGACTGTGTGACACCCCCTCCCCCCGATACCCCTGCTGTGGGACCGCCTCTTCTCTGATAACACCACTACGTGACACCCCCTTCTCCTCTGATTCCTCAACTGTGTGAGACGCTCCTGTGACCCCCATGTGACACCCTCTCCTCTGATTCTGTGTGACGCTAGATCCACCAATATCCCCACATTATGACCCCTGACCCCCCTCTGTGTGACATCACCTCGATGTGTTTAGCCTTAAAGACGATGCCGTGAGCGCCCTCCCCGATGCGGCCCAGCAGGCTGTACTGCTCCATCACACCGGTCGGGTAGCGAGAGGAGGGCCCGGGGACTGTGACCTGTTGCCTGGCAACCAGCGTCCTGATGCCATATCTGCGTGCTCCGCCCTTTCTTCCGCGTCACGTAACTGTAATACGTGACGCCGCTACCTCAGCACGTGCTGCCGTCATATCTCCCCGCCCACTGTACTTACTACCAGCCTTAAGTTACTACCAGCCCACGCCGCGGCATAGGGCATATATGTACAGTGTGCACCCACCCACCCAGTACCAGGGCGTAGTACCCGGGTATATCTCATATACAGTCTACCCAGTACTAGGGTATATCTCATACAGTGTACCAATGCCAGGGCATATCTCATACAACTGTACCATATATACAGTGTACCAGTGTCATGGGGCATATCTCATATACAGTTTACCAGTACCAAGACATATATACAGTGTACCAGGGCATATCTCATATACAGTGTACCAGTGCCAGGGGGCATATCTCATATACAGTGTAACAGTACCAGGGGCATATCTCATATACAGTGTACCAGTACCAGGGGGCATATCTTATATACAGTGTACCAGTACCAGGGCATATATACTGGATCCAGGAGACTCGCCCACTTTTCCGGGTGGCTGGAAGCAATGGCCAATTTTGAGGAGCCTTCGAGCTATCCAGGAGTGTAGGCAAGTAACCCCTCACCTAGTAGGTATAGACCAGTGAGTACTGCTTGGCGCTGGAATATGATGTGGTACACCTTTTGGCTGAAGGTGCCCCTCGCCAGCTGAGGATCCAGAAAATGAGCCCCAGGCCATCGCTGCCTTCCTCCTTATCTGACAGCTGGTGCCATATGGGTGTATATATACACACATGTAGTGTTTTGCTATTGGAAGCATTGTCCTTTTACATTTTGGGTACGTCTGTATAAACACGCTGGGAAACAGCTGTGGCTTAGCAAATAAACTGCGCACTATGGGCCTAAGCTTTGCAAACATCCTTATTTGGCGGATTGTGAATCTGCGCATGAGTGAACACAAAAGCCGCACGTGAGCGGCCTCTTAAAATACAGTTACATTTTGATAAATGCAATCACAGTATAAAGGGCCCCTTACACTTTTTGTATTTGTATTTTAGATTTTGTCAGATTTGGCCCAATTCAGATGGATTGGGCCAATTTATCTGACAAAATCTAATGTGTAGGACCCATTGCACAATCTTGTGCGCATTGGGTCTAACTAAGAGATTGATCCTCCTGCACATAGGATAAATCTCAAGTCAATCAGGTCCAACTTATTGGACAACAAGTTTGACAAGTGTAAGGGGGCCTTAAGACCCAGGGGCAATGGAGCATTGCAGTGGACATGGTCTGGGAAACAGAGGAGTTTCCAAATTGTTTCTTTGAGGGGGCAGCAGCCACTCTGTCCCTAAACATGGCAGTGCACCTGGCTACCGGTGACATGCGTTACTGTGTAGAGAAGCGCTCATATAATAGTGGTACACACAAAATTGAGTGAATTTATCTAGGGGCGGCATCTCCTGTCCCCGCATGCTACTGCCGCAGGTTGTGGTTTTGCGATCATTTGCAAAACTACAGCCCGTATATTTGACGACCCGCCTCCAGAAATCCGGCATTTTCCCCTATATACCGGACACTGGGACTAATTCAGTAAGGATTGCAAAAGCCAAATCTTTCTACAATGGACAAAACCATGCTGCACTTCAGGTGGAGCAGATGTAACAGTTGCAGAGAGAGTTAGAGTCGGGTGGGTTGTGATCAAACGGAAATCTAAATGGCAGTGTATGAATAAAGCAGCCAGTATTTACCCTGCACAGAAACTAAATTACTCACCCAAATCTTAAACTCTCTCTGCACGTGTTACATCTACCCCACCTGCTGTGCAGCATGATTTTGCCCACTGGAGAAAGATTTTACCCTAAATTAGAAGCAGCACGTAAACAGGTCGCACTGAATTGTAGTTGGCATCAGATTTATTATTTGTATTCTCTCAGCTGAGCAGAAAGGAAATCGAAAGCAAATTTGCACAGAAATATTTGATCTTGGGCAATACGGATGGTGTAAAAGTTACCATTACTGCCTCACAGCACTCATGGGTTCCATTCCCGCCATGGTAATAACTGTGTGGAGTTGTTATATTTTCCCTGTGCATGCGTGGGTTTCCTCTGGGTACTCCGGTTCCCTCCCACAGTCCAAATATATATTGGTAGGTTAATTGGCTCCCAACAAAATTAACTCTAGAATTACTGTGTGTGTGCGTGTATATGTGGTAGGGAATATAGATTGTAAGCTCCACTGGGGCAGGGACTGATGTGAATGTTCAACTATTCTCTGTACAGCACTGCAGAATATGTGTGCGCTATATAAACAATATCTTTGCTTGGGGAGGAAGAAGAGTGGGTCAACCAATGAGAGCCCCTGAAGGAGAAGGGGTCAGAGACATAGATACTGGAGAAGCAGTGTGGTGAAAGTCAGCCTGTGAGATGCTGGAGAACCAGTGGCGTAACTATAGCACCGCAGCCCCCGCCACCGTGCGGGAGGGGGGGGGGGCGCTGTGTAAATGGGGGCGCCTGGGGCTGCGGTGCTATAGTTACACCTCCCCCCAATCCCCCCGCAGGCTTACCTATTTCGCTGGTCCCTGCGGCTCCATTCTTCTGCTGAGGACCACCACAAAATGGCCGCCCCCATATAGCACACAGTTCTCTGAAACTGTCTGCTGTATGGGGGTGGCCATTTTGTGGTGGTCCACAGCAGAAGAATGGAGCCGCCGGGACCAGCGCGAAAGGTAAGGCTGCGGGGGATTGGGGGGGTTTGAATGGGCGGCGGGGGGGCGCCCAAAACGTAGCTACGCCGCTGTGGAGAACCACAATTACCAGCCATGACATATGAGCCATCATTAAAGTGTTCATTACAACTGTGCTGTCAAACTGTGCTGGTTGCGACAGTCGTTTATACAGCAGTATATAATGTTACCATATTCTTTGTCATCTGGGACTGAGCAGGCGTACTAATGCTCCTGTGGGTGGGGGAGGGGGAACGCAGGAGGGAAATAGCTGGTCCAACGTGGCTCATTTACCAGAGAAATGCGACACACGAGAAGAGTGTTATATATATCGTGTCTGCAGCCCACGGTGGCTTATTGGCGTTCTGTAATCCGGGAAGTGCTTGCAGATGCTGTATCCGGATGGCTGACTGTCTAGGTCAACAGACATAAGGTCAACACATTTAAAATTAATATTTTTTTGTGTGTGGACTTTTTTATACTTTACCATCCACGTGACCTCTGATTGGGAGTGGTACAGTGTGCTGAACGCCGCAAGGCACTTGGTGTGAAGTATGGTGAGCGAAGCAGTACACTGATTGGGGGTCTGCATGCTCAAATATCGGACTTGACACACAGAAAACGTGAAAACCGCATGTCGGCCTTTTATCGAAAAAGAGCTGTGATTGCTGGTATTTGACCGGTAGCGGGAGTTGGTTCGAGACCCTCGTGGCCATTCTGTGAGGGTAGATAAGTATGGATATAATATTGTTATATTTTGCTGATGATAGACCTTAGTAGGGTAATTATTAAAGCATGTTAATAGATAAAGCCGAGAGAGATAAAGTACCAGCCCCATAGCTCCTGACTATCATGTTACAGGCTGTGCTTGAAAAATGACAGTTAGGGTCTGATTGGTAATTTCTCTCTCTTTACTTAAGAGTGATTGGATACAAAGTTGCATAGTGTATGGCGCCTTCAGATGTCGTGGTCTCGGGTAAATCAAAGTTTTCGTAGATTAGATTTGCATTTTTATATAGAAACCATCACATGATTTATTAATACAAAGCTTATTAAGTAGCGATAACACTGGTGAGAAAGAGACATTAATACTTGGCTCGTATGGCCATATCTCTGCGTTTGCCAGCCGCGGCCATTCCCTCACATCCCGCCACGTGTGAGCACCGAGACTCCGCAGGAGTGTATTGCAGCAGTTCCTGGAAAACAGCGGGATAAGAGCAGTCGTTCCAATGTCCGCTTATCCGAAACAATGGCGCAATCCCAGCGTCTGACCTCAGGTGTGCCGGCATCGCGAGTTCTCAGGAGCCTTTCTGTTTGGAAATAATCCTGCAAAACAGGAACAGGGTGATTTGAGGTAAAACACGTCACGTTCTGAATCATTTCACCTAGGCAGCGTAATAACACAGGAAGTGCTCATTCTAGCACCCTGCACCCCTCTGTATATATCTGCTGAAATACAGACCAGACTGTGCTAGAAGCACCACAGCAGAATGCGACAACCCAGGTAAGAAAGAGGGACTGCACGGGTGCTAGAATGGACACGAGACAGGTATACAGCAAAAGACGCGTCCTTTTGGGGCTCATTCACAGACACACACACTAACATCTGGGCTACATGCATGAAAGCAGCCTCTGTATTAATACTGAACACCTTGTTACCGGTACCGGCGATTGCAATGTTAGTTCCCATTAACGCACCAGAAATAACTCTTGTTGGGTTCTAAAATGTTAAAACACCATAACATGAATGCAGCTGGGGGCCGGTGTCATTACTCTAATTTGTTCTATTACTAATGTGCTTTCCATACAGTTACAGTATTATATGTATTAAAGTCTGGGCTCCTTCATTTTGGGCCTTATTCTGGTTCATTCAGGCGAGTGAACCAGAATAAGGCCCTTTGTTCCTTGCTTGTCTAATGGGATATCTGAGGATTCCTGCTTTATAATAAGATAATTGTAAGACTTTACCTATATTATATGAAGTTATTACCCCTCTGAGTGCCAATGTTGCTGTGAGATGTACAAGATATCCGCTAACAACGCCAGCATCGCTCATGGCGACTGTTCTGTATTTGGCGCATTGTTTAACAAAACTTCAATTCATTCATTCAGATCATTTGCCAGCAATAACCGCCGTGATACATATTCCTCGACTTCCACCCTGGGGCATTATTAGCGGATATTTTGTACATCTCTCACGGCAACGTTGGAACTCAGAGGGGTAAACAGACCACACAAAGGGCAAACCTGCTGCCAGAGGGTAACTTTTGCCATTTTCCTGCAGCTTCTGAATTAGGGTTAGTATGCCAATATAATGGCCATGCCGACACTGCGGTGACATTATTACAGACTACTCACCCATGACTTATGCATGAATGTGGAAAAGCAGTTCTGTTTGCACAGTGTCACCCGTTGCTACAGGTGATGGCAGTTTGGGGCCATGGTGCTTCCTTATATTTGGATATCTGAATGACTGACTCCACCGCATCCCTGATACCTGAATGGCTAACTCCACTGCATCCCCGTCACCTGAACGGCTGACCCCCAACCATCCCCGACACCTGAATAGCTAACTCCACCGCAGCTCTGGCACCTGAATGGCTGACTCCACCGCAGCTCTGGCACCTGAATGGATGACTCCACCGCATCCCCACCACCTAAATGGCTAACTCTATCACATCCCCGACACACGAATGGCTGACTCCACCGCATCCCCACCACCTAAATGGCTAACTCTACCACATCCCGACACACGAATGGCTGACTCCACCGCATCCCCACCACCTAAATGGCTAACTCTACCACATCCCCGACACACGAATGGCTGACTCCAACGCATCCCCGACACCCGAATGGCTGACTCCACCGCAGCTCTGGCACCTGAATGGCTGACTCCACCGCATCCCCATCACCCGAATGGATGACTCCACCTCATCCCCACCACCTAAATGGCTAACTCTACCACATCCCCGGCACACGAATGGCTGACTCCACCGCATCCCCGACACCCGAATGGCTGACTCCACCGCATCCCTGACACCCGAATGGCTGACTCCTCCGTATCCCTGACGCTTGAATGGCTGACTCCACCACATCCCTGGCACCTGAATGGCTGACTCCACCGCATCCCTGGCACCTGAATGGCTGACTCCATCGCATCCCTGGCACCTGAATGGCTGACTCCATCGCATCCCTGGCACCTGAATGGCTGACTCCATCGCATCCCTGGCACCTGAATGGCTGACTCCACCGCTTCCCTGGCACCTGAATGGCTGACTCCACCGCTTCCCTGGCACCTGAATGGCTGACTCCACCGCTTCCCTGGCACCTGAATGGCTGACTCCACCGCTTCCCTGGCACCTGAATGGCTGACTCCATCGCATCCCCGGCACCCGAATGGCTGACTCCCCCGCATCCCTGACATATAAATGGCTCATACGGTTTTCTCTATAGAACACGACATGAGCGACTGTGAGGACTATCACACGGACATTGGGATCACTGGGCCTAATTCAGCATGGATCGCTAATAGAGCATTTGCAAATTGATTGATTATAGAATGACCACATTATCGATTAAGCATCATGCATGCGCGAGAGGTTTTACTGATGCAAAATGCAGAGGGATCGTAAACGCAATCCTCTCGCAGTTTGACTGCCGTTTGGGGGCTGTAACCTGCCATCTGTGGGAGTGGGTGGACAAGTGGGGAGGGTCTGTGCCGGCATCACGGATTACTTCCAACCTGGCTCAGTCACAGGTCAGTGGATTACTCTCACATGCCCAGATGGCAGAAACGCTCTGGGAATGTTTCGGGAATTGCTTGTGGATCTGTGAGTGTATAGCAATTAGCGATCCATACGAAATTCTCTTGCAAATTACCACGGGGCGTCATTTTCTGTCCGCACTGCGGTCCACTGGGAATACTCGTATTAGCGGTCCGTGCTGAATTAGCCCCAGTGTTCCAAATTCTGCAGGTATAGAGGGAATGACTGAGGTGATGGGTTTGATTCCCACCATGACCCTGACTGTTTAGATTTTGGATATTCTCCCTGTGCTTGCGTGGGTGTCCTCTGATTACTGTATGTGTGTGCGCTTTAGTCATTAGTATTGGTGGTGCCGGGAATTGCCTAGTGCAGGCCTGGCCAACCATTGGCTCTCCAGATGTTGTGGAACTACAAATCCCAGCATGCCTTGCCACAGTTTAACACTCCCTTGTAGCAAAACTGTGGCAAGGCATGATGGGATTTGTAGTTTCACAACATCTGAAGAGCCACTGGTTGGCCAGGCCTGGCCTAGTGTGTACCCAGCCTTAGCAATTCCTAATAACCGCGCTGAGCGCGTGACCTCATCGCTTTCATCATTGTGGCATAATGCTTACGTTAGAGTTTCCCATAGTCCGCCGTTACAGTTCAAGTTTTAGGGATATCCATGCTTGAGCACAGATGATTAATTATGCTGGATAGATATTAGAGCAGGCATGTCCAAACTATGGCCCTCCAGTTGTTGTGAAACTAGTTTCACAACAGCTGGAGGGCCATAGTTTGGACATACCTGCATTAAAGGATATGTTTGCTCCAGGGGGGGCGCAAGCCGGGGGAACACCCAACGTTTTATGGGAATGTTGGTGCCTGTGTGCAGTCAAATTACATCTGCACCCGCCCCAAATTCGGCAGATACCAGATGCTTGAAAAGTCAGTCTAAGCTGGCTTTTTTTTTATTTTTAGGAAAGGCCGCATGTGAGCTCATGTAGCGTACACATCCCCTCGCATGCTAGTGATCACGGTGGGAAGGGAGGCGGCGTTTACTTACAAATACAAAATACGCAGCCTAGAGAACAGGTCTGAATAAGGCCCATACTGAGGTTCTCGATAACTCTGTGCTCCCGACATTGTGGTAGTTCTACGGTAATGACAAAGGTTTCTATCAGGACGACAATGCAACCGGTCACGTTTCCAGGGCAACGCTGGACAGAAAACTCAGTGATCAAGATGGACCGGCCAGCCCAGACTCCAGAGCGACGGGTGCGTTTTAAGCCAACTCTACCTACTTCAGTATCTGGATGGCTACTCAACAGTCAGTAGGTCGGCACACGCAAAAAGTTGACATGGCTATGGTCGACATGTGAAAGGTCATAGTGTTTTTTAGGGGGGCTTTTGTTTAAAGTAAACGGTTTGAACTTTATTACTTTACCATCGCGACAAAAGTGTGCCTAGCGCAGTGCAATCAGCATCTAACCTTCAGCCTGGCGAGCAGATGAAGTACCCTGGTACTGGTGCCAACCTTGGCATAAACAAAACGTGAAAAACTCACATCAAACTTTGCAGGTGTTAATATTTTTCGTGTCGATCTTTTGAAGTCTACCTAGACATTGTCGACCTAATATGCCACACCCACCTGAGTCAGTGTCACGTGTTGGTCACTGTAATAAAGGCGTAATGGCAAAACCTACCCCCTGCTGTGGTCCAGGAACTTCTGGCCAGTTTGTTCTGATGTCAATAAAGCTTGTTCTACTTGCTGCCAGTGTCCAATCACTTGTCTACATAGCGTATGATTAGTCCAGCTTGGCAGGGTGCGGTTGATACTATAAGAACAACGCTAATTATTTCCATCCCTACCCTACATTGAACGCACGGTACTTGTTTCCTAGAACGGCCACAATCGTGAGTGATCGTGGCTCTTAATTAAGGGACACGATCCTCACGATGTGGCCGATTTTTGACACTTTTTTGACTTTGATTGACAGAAATCGGGTCAATCGGTCGGTCGCGACCAATTAAAATCGGCCGCGATGCGACCGACCGATTGACCCGATTTTTCCATAGACTTCAATGTTAAAAAATCTTTTAACATTGAAATCGGGAGGATCTTGTCGGTCTTGTGCCATTATAATGGCACAAGATGAGATGGACTTGATTAAGTCCATCTCACATAGGGAAAAATGATAAAAAAGGTGAAATGGGCCAATATGACCCATTTCACATTTTTTATGTGCCCGCCATGACCCCACGATAGACGTCAACCCGAAGCGTGGCGAGCGCAGCGAGCCCGCGAGGGGCGGCGGTGCGCGTCCTACGACCTTTTCATTCCCCTACTATCCACTAGGGCGTGGAGTGAGAATAGAATAGTGTGGCGAGCGCAGCGAGCCACCGAGCCCGAAGCGTGGCGAGCGCAGCGAGCCCCGCGAGGGGACGCGTATACCGGTGAAGTTATACGCGTCCCCTCGCGGGGCTCGCTGCGCTCGCCACGCTTCGGGCTCGGTGGCTCGCTGCGCTCGCCACACTATTCTATTCTCACTCCACGCCCTAGTGGATAGTAGGGGAATGAAAAGGTCGGAGGACGCGCACCGCCGCCCCTCGCGGGCTCGCTGCGCTCGCCACGCTTCGGGTTGACGTCTATCGTGGGGTCTAGCCCACTTAGTAACATTTGGGGGGGCAATTAAAAATAATCTGGTGAAAAAAATAAAAAAATCGGGTGAAAAATCGGTCGGTCGGATCGGTCGCATCGTATGCGACCAAATCGCACGCGATGCGATCGATCCGATTTTTTATCTTACGACCACAACGATCTAAATCGTTGTGGCCGTGCTAGGAAACAAGTACCGAACGCACTAACAATCCAGTATAATCACTGCACCCTAGTGACCGGATTTGGCCGCACTGGTGCAGCCGCCTCTATGTGCAGATCTCAGTCACACTGTACGGAGTATACACCTCAGATCAGTCCCAGTAATGGGCACCTGCGCTGAGCGGATGTACACACCTCCCAGTGATTGATACGTGGTCCGGCTTCTTCGCGGATGATGTACAAAGTGTGCACAGGGGTTAATGAGCCCGCTTACCAAATTGTATATATAAGGCAAACTGTATATCAGGATTAGTGGCTATGACTTGTTAGAACAGAACTACCTTGGTTCTGGATCCACTCAGTGCTTTTCAGCAAACCTCTTATAACTACCACAGAGAGCTGCCATTGTTTGTTTCCCTTGAATATGACAGAAACAGAACTGTCTGCACAGAGCGTGTGTGTCATATTCATGTATCTTAAAGGCCTTACTGAAAAACACAGAAAAATAAAGCTATGGATTCACAAAAAAAAAAAAAAAAACCACACACCACATACAATTGCAGGGCATATTTTTTTCAGACGCATACAGTGGCATGATGTCACAGACCCTCTTTTAAAACAGCAAGAAGCATAGAAAATGTGTAACGAACTATATACACAGTACGTGGGTTTAATATCTGTTAGGTCTGTTCCGTGTTAAAAGACAAAATTAGTTTGATATTTACAGACAAAAACCATCAGAAACTAAACACAGAATTCCCTTTGGGGGTGATTCAACACCACTTGGTAAGTGTCGGTTGTGTTCGCCAACACATCCCCTCGCATGAATCCGCTAGCAGGAGAATCATTCCATGGTCGACCATGGTTTGATTCTCCTGCCTTCGCAAACAGAAGACAGTCTGTACTTGAGTGCTCGGCCGAAGATAGGCATCAACGTCAGCCGCCTGAACCCCCGGCAACCAACCACCCGCCGGCTTTCTGATGGGCAAGCCCTGTTTCCGCAGCCTCCCACCGCGCAACGAACTGGCGCAGACCCATCATCATCGGGGCGGAATTTGCCCCGTTCCAACCGGTGTTGAATCACCCCCTTTGTTAGAATCCTGAAGCTGGGAAGGGATTGGCTGCGTTTGGCTTAAATCTGGAAATATATATATTAGAGGCATATTAGATTTACCTACAGTTTCCCACGAAACAAACCTCCCAGCGCGCCATGCATCTCGTTAGTCGGGAATAACAGACATAATACAATAATAAATACAAATTATTTTATTTTACATCTGAACAATTGTTTAGTACAATAGCAAAAAAAAAAAAAGTTAAAAGGAACATGCAGAAGAGGTGGGGAATGCTGGAGGAAGGTGGGGGTCACATCATGGGGGGGGGGGGGGTGTAGTGCGTCACACAATGTGCAGATTAGTGGGAGCCAGGCAGAGAAAGATGCGCTGTGTACACAATATAACACTAACCTTTTCCCATATACCGGTCAGACCTACCACCATCATCATCATCATCATCACACCCGACAGGCACTCTTTATAAGAGATTCCTTCTTTTCCACCAAAGTCATTTAATACACATTGAATACAATGGAGACGCAGCATATAACAATGGCACAACCTCTGCCGCTACCATTCAACAATGAAGATACAGGACAATCACACAAAACATTAAACCCGCATTGATCGCTACCTTCCGATCACCAACTCCCCAGGGCGGCGCATTTCCAACAATCACTTTATTGACCAATCAGCAGTCAGTAGACAAACCTGATTTGTAAGTGTCAGGCTGGATACGCAGTCATACATTCTAGCTAAGAAGAGGTCGGACGTCAGAAAAAGCTCTTTCTTCATTCAGCAAAGCCAACATACTGCTTAGTGTTAGGATTATTATTATTTTAGCATCAGCTTGAATATACCGTCAGACCTGTAGGCCTGACATCTCTGCTGTGTATACCTGTATGAGGTACGTGCTGGAATTATACACATATTTACACCAATATACAGGTGTGTAATACAGTTCAAGAAATAATATTTATATATGCACATACATACAAAATCATATTTACATTCATGTACACGCAAACACACACACACACACAACTGATCAAAAGCCCACTGTCTGTCTTATGTACAAATACATAGAAATAGATAGTACCGACTGCGTGTACACCTGCGCACTGGCGTGATAGAACACACACACACCGCTCGGTTGTCTACACTCTGCTGACAGAGCGCCGACTGACACTTTAAGGGGTGAAAGAGGGGTACATAATACAGGTTACACGTGCACCTCCGTTCTGCTTAGAGCCGAGTCTCCCAGCAGCATGTTAATAATACCAGTTGGGGGTGTTAGAGGAGATGCAGGGTGACCCTCGGAGGAGCCTGTTTTCTGGTGTAGTAAACAACAGGCCAGAGGCATTGCTCCATGTGGGTCCTTAAACTCCAGCCTCACGTGGAGAAATCAGGGTGACACAGGGGGACAAAGGTCCGAAAAAGCAAAACCTCTGCGTCAATTGGTGAGCACTGACTTTGGCAAGAAGACTTCCTTGTGTGACGGAGTCTGACTGGCTGCAGCCACTGCAGGATCCGGTGTCCGTGGGAGGCTGTACAAATACACCGCCCCTATGACCAGCCCAGCTCCCACGGCAAACGGCAGGTCCACGTGGAAACCGAAGAGGTGAACAGAGGCAGCCGTGGACACCACAATCGACAGAGACGTGGCGAAGCCTTTCAGGATGTTGTCGGCGTACTTCACCACCACCGCTACCAGGAGACCACCGAAGGCCTGGTTGAAGATGACGCACCACACAAGCGGCGTGTAACCATAAAAGAAGCCACGCTCGGCGACTGCGGCTCCATCTTGCTGCCACATGGCCAGAAGTCCCAAAGCCGTGCCAAAGATGCCCAGCTGGATGTTGCGGAGCCAAACGGAGGCCGAGCTGCCCTTCAGGATGCGCTCAAAGTAAACGCCCGCAAAGCCAGAGGACAGGCAGGACACGCCCACGGCTATCAGGCCCACAATGTAGTTCTGACCGCTCGCAGCCCGGCTCTCCTTGCCGCCTGACTGCTCGGACTGTACCACCGCCACCCCGATGAAGAGGATAACCAGGGAACCCCACTGAAGCCGGGACAGACTTTTCCTCAGGAGGAGAACTGAAAACAACGCCGTGGTCAAGATCTTCAGCTGATAGGTCACCTGGAAAAAACAAAGACACATGAGGAACCAAAACAATAGCAGATGGGAGAGAGAGAGACATACAGGAGAGAAGGGGGAGATGGATCAATGTATCGATCCTATTAGCTCCGATTGGCGCGAGGTGCCACTTACCACCGGCAACGGCACCCAAATTAAGCCTTCGCTGAGCCGAATTCACCTAACCCTATGGAGGTGCAAGTGCTTTTAGGCGAATTCAGTCTGCCGTAAAGTGTGCCCAGTGCCGTGCCGATACGCACTTGCGAATCATCTGCATCTAATCAGATCAACCCATTGGGGAGAAAGCAGATAACTTTCCCATAGCAATTCCAAGTTATTTACCTAGAACAGTCTTTAAAACAGAATGGTTGCTTTCGCCAACTTCCCCACTTACTTGGGCTCGATCTCTCTCCACCCAGATAGTGAATGTCACAAGCACAATATAACGGGATTACAGGGTGTTCCCTGAACTAATAATTATGAGGCTGTACCCTATTAATTATCTAATGTTATTGGTTAGCTAGTGTCTCAGTGAGGTCACTGTTCCTAGCAGATCCGTAGGCCGCTACTAGGTCTCCACTCCAGAGACCCAGCCAAATGGTATGAGGCAGAGTACTACCCACAATGATTATAAGCCCATCAGGAGAAGGAAGACTTAAGGTGCCCATACACTTGTCCGATTTGGGACGATTTCGCCGGATCCGGCAGAGAAATCATCCCAAATCGGATGTGTTTGACACCTCATCCGTCCCAAAGCGCGGTCCCGTGCGCATCAGGTCGGACCCTACAGAATGAATCTGCTGCAGTTTCAATCTGTCGGATCGGACCCATCAGCAGCACATCGCTGGTGCTTTTTAGCACCCACGATGTGTTGGTCCGTTCCGTAGGTATGTGACAGCGGTGAAGCACTGCTGTCACATACCTGTGTGCAGCAGCGGCTGATGGGAAGCGGCGTCCAGGCAGCGGGGGCCATGCGGTGCTGGGTAGTAAAAGTCAGAGGGGTCCATACGGCAGCTGTGAACTAAGTAGCGGTATTTGCCGGTCGTCGGCGCAGGATCGCTGCTGAATTTGACAACACTGGCCGGACACTGAGTTTTGCGATTTTCTCACTCATTTTTTCAGACTTTATCATCCCCACGTGACCGGCAAACGGTTTCAAGGGAATGGTAAAAGTACGCGCTGCACTAATTGGGGGTTCACATGCTCAGATGTTGACAATAACACAAAAAAACAACAACTCATGTTGACTTCTTTTAAAGAAACTTTACATAGCAAAGCAAAGAGGTTACAGTGAGTGCGCCCTCTGCGTGAGACAGGAGAACGACACATATAGGATGGTGGACAGGACCTCACCTGGAACGTGGCTGCCGGCAGGTTAGAGATGGCCACGTATTGGAGGTTGTTCTGCAGAGTGTAGATCAAGGAAGGCACGGCCAGCTTCAGGGTGTCCATGTACTGAATAATGATGGCGTCGTACAGATACACAGCCAGCTCCTTCACGTTACCTGCAGGCAGGGATAAGAAGTGTCACAGGTTCAGGCGATTCCTGCTCCTCTCCATACCATTAGGACTTTGTTACAGACACCTGATAGGGCGACGCAGACATCATACCACCAATCGGACACAGGGCCTAATTCAGAACGGATTGCGAATTCCCTGACCACTAAAGAGTGGTTCATTTTACCGAGTGATCTGTTGCCATTGAGGTGGTGGTGTGCTATAATGAGGACACAGACGCCTCGTACCTCTCTTTTGGGCCAGCATGAGCAGCAGACAGGTGATTCCTTTGAGGATCTCAGCCATGACCACAGCCGTGGTGGAGAAGAAGCGCTCTCCGGGAAGAGTGCGGGCGTATCGGATGCTGAGGATGAGCGAGGCATTCTGAACCACCAGCACCGCCAAGCTGAGATACTTCAGGCGGCGATTGGTCCCTAGAGAAGAGAGAGAGAGCACAGAGATCACCTATAAGGTGCAGTCGTTCATCACGTGGTGTCAGCAGCTGTGTGAAATGCCAGTCTAACTGGTTTGTACACAGATCTGTATCTCCACCCAACAATGGGAAGGTAACAATGCATCCACCTCACACCAGTCACAGAGGACGCCCTAACCCTAAATCAGCAGAACCTGATACGTGGTACGTTTGCTATGTACACATTAGCAAGTTACAGTATTGTTCTGTTATCAGCCATTGCAGTCGGTGAAACCAACAATCACAGCTTTGCACTAACTCCACATTCATGGGGGTTACATGAGCATTTTCAGGGGCAGCTCCCGTCTATACCCAGGTGCAGCCTGTACCCCCCTCCTAAAAGACATTGTAGTACTTCAGTGTAGAATGGACTTCAGGAGGTCCCGTAATTGAAGGGCAAATGAGAACATGCACTAGGAGTGTTACACTTTCACTGCTTGATGGACGGTATAGAGGGAAAGGGTGCCCATGAGAATGAGCCCCTCCATACGCCTATATGCCTTAGTATCAATAGTCCAGTAGCGCCAACATTTATACAGCACAGAAGCTACTATTTACCAAACTTATACGATTTACCAGCCTAACTTATGGAGCACTACTTAATGCAACATGGAGGGAGGGTGCGCAGAAACATTTATATTCTATAATGATTTACATGGCATTCATCTTTCAGTGTGACAGTCAGGGGATACAGAGGTGTACTGTATACTGTACATAGCTGGATTACACCCAGTCTGTACAGGAAGCTTAGACACTGGTGGGACTCAGGAAACATGGAGGGAATCCAGAGTGGCGAGGAGACAGTAACAGCCTTGTTTCTGCGTGGCACATTAACCACCACCTCACCCACCGCTCTATTAAAGACTCACTCGGCTGTCACTGTCCATTCCCCCCTCACTAGTAACCAACCCCAAGTTATCTCCACTCGTACCAGTGCACAGCCACTCCCCAACCAGTGTCCACAGACAGGACTCCATTATCCTGTGGTTGCCAAAGGCAGCTTCCCCCCTATCCTGCCCCGCCACAGGCAGCTGCCCCCTATCCTGCCCCGCCACGGACAGCAGCCCCCCTATTCGGTCCCGATGGCTCCTCAGCTATGGTAGGACAATAAGTCTCAGCATGCCATGCTCTGTACAATGTTCGGGCACTGCACCCTACGAGCACACTCACGGTCTGCGGCGCCTCTCCCCGGCACGGCCGCGGCCTCTCTCATGTCCACCGGCGGCTGCTTCATGTCTTTCTCCTCGTCCCCAGCTCCGGCAGCCGAAGCCATACCAACCGGCCCAGGCGCACTTCCGGGTCTGCGGCTCCACGGCGGCAGCTCCAGCTCACGTCCGGGCGGACGTCATCGGCTGGGCGTGGCGGTCGCCATGGTGATGGGGAGCGTATAGATTGTCGGGTAACGTCATCGCCAGGTGACTGCACAGCTATGGCAACTAGAACGTGTACTCGATGAACGTCATCAGGGTGCACGCGGAAGAGATGGGTCTATATTTGGCTACATCTGTCACTCAAAGTGTGTCTGACTCTCTAACGCTGGGTGGAGCCTCTGACTCACATGACAGAGAACCAGCCCAGTGAGCCCACAGTGCCAGCATACCTCCCAACTGTCACGATTACAGCGGGACAGTCCCGATTTTCGGGTCCTGTCCCGCTGTCCCACCCGTGGCAGGCATTGTCCCGCTGCGGGGGGTGGCAGTTGGGAGACCCCCCCCCCCCCCCAATCTTATAGAATAGACGCTGTGCGCATGTGCACAGCGTCTATTTTCGTATGAAAAAGAGGTTGTGGCTAATTAGCATAAGCCGCACCCTCATTTGCATACGCCCCACCCCCTTTTCGGACGCTCGCACCCCTATTTCATCAGCACAGAAGTTGGGAGGTATGCAGACACCCTCTGCCTCCCCATGTTACATGACACAGCAAAGACACAGCTACTCACCAGACACACCAGGTGAGCGTAGGGTGACCAACTCATCCCTTTAATCCGGGACACATATTAATTACACAGGTTCTGTGGCTGGCTTTCACCTGGTTTTAAACTGCCACACCTCAAGACTCCATTTCACCTGGTTTTAAACTGCCACAGAACCTGTGTAATATGTATCCCAGATTAAAGGGATGAGTTGGTCACCCTAGGTGAGCGCCCCCCGCCGCCCCCCCTCCCGCGATTCGCGGCACCCCCCCCCCCCCCCCGCAACCCCCCCCCCCGCGATTCGTGGCACACCCCCCGCGCGCGATTCGCGGCACACACCCCCCCGTGACCCCCCCTCCCGCGATTCGCGGCAAAAAAAAACCCTGCGACCCCCCCTCCCGCCATTCGCGGCACCCCCCCCCCCCTGCGACACCCCCTCCTGTGACCCCCCGCGATTTGCGGCACACACACCCCCCCGCGATTCGCGCCCCCCCCCCACGACCCCCTCCTCCCGCGCTTCGCGGCAAATCCCCCCCCCCGCCTCCCCCGATTCACGGCATCCCCCCCCCTCCGAGACCCCCCCTCCCGCGATTCGCGGGGCCCCTCCAACGATTCGCACGCTCCCCCGCCCCGCGAACCCCCCCTACCGCTATTTGCAGCCCCCCACGATTTGCGGCAACCCCAGCCCCCACGACCCCCCCCTGCGGCGATTCGGGGCACCCCACCCCCCGCGACCCCCCTCATCCCGCGATTCACGGCAGCCCGCACCCGCGTCCCCCCCCCTTCTGCGATTCGCTGCAACCACCCGCGGTACCCCCCCCTCCCGCAATTCACGTCACCCACCCCCCATGACCCCCCCTCCCGCAATTCGGGGCAGCCCCCGCGACCCCCCCCCCCTCCCCGCACAATTCCCTCACCCACTGGCAGAAGCTGCACAGTATCTCCCACCCTCCTCTTTAGTCCCCCTTATGCCCACACACCCCCTTCCAAATCATATGCTCTCTATTTAACACATTTCACCTATAACTCAAGTTGCAATACAGGCCATCTTTCATACAATTCTAACCATCTTTCTCATATACAAATGTTCACAAATTAAGGGGGTGCAGCCCCTTACGACGGTGTTAAGAGCGCCCGTAGGGCTCGATGAATCACCTAGTGTTAAAATATTCTCTGTAAAGCACTGCGGAATATGTATGCGCTATATAAGAAACTGTTAATAAATAATAAATAAATGTAATCCGCTAGGGAGAGCACATACCAGTACTCAGAGTAAAAAAAAAATAATATATATATATATATATATAGTGTGTGGTGGTCGGCCTGGCACTCCCTTAGCTTGGTAAGTGATACCTCGGTGCCATCCGGAACAGATGGATAAAGGTGAAAGGAGATGCAGACAGCGGCACTCTGAGGATTTTCAAAAGGTGTATTTCAGCAAAACATACCAACGTTTCGGGGTTTCAATCACCCCTTTGTCAAGGTGTAAGTGCAATAACTTATTATTGCACTTACACCTTGACAAAGGGGTGATTGATACCCCGAAACGTTGGTATGTTTTGCTGAAATACACCTTTTGAAAATCCTCAGAGTGCCGCTGTCTGCATCTCCTTTAACCTTTATATATATATATATATATATATATATATATATATATATCCAAAGAAGGATCCGGCACCCAGGACTTAGGATGAGTCCAGGGAGGTAACTTGCCCTGGTGCCATTCAAGGGGCCTCACAGCCCGTGTAGACAGAGTTAGTAGAAGAAGGGCACTCAGGGACTGAAGAAGCAGGTGAACGTAGGACAATTTTATTGCCTGGTAGTCTACGTTTCGGGGTCTCCCCCGTCGCCAGGACAAAACAATAATGTGTGTCCTGACGACGGGGGAGACCCCGAAACGTAGACTGCCAGGCAATAAAATTGTCCTACGTTCACCTGCTTCTTCAGTCCCTGAGTGCCCTACTTCTACTTAGTATATATATATATCTATATATATAGATATATATATATATAGATAGATAGATAGATAGATAGATAGTTCAAGTCGGCACTCCAACGGAAAGATGTAGATTGATAATGGCCCCGGTGCCATGTAATGTGTAACAACACAATAATATAGAAACCAGGTCGATACCGGCACTCTCAGGACTTTTTTCAAAAAGATGACAGACACAGATGTCTGTGAAGCGACGTTTCGGTTTATTATAACCTTTTTCAAGCTTGAAAAAGATTATAATAAACCGAAACGTCGCTTCACAGACATCTGTGTCTGTCATCTTTTTGAAAAAAGTATATATATATGTATATATATATATGTAAAAATATTTTTTACTCTGAGTACTGACTGGTATGTGCTCTCCCTAGCAGATTACACGCCCCTCTCTGTACACACACACATTACAAAGTTTACTGGCAGTGTAATTCTGTCATTGTGCAATAGGTGTCAGTGTTGCAACATATTTATAATCATAGTTGCCTTCACCGCCCAGAAGACTCACAGGTTAAGGTGAGACATCTCCGGCTCTACACAGAGCAGGTAATTCTGAAACTAGAGAGTTTTATTAAACCTTGCAATAGCGGATGTGTGACCCTTGCATGTTATCGTTGACATATGTAATCTTAACACTCTATAAAGAAATGAAGACACGGAGACATGGTTTGGCAGAAATTTGTTAGCTGAAATTTATTGAAGAAATAATTTTTTAAACTGAATTTTTTATTCTTTTAAAGATTTTTGTTTTATTTTTATTTTATTTTTATAATTTTTATTTTTAAGTTTTTTATTTTATTTTGATTTTATTTTAAATGGTGGCCAAGAAAGAACGGCTATTATTAATCTCCACCCCCAAACCAAACATACGTAATTTGGCCTAACAAAGAAAAACGGTCTCCACTCAACCCACACATTGGCCGCCCACCCAGCCGGGTGGGCTTGCTATCCCCGGTCGGGTAATCTAGCGAAGGCCTAAGCCAATGAGGGGCAAGCGCACCACAAGATACCAAATACGTCATAAACTTCAAACAACAAACGCCTACCAACTCCTAACTTGCCGTTCTTTCCCGCCTATCAGCTAACGCGATTAAAATACTCCCACTAACCTCAAACCCCAGAACTAAGAGGGACGGGAGGGTGGGGAATTTCTCAGGAGAAGAGGGAGACTCCTCCCCACTCCTGCTGTATTATCCTAGCCAGCTAACAAACTTCAAGCCCTAGCCATTGGCTGACCATGTCACATGTTACATCCTGGTCCCACCCAGCTATCCAGTTTAAGTCACTACATGTCTATTCTAGCCACTGCGTTGTTTTAAACCTTGCAATAGCGGATGTGTGACCCTTGCATGTTATCGTTGACATATGTAATCTTAACACTCTATAAAGAAATGAAGACACGGAGACATGGTTTGGCAGAAATTTGTTAGCTGAAATTTATTGA
Organism: Crinia signifera; assembly: GCF_055691185.1. Lineage (NCBI taxonomy): Eukaryota > Metazoa > Chordata > Amphibia > Anura > Myobatrachidae > Crinia > Crinia signifera. Next base: position 18,569,544 of record NC_139225.1, read on the forward strand.
AGAAATAATTTTTTAAACTGAATTTTTTATTCTTTTAAAGATTTTTGTTTTATTTTTATTTTATTTTTATAATTTTTATTTTTAAGTTTTTTATTTTATTTTGATTTTATTTTAAATGGTGGCCAAGAAAGAACGGCTATTATTAATCTCCACCCCCAAACCAAACATACGTAATTTGGCCTAACAAAGAAAAACGGTCTCCACTCAACCCACACATTGGCCGCCCACCCAGCCGGGTGGGCTTGCTATCCCCGGTCGGGTAATCTAGCGAAGGCCTAAGCCAATGAGGGGCAAGCGCACCACAAGATACCAAATACGTCATAAACTTCAAACAACAAACGCCTACCAACTCCTAACTTGCCGTTCTTTCCCGCCAAAGCGGGGACACCGCTCCCGGTGAACCCGCCCCGCCACCAGCTAAACAAAAGAATCCAAAACCGACAACATATCCTCGATAAACATAACCAGACCCTCCTTAACTAAGTGAACTCCATCGGGCCTGTAGAGTTGGTGATATCTGAACCTAATGCGTTCGTGCGGGACAATAGCGCCCCCTACCCCCAGCACCCACTTTGCTACGGCGGAGTTCAATTTCTTTCTGGATTCGTCTATGGCCTTACAATCCCTGGCACCCCTCCAACACAACCTAGGGATAACAAAGGACCATATTATAAGACAAGAGGGCCATGCTTCCTTTATAGCAGCCAGATCACCCAACATCAATGCTCTCAGCTCCAACTGGGACATTTTCCCAAGATCGTTTCCGCCCAAATGGATCACCAATATTTCGGGCAATCCAAACCGTCTCACCTTCGTCAGGAGGAAGGTCCTTAGCTTGCGCCAGGACATTCCTCTCTCACCCAACCACCTTATCATGTCGGAGCACATAAAGATGGGCCCACTGCCCGTTGACACCAGTCTGGCCGCCCAGAACACGAAGGAATGGCCCACTATCCATATTTTGAATTCGTCGTTGCCCAAACCTATGAGGAAAATTATTTAAGGAGTGATTAGGTAATGTTCTACTTAATTTAATCAGGTTTAAACAACTCACAGGTACATTTTAGGAGGGTCTGCCAAAAGAAAAATAATTTGGGTTTTGCACAAATTTGGTGCGTAGCACTACTTCAATTCTAATTGAAGTCACTCCAGATACAGAGGGTAAGAGACATACATTGGTAGGTAAGGGTAATGGATGGGTAAAGGAAAACAGGGGATTACTCGGCCGGAGAAAAAACGTCAAGACCTGCTGAGGGACTCTTAATTGGTGCCGAATTAGCCGAATTGAAATAGCCGAATTCAGTCCGTCAGGTCAGGTAAAAAAGCGTGAAAACTCCGGACGCTGGCCCAACAACAGAGCGTAGCTAATCCCCGAGTAGGAATAAGTTGGGTATGGGTAACACAGGATACAGTCACTCCGCTTTCACTCCATACGCACAGACATTAGACCATGAGGTTGGGGCGAATATACTTGCGGTAGGTCGCGGAGCGCCAACGCCCTAGCAATTTAATATCCCTAACCGACCAGCCAGAGCCCGCAGCTGTAGTTGCGGCGCCGATTCTAAAGGAGTGGGTGCCAAACTCCTCGGGACGCAAACCCAGCTCAGCCAGGCATTTGCGCATCATCCAACTAAATTGATACCTAGTGAGCGGGGAGCCGTCATAGTGCGCCAGCCAAGACTCCCCTATGCTGGGCCTCACCAAAGCATAACGCTCGGCCAGCGCAACGGGGCATGCCGATGTAGGTGTCACCGCGCGTAGCTGCACCCACACTCCTTTAGCCGTCTGGTCAGTTTTTGACTTTCTAACCCTACACCAAAGAACCTCCTTTTCTATGCGTATGTCCGAAGCTAGCAGCGAAGCAACTTTGTCCTTAGCGGGGGAAACTAACTCTAATACCCGAAAGGCTCCGTGGAACGCCACTGCAAACGCCAGGGTAAATAACAATGTCTCAAACGCAGACTCGGCAACTACCTCAACCTTACTCAGAAGGGATAATAACAGAGAAAAATGGATGGGTCGTCTAGAATCAGGGGCGGCTGGCGCCAGACGCGACCAGCCCTTCATGGCCCTACGCACTAGGAAGCACTTGGTAAAATCCTGAGCGCCTTTCAGTTGTGCAAAGAAAGATATCCCTGCAAGGTAGCGCGTAGCCACTGCTCTGGATTTACCTGCATTATAAAGCCGCCATACAAAAGAAAGCAACAGCTTTTGCCCGCGCCTACCTTGCTGCCCAGCGCTTCCAGCAAAAGCCTCCCATTCCGACCACGCTTGTTGGTATGTTCTGAGGGTAGCAGGCGCCACGGATAGCTCAGCTAGGCCCTCCAATCCGGCCTGATGACCTGCCAAACATAAAGTGGGCACGAGACCCCAACAGCGTCAGCATCTGGAGCAAGTTCCCTAAAACGATCCCATTGAAAGCGTGATAGCGCATCCGCTACTTCATTCTGTGTACCTGGCACGTGCTTGGCTTTGAACAGAATGTTGTAGCGGAGACATTGCAGGAAAAGCTGCGCAAGGACTCTCAATACCAACAAGGATTTCGCTTTCTGATTATTAATTGCATGCACAGTGCTGAAATTATCGGACCAAAAGAGTACGCTGTGGTTCGCTAATCGCTCGCCCCATATCTCCATGGCTACCATAATTGGGAACAGCTCGAGCAGCAGCATGTCCTTTGTAAGCCCCTCCTCAAACCATGCAGTCGGCCAAGCCTGCGCGCACCAACTACCTTCCAGAAAACACCCAAAGCCGGAAGAACCTGCGGCGTCGGTGTAGAGCTGCAACCTGGAGTTGTCAAGCACCGGGGTCAGCCAAATGCGAATACCGTTAAATTCTTCTAGAAAATCCGACCAGACCCACAGGTCCCGTCTGATTTCGGCTGATAAACGCACAAAGTGATGCGCCCGTAATACCCCGGTTGTTGCCCTCTCCAGCTTGCGGCAGAACAGGCGGCCCATCGGAATAACCCTGCATGCAAAATTAAGCTGACCTAAGAGGGACTGCGCCTGGCGCAACGTGATTTTTCTTGACGCGCGGCAGTCAGCAACGGCCTCCTTCAGCTTTTTAACCTTATCCAGAGGTAGGCAGCAGTGACCCCTTATGGTATCAATTTCAATACCTAAGAATGACAACGTGGTGGTAGGCCCTTCCGTTTTGTCTTCCGCAATGGGAACCCCGAATAGCTGGAAGACAGAACGGGCGTGGTGTAACAAGGAAGAGCACTGGTTGGACGCAGCAGGGCCCACGCATAAGAAATCGTCCAGGTAGTGAGCGATTCCTCTCACCCTGGCCGACCTCTCAACGCACCAATGCAAGAAGGTACTGAACCTCTCAAAAAAGGCACAGGAGACGGAGCACCCCATCGGCAAGCATTTGTCGATGAAGTACTCATCCCCGATGCGGAAACCCATGTACCTAAATGCATCGGGGTGCAGGGGGAGAAGCCTGAACGCTGATTCCACATCGATTTTGGCTAGCAGCGCCCCGAACCCGAACCCGCGGACCATGGTAAGGGCTTCGTCGAATGATTGATACACCACTGAGCAAGATTCTGGAGGTATGGAGTCGTTTACTGAGGAACCAACCGGATAAGACAAGTGCTGTATGAGCCTATATTTCCCGGGGGTCTTCTTCGGCACCACCCCCACCGGTGAAATCACCAAGTTTGGTAGGGGAGGGGCCGAAAAAGGGCCGGCCATGCGACCCAATCTTAGCTCCTTGCCCACTTTCTCTTGCAAAACAGACGCCAGCGAACGGGCTGACTGGAGGTTCCTAAACGTACCCCCCAAAACTTCCCCCGAAATGGGAAGACGGAAACCGTGAGTAAAACCCTCTTTAATAAAAATGGCTGACTCCTTATCCGGGTACCGGTTAAGCCAAGGAACCATGGCTTGCACCCGCACCGGAGTGGCCGCTCTATCTAGGATTTGCGGATGCCGCGGGCCTGGATGTTGCTGAAACACCTGCCCCTCTAGAGGGGCGGCCACCTCGAAAGCAGTGGGAGGCGGAATGGTTGCCGGAACAAGTAATGCATATGTGCTTGTACCGGCATCGCTGTCCCTGGCTGCAAAAGGAATTGTTGAAAGCATAACACTTCCCCTTTGCCGCAGCAGGATTGAATGGCCTGCCCCCCCCTGTAGCGGGGCGCTTGTGAGGGACGACTTCACCCGCTGGCCGATGCTGAGCTGCAGGAACAGCGGGTACAGTGGTAGCCGGGCGAGCCGCCTCCACAGACTCAGCATAGGCCCTGGTCAAACCCATCCACACTTCTACATCCTTGCAGCCAAAATCCATAATATGCAAACAGTCCTGCTTGCGCCGGAACTGTTCATCATATGTCCTCCAAGCAACGCCCCCGTTCGTCCTATACATATCGTGGACCATATGAATATAGCGAATTATATTCATATGCTCGTCGGGCCTATCCTCGAGGTAGCAGGCCGCGAACACGCAAAAACCTGCTAGCCAGTTGTCATAAGAGCGGAATGCTTCCGCCCCTATGCCACCTTTGGCTTTGGCTGCCTTGAAGGCCTTCTTAGACTCATCAGTGAGGCTAAAAAGGTCTACAAATTCCCCTTTTTGAATTTTTGCCCTGCAACTCTCGCGCAGACCCCTGACCACCGCCGTGTAGTCGCAGTGTACCACCCCAGGAAGGTTCCTGCGCTTTCGTTCCCTCCTAGATAAGGCTGCGCTGCGCTTACGCTTGCCGCTAAGGGCTTGACGGCCTGCCTCTTTTTTCGCATATTTGGCCGCGCGCTTACGCGCCTTCTTCGCGCTACCCCCCTCTGAGCCTCCTGCCGAGGATGAAGAAGAGGAGGATGAATGGCGAGTAGAGCCTGACCCCACAGTTGAAGAGCCCGCCACAGAGTCAGATTTTTCCCCGTCAGTAGATTCATCACCTGTGTCCTCTGGCTGCGCAGCCCATGTGGCATCGTCCTCATCTGTGTCCTCCTCGGCTCTTCCCTTGCCGGCTTCCTCGCCTTCCGCCTCGTCAGCATCTGAGGAAACAGTAAACACGGGCCGGGAGGGCCACTCGCGTGGGCCACCCGCCCTATGGCGCCTGTTATGTGCCCTATGAACGCCGGGGTCCCTGGGGGATACCCGGCGGCCACCTGGGGCCGGGGTGTTGACCCCCCCAAAAGCCCGGACAAATTCCGCACAGCCTGGGATCTGCTGTCCCTTAATAGCTGATCCCCGTCTGCCCGAGCGAGACCCGGAGGGTACCTCCGGTTCGTCCTCGACTAGAGGGGCTAGTGCCCCTGCCACCGAGGAGAGGGCGGCGGACAGCAAGGCCGGGTCAAAAGTCCCGGGCACTTGCCTGACCCTGCTGCCCCTTCCCTGCCCTGCTGGGGCACCCAATTGGCTACTGCGGCCCTGAGCCGCCCCCCTGCGCGCGCCCCTAACCGGGGTGCCAGCAGGCTCAGCCCTCTGATATACACTACCCCCCTCCCAAGACGGCCTATAGCCGTAGAAAGGGGTTTCCGGGTCAGGGGCGGGCCCAGCCTCCTCATCATAAAGCTCCTCATCATATTCCTGATGAGCAGGGTCAGTCCCTGGATCATAGAAGGGAGCCACAGGTACAGGCGCTTGAGGCCTACTGCCCCTTGAGCCCGATCCCCGCCGTCCGCGAGAACGGCTGGGACCGGCCGCCATTTTGGATCTCGCGCCGGCGGCGGTATCTAATGGCCGCCGAGCGCGACCTCTGTGACTGCTAGCAGAGGCTTCAGGAGGGTCCTCCTGATAAGCCTCTGCTGCCGCAGCGCGACGGGCGCTGTCAGCCGACCGGCGCCCGCCGCGTGCAGTACCCCTGCCGCGCGCGCTGCCGCGACCGCGCGGCGGGGTGCTGACCTCATCAAGCCCCCGCCGGGACACGGCCGCAGCCGCGCGACCTCTGCTCCGGAGCCCGGGGCGGGCCGCAGTGAGCCCCCGTCCGATTACATGCACCTCCGGTTGCTGTGGGCTGGGCACCCTCGCGCCGGGCTGGACGCGCACGGACGCGCGCCCGCCTCCCGTGGACCCCCTCGGCCCTGCCCTGCGGCTGGGATTAGAGCACCCCGGAGCCGCAGCCGCAGAAGCAGCAGCAGCCCCGCGCCTCACACCCGAGCCACCGGCAGAGGCCGGGGCACGACCACCAACCTCCGCTGGGGCCTCAGCCCCTTCAGCTCCCTCACCATCAGCAAAACGGGCGGGTGGTCTCACAACCCGCCTGGGGCGCCTGGCAGCAGCACGGGGCATAACTTCAGGTAAAGTTTTTACTCACAATTCCCTGAAAACTGCTAAATCTGCACTGCAATGGAGGAGACAGAGATGTGTCCTCACGGAATTTCTCAGGAGAAGAGGGAGACTCCTCCCCACTCCTGCTGTATTATCCTAGCCAGCTAACAAACTTCAAGCCCTAGCCATTGGCTGACCATGTCACATGTTACATCCTGGTCCCACCCAGCTATCCAGTTTAAGTCACTACATGTCTATTCTAGCCACTGCGTTGTTTATATTGGAGAAGGAGTGGCCCACTGGAATACTGGTGAGACCCCTATATGACTGTTCCTCCTAAACAAGCACTTCCATGGGTACATACCGTGTTTCCCTGATAATAAGACACTCATATTTTATATTTTTTTTGGTCCAAAAAATACCATAGGGCTTATTTTCGGGGTAGGGCTTATTTTAATTGACATTGACAGCAATTTCAATAAACAGGCGAACAAAAAAATCTACCTTTTATTCAAAAATGGTCATGTTATCTTCTTCAACAACATTATCATAAGTGTCCGTAGCCTTATAATACCCCATTCATGCTCCCCCAGCCCTGCTTTTATCCCCATCATGCCCCTTAGTCTTGCTTTATAATACATGTACTTTATTGACCCTTTTTTGGTCTTCACTTTCCCTCTTTTTCTCTCCTCCGCAGCACTGCTGTAAATGACGCTGGCACGCACGCCAGTGTCAATCACAGAAAAGAAGGGGAGGACCGGGGCATGGAGGGCCCACCAGGCAAATGCACTCATAGAATAGAATAATTGAATAGAATCAACTTTATTGGCCATGTATGCTTGCGCACACTAGGAATTTTTTGTGGATTTTACAGTGCAGGATCAACCAGGGGGGGGGGGGGGGGGGACATTACATACATTAATTGAGACATTATATGCAGGAAACACATGCCCACCGAGCTGCACAGCGCCTAGGCAACCATCAGCGGCGCCACTGGTCGTTGCAGCAGCCGGTAGGTAACAATATAAGCAGGGACAGTACAATATCACACAGGGAACATATACCCGCCGAGCTGCACAGCGCCTAGGCAGCCATCAGCGGCGCCACTGGTCGTTGCAGCAGCCAGGTAGGTAACAGTATGAGCAAACACATTGCAGTTATGGCAGAGATAGCTTAGACAGTACAGTTATCACACAGGGGACACAAGGTTATATATGGTTGAGTGCACAGATCCTAGGCAGCCATTTGCAGCGCCATTTGCAGTGGTGGTGGTGGGGGGAGGGGGAGGGGGGGGGAGAGTCACTGAGGCCTGGGGAGAGACAGTGAGGCCTGTGGCTGGAGTTGGGCTCCCGCATCTGCTTGTGATGGGGGTCAGCGGCTGGGGCCTGACCATTTCCATTGAGTCCGGGGGCCTTTGTTGGGGGCCGCGGCTGAGCAGTAGGCCAGGGTGTGCAGTAAGCCAGGGTGTGAGACAGGGGGGCCAAGGGTGGGCCTGCAGTAGGCCAGAGAATGGGACAGGGAGCCAAGGCTAAGCCTGCAGGTAAGGGTGGCTACTGCTGGTGAGACTACCAGGGCAGGGGTCCACCTAGGTGAGGCAGCGGGCCAGGGGTGGGCCTGCAGGGAAGAGAGTGCTCGGGGTCCTCCTCACCGTCCTGACCTCCACCGGGCCCACCAGGACACTCCCATCCATGTAGAGGGGGATCTGGAGATGATCTTCCTCCTCCAGTGGTCCCCCCGGGCCGATGGTGATGCTGGAGGCTGCAGTGTTGGCTTCCACTGGCCGGGTGTCACTGCGTCCTCTTCGTGGTTGCAGTGCTCATAGTTCCGATGTTTGCCTCCATCGAATGGTGAACATTCAATGGTGTTCCAATGGTCATCGCATCGCTTGTACTACAAAAGTGATGCGATGCGATGTAGCACAAAAAGTACTGTCTGCAGATACTTTTTGTGCTATACAATATTGTACCCGCGGGGACGCGCATCGCATCACATCCCCACAGGTACATGGTGCGATTCTAACCAATGCGATGCATTTTGAACTTTAAAAGTTCAAAACGCATGTTAAAATCGCAACGGGTATGGGCACCTTTATCAAATAGCTAGCTCATCAGATGTGATGGAAATCATACATTACCGGGGAAGTCCAGGAACAGAGCATTTTCTCCCCAAAGGAGAGGGTCAGGTAGGCAAGTATGGAATAAGGGCCACTATGAGGTCTGTCCATCTGTATTTATTTATTATTTATTTACAGTTTCTTATATATAGCTCACACATATTTCACAGCGCTTTACAATCTATATTCCCTACCACACACACACACACACACAGACATTCTAGGGTTAATTTGTTGGGAGCCAATTAGCCTACCTCCAAAAATGGTCACCGCCTTGGAAGAGACTGATGCTAGAGGGAAGTACAAAGCTAACCGGAAGTGCCAGATTCTGGGAACACTTGCTTGCCTGCAAGCATGTAACCCCTGGCAATGAGCATGTAACCCCTAGCAAATGAGCATGAAAACCCTGGCAATGAACATGTAACCCCTGACAATGATCATGAAAACCCAGGCAACGAGCATGTAACCCCTGGCAATGAGCGAGAAACCCCTGACAATGAGCAAGTAACTCCTGGCAACAAACATGTAATCCCTGGCAATGAGCATGTAATCCCTGGCAATGAGCATGTAACCCCTGGCAATGAGCATGAAACCCCTGGCAATGAGCATGAAATCCCTGGCAATGAGCATAAAATCCCTGGCAACAAGCAAGTAACCCCTGGAAACGAGCAAGAAACCCCTGGCAATGAGCATGTAACCCTTGGCAACGAGCATGAAACCCCTGGCAATGAGCATGAAACCCACGAGCATGTTACCCCTGGCACTGAACATGTAACCCCCTGGCAATGAGCATGTAACCCCTGGCAACGAGCATGAAACCCCTGGCAATGAGCAAATAAACCCCTTGCAACGAACATGTAACCCTTGGCAACGAGTATGAGGGGAAGGGGGTGGCAGAAACATTTTTGGCAGGGGGTGGAACATTTCTAGTTCCGTCACTGTTGCCTAGGTGTATGTTTCTCAGTGATGTTGGCAGGGGGGGTGGGGGGTTATCGCCCTATCTCCAGACTGCAGACACCTTGTACGTCACGCGGCTCTCGCCCATCCATTTAGTTTTATCACTGCTTAGTTTGTGAGTCATTTATCTCCCTGTGTTTCAGGTCCCATCCTGGTAATAAAGGGTTTCCTGGGCTCACCTGCCACCTGTGCCTGTGACGTCCCTGGCTGTGTACTTACCCCACCTGGTGGCATGTTATCAGCTCCCCTGCCCCACCCGCACATATCATGTAACTGCTTCTACAACAGATCCTGTCTTGTGGTTTAACGCTGCTGCAGTCAGCCCGTAACACTGAGATCTATTTACTAAGCTCTGGGGAGTGATGAAGTGAAGAGAGAGATAAAGTAGCAGCCAATCAGTTCCTGCGGTCGTTGTTACAGGCTGGGTTTGAAAAATGACAGCAGCTGATTGGCTGGTACTTTACTTCTCTCCACTTTATCACTCTGAGACGCCTAGTAAACAGACCCCATTACATTATGGCACCTGCTGGACTGTCCTCATTCAGAGCAAGAAGAAAAGACAGGGACCTCCACCGATGTCTTACCCTGTGTACACACTGGGCGATATATCGTTAACAATATGCTCAATATCGTTAACGATATATCACGTACATCTAGTGTTTATTCTCCTGCGCATCATTAACGACCAAACCTCCCCATTGTCTGTACGTGCAGCTCAATGTTGACTATCTAGTAGGGATGCCATCAACCATCAATGATTCAAAGTCATTGATGGTTTAGGGCCGATGTCAAATACTGTTGCCATCGATGGGGGAGAACCAGATGGTTCCCCCCATCGATGGCACAGTAGAACTGTTGTTTTCTTTTTTTTTATCAAGGTGTCGGCCTGAAACCCCGCCCCCACATTCTGGTTGGCCCATGGCCCAGTCAGTCACAGAAAGTGGATGGCCATCAATAGCTAAAACTAATGATGGTCATCCATCACATAGTTTATTACCATCGATGGCTAGTTGCAGTTCACCATCGGTGGTGACTGCACCAATGGCCATCCCTACTGTTTAGTCAATGACACATGTAAGGTGTGGGGGTGCCGGTGATGTTACTGACTAATATCTTTAATGTTATCAGTCAGCGGATGTATGCACTATATCATTCACCCACGGCGCCACCGATATAGTTAACAATATCGGTGGTTCCAGCATTAAGCTGGGTACACACTATACGATCTGCGGCACCACCGATATCATTAGTAACATCGGCGGTGCTGCCAGACTAAATATATAGTTCTGAAACACTGAACGATATTGCAAATGATATCGTTCAGTGACGCGTGTGTCCCCCCTTTGCCAAACATGAAGTAGGGTGGCCATTGACCATCAATGATTCAAAATCATCAATGGTTTATGGCTGATAAGAAATAGTTTTGCCGTCGATGGTTTCCCTCCATCGATGTCAAAGCATAACAATTTTTTTTTTCCTAGCCAAGGGGCTGGGACATGGAGCATAGCCCCGCCCCTTGTAAAGCCCCATCCACAGGTTCTGATTGGCCCACCGGCCAGTCAGTCAAATAAAAGGGATGGCCGTCGATAGTTACATCCATCGATGGTCACACGCAATATCGTCAATGGCCATCCCTAACACGCAGTAGTTAGATTTGACTGCATGTTCAGACGATATTGTTAATGATATAGTAAATACACTCTAAACGATATGTATGACCTTATCGATAAGAAAATCGTTATCGAGAATATCATTAAGAAATATCCCATAGTATGTACCCAGCTGTATACGGTATACAGCCCCGATTTCTGGCGGTCAAAAGGAAAGAGATGTGGCCTCAATAAATGTGTTGTGATTTATGCAGATTAGGGGTGTGGCCAAATGTGTCCCAGTTTTTCATTTGGGAATGTTAGGGTGTAATATTTTTGAGGACCAACGTATAAAGATGAGGGAGTTGCCCCAATTTCTTGGACCCATTTCGGAGAATTCAAGACCACAGTGGTCACTGGTTCCAATATGGAGGTAAAGGGGGGCAAAGGGGGCCCTGACTGTCAGTCGCTATAAAGTAGGACTACTGGACAGATACTGCATGTGTCATTAAATAACCCTTTAGGTAAAGACATCAGGAGATAATGACATGTATAAAAAAATAATTTGCTTTTATTAAATAAGTTTTTTTTTATATATATATATATAAAGTCGTATTTACAAAACTTTTACATAGAAAACACAAATATCAGCTCGCCGACAATACGTGCTGCATCCTTCATGTAATACACAAGTATTTACTGGTCCAGTGACATCTTCCCTGGCCTCTTAAGGTGCATACACACTGTGAAGTTTAAGTCCGTTTTAGTGATTTTCCCGGGTTAGACTCCATAGCAGGAGGATTTGGAAAACCGTCCACTCCGCAGCACATCTGCTGGTAATACCAGGTCAAGCCAGCGATGATGCATGAAAGTCACCTAGTGTGTATGGGCTTTTAGGCACCAGAAATCTTTCCATGAGCAGGGTCTATAAATGTGGAGGACGACCTCCAGGCGGCAGTCCCCAGTAGAGTTCGGCTGTTGTTGGAGAGAAGCGGTGGTCTCATTGCTAATTATTTATGTGGGAATTCCACTTCTTAACAGAGGAGGGTCCGGAAGTGTGATATAAAATGGGGATATGACGTTACAGAACATAGAGAACTACCCTAAGAGGTAGTTCTTCCGTATATAATTCCCCACAACTCCGAGTGTACTGGGACAACAGTCATAAAACCAGGTTCCCTGTTTGTACAGAATATGGGTGTAGCCAGTTCTATTGCTGACAGATATACAGATAATTGTTTAAATGACACACAGTAGAGGTTGGTCCCGTTGACCTTATCTTCATTTAGTGGTGACCTTATCTTTCCTATAAACCTCAAACTGCAGCCAGATATCTGACATTTAAAAGTCTTGTGTGCCCTGGACAGGGGAGGGAGCCCTCTAATGGACTGAACTGGGAACATTGGTGGGAGCCCCCGAGTGGCCTGAGCGGAGACAGTGGGTGGCACATCCTAGTGGCCTGACCTGGGAACAGTGATTGGAGGAGGCCAACAGGTGGCCTGTCCTGGGAACAGTGGAGGGAGCCCCCTAGTGGCCTGACCTGAGACAGTGCAGGGCACATCACAATGACCTGACCTGAGACAGTGGAGGGCACGTCCTAATGGCCTGACCTGGGAACAGTCGACAGAGCCCCCTAGCGGCCTGACCTGAGACAGTGGAGGGCACATTCTAATGGCCTGACTTGGGAACAGTGGACAGAGCCCCCTTGAGGCCTGACCTGAGGCAGTGGAGGGCATTGTCTAAAGGCCTGACCGGGGAACAGTGGGGGAGCCCCCTAGTGGCCTAACCCGAGACAGTGGAGGGCACGTTCTAATGGTCTGACCTGGGAACTGTGGAGGGAGCCCCCTAGTGCCTGACCATGGACAGTGGGTTGCACATCTCAGTGGCCTAACCTGGAAACATTGAGGGGAGGAGGCCAACAAGTGGCCCGACCTGGGATAGTGCAGGGCACACAGCAACGGCCTGACCTAAGACATTGGAGGGCACATTCGAGTGGCCTGACTGTGAACAGTGGGTTGCATATCCTAGTGGCCTGACCTGAGACAGTGGACAGAGCCCCCCCATGTGGCCTGACTTGAGACAGTGGAGTGAGCCCCCTAGTGACCTGACCGGAGACAATGGGTTGCACATCCTAGTGGCCTGACCTGGGAACATTGAGTGGAGGAGGCAAACAAGTGGCCAGACCTGGCACAGTGGAGGGCACATCACAATGTCCTGACCTAAGACAGTGGAGGGAATATTCTAATGGCTTGACCTGGTAACAGTGTAGGGCACCTACTAGTGGCCTGACCTGGAACAGTAGAGGTATCCTGGAGAAAGCCCCTAGTGACCTGACCTGGCACAGTGGAGGTATTCTGGAGAAAGCCCCTAGTGGCCTGACCTAGGACAGTGGTGGAAGCCCTCTAGTGGCCTCATCCACGAATAGCAGGCAGTCAGTTTGTGCATTCGGAGATTCATGAGGTGACTAATTGTTTTAAAGGCACTATGCTCACTCTTCCTTAATCCAAGGATGCTGAAGAATCTGTTCCAAAGTGGGACGCTCTGTGGGTGGAGTGGACAAACACCAGTGGATTAAGTTCTCACACTCTGGAAAGAGAGATAGACATATATTGGTTAATTTAGATGCAGAACTCCTGTGTAACCAACAAGCCTTGCATTTGCTGACCGGGACATACAGAGACAGCTTGTACAAGCAGCCCCCGTGACATAGAAGCTACTGCACACTCAAATCAGGCTCATCAAGTTAGGAACCAGCTGGCAGCACGTTTTCCCTCAGCCATACTCTAACGCGTTCCGCATACACTCCTCCTCCATACTCCTCTCACATGTTCCTGTAATTGGGGATTGCTTCAATCGCTGACCAACTACTGTATGTCATTGGCTTCATCACATGGTGTGTATCAAGTTGCTATCTGAGGTAGTGATGGAAGAGACGCGTTTCGCCACACAGCAATTCCCTGCCCAGCCTAACATATACAATTCTTATATTAGTTATTCCTACATTGATAAAATATACATTTCTGTCTTCTTCCCTCCCACCCCCCACATTCTGCTACAAATGGTGAGGGGTCTCTGAAGGCCGAGGCAGGATAAGTCATTGTACGTGCTGGGCAGACAGAGAGACAGCTCACTATAGGATATTTGGGGGGAGGGGTTGGGATCATTCGGTCTACAGCAGGCATGTCCAACGTTGGCCCTCCAGATGTTTTGAAACTACACATCCCAGCATGCTTTGCAATAGTTTTAGCATTCTCTAATAGCAAAACTGTGGCAAAGCATGCTGGGATGTATAGTTTCAAAACATCTGGAGGGCCAACGTTGGACATGCCTGGTCTACAGCATATTAGTTGACAAGCATTAGGTAGACACCACTAGGTCGACATGGGACAAGGTCGACATGGGACAAGGTCGACATGGGTTTAGGTCAACACAAACATTATGTCAAGTGTCTAGGTCGACAGTCAAATGGTCGACATGGGGGTTTTCACTGTTTTTTTTACCCGTATGTCGACACAGCCAACATGGACACAGTTTAAAGTGCACCGCATCCCCTCGCATCGCTCACAATGCTTCGGGCACGGTTTTATTCTCCCACCATGCCCTAGTGGATGGTAGGGCATTAAATACCACCTGTCAGCACATGTCGGCTCAAAAAACTGTGAAAAACCCCATGTCGACCTTTTGACTGTCGACTTAATGCTTGTGTCGACCTAATGACCTGTTGACCTAAACCCATGTCGATCTTGACCCATGTCAACCTAATACCATGTCGGCCTTGTCCCATGTCGACCAAGTGGTGTTGACCCAATGTTTGTCAACCAACATACTGTAGACAAAATGACCATATCCCGGGGGGAGACAGCTTCACATGTGTGGGTGGGGTCTCTTACCTGGAGATACACCTGTCCGGAAGCTGAGATGAGCTTCTAGAATTTCCTGATCCCTTTCAAATGGAATGTCCCCACACACCATGTCATACAGCAGGATTCCCAGGGACCAGACTGCCGCCGGCACCGCCTTGTACTTCCGGAATGCTACCCACTCTGGGGGACTGTACACCCGTGTTCCTGTGGAAGAGAACACTCTTGGGTTAGGAAATCAGAGTTGATCATTTCTGGGCAATGTGTACATTCTACAATGTACACTTGTATCATTTGTATTTATACAGCTTAATCCTCAGTCATTTTATGTGATCAAAATAGTATTATAATGGTTTGCATACAAATTGTATCCATAGTCTTCATTTGTATTTCTAGAGCAGTGCAATTAACTATTTAAATGTTTTAAGGTCTCAAATGTGGCATTGATGTAGACTCTTGGAGCACCCATTGCAGTCCCTTCAGAGGGGGTAATTAAATTAGTCGTAAAGACCACAAAGCAGGAATGGCCATCGGCATGGTTTCCATCAATGGTTGCCATCAATGATAATGGTGCTGGGGGCGGGGCTGATCTATTTACTGACATTTAAATGTAGGCAACTCACCATCAAAGTCGGTGTAGATGGAGTCCCGCAGCAGAGCCCCCGAGCCAAAGTCAATGAGCTTGATGTCTCCCGACTGGGTGTTTACCAAGAGATTTTCATCCTTAATGTCCCTATGGGTGACCCCGTGAGAGTGGCAGTGCCGGACCGCCTCCACCACCTGCCGGAACAGCCTGCGCGCAAGACCTTCTTCTAGAGGCCCTTGCTCCGTGATGACATCAAACAAGTCCCGGCAGTGTTCCGGCATCTCCATCACCAGCAGGAAACTGTCCGGAGTCTCAAACCAATCCAGGAGTTCAATGATGCCACGGTGACCTTTGACCTTGAGCATCAGGTAGACCTCCATTGGCACGCGTGAATAGTTACCCTGAAATGGCAAATGTTCATAATAAGATAGATAACTGAAGAACGGGAACCCGCATGATGGCCCTGCCATCTATAAACATTGGGAGCAGACATTTTGAGGGAAATCCAAAGATGTTTAGGTTATCAATTATGTTATCAATTTTGGACAGCGTGACATAGTGGTACTGATGTGACTGACAGATCTCTGTACAGCTCTGCAGTATATGTATGCACTATATTAATCATTTACTAACTGAATAATGCACCCCCCCCCGCATACAGTAGATGTGTGTGACATCACTGCAGTGAAAAAATCTCACCAGGTGCGCCCAGTCCACCACACGACTCTTGCAAATGTGTTTCACAGCCACCTGGGGGCGCAAGAGACCAGTTATTCCTTTGCTTTACATTGATAGAGAGAGAAATCGTGACAGAGAGCAAATCAACACAAAACTCACCTGCGTGTGGTCTGTCAGTCTTTGTGCCCCGTACACCGTGCCAAAACCTCCGCTACCTAGCACAGACCCCAACTTGTACATCTTCTCGAAACATGCTTTGTCCTTCCCTGTAAGAACACCATAACCCACATTACACACCAGGGGTACAGGAGCCTCGCTCTAAGGACCATCTTACTTGGTCAACCCAATGACTCATACCCAGGTCTACCGGCAGGATATCCAGGGGTTATTAACATGTGTTACATATAACTTACCAGTTATCGGGGACAACAGGTGCTTCACATGTAGCTACCCACCTGGCCGGACATAGACCCTTATTCTTGTTTCCCCACAAAGGCAAATTCCTTCTCAAATGCTGCACTGCAGGTGGGGCAGATGTAACATATGCAGAGAGAGTTAGATTTGGGTGGGGTTTTTCTTCAAAGTGAGATCTGTATTGCAGTGTAAAAATAAAGCAGTCAGTATGTACCCTGCACAGAAACAAAATAACTCGTCCAAATCTAACTCTCTCTGCAGATGTTACATCTGCCCCACCTGCAGTGCACATGGTTTTGTCCATTTGAGAAGGAATTTGCCTTTGCAGGTGAAACAGAATAAGGGTCATACTGTATGCAATAGATAGTATAGGCTGAAGTCTCCCATATACAAAATATTTTGAATAGCCAAAACTTTATGAGCACATCTGAAACAGTGACACCTTTCTGATGGTCCCATGTACCCAAACGTTGCTTTATGCACAACTATTACATGTGTGTATTATGTGCACAGGACACATGAATGCATTTCATGTGTAGGGCGGTCCCGTCCCCTTCTATGGCGGACAATCTATGAAGGCGCTCGGCAATCCTACAGCTGGTTTTATTGTGCGTCTTATTGGTAATAATCCCATGGCATTCTCGCGCTGTCACTGATTACACCATCAACTTATACAGCGCACGGAAAACTTCAATTGATAAAAACCATCGCACTCCGATTGCATAATAACCGATTCTCTTCAATATTAGCGACCAGGAGCAATGTTATAAAAGATTATTGTACCAAATAAGTCATATTTAAATTATGTTGATACCAAATATTTCATTTTAAATCGAATTCATTTAAGCAGATCTAAGATATTTTGCAGGTCATTGTTTTTCCTAAATGTACATGGAATACACAATATGCAGAATGCAAGATTGTCAGCTCTGTGCCAAGTGACCAAGACCTGGAGAAATATATATATATATATATATATATATATATATATATATATATATATATATATACTGCGCTCAGTGCCACAAATACTTCTGTTTTATTGCTGTGGCATGCTGCGACTTGTAGTTCCACACCAGCTTGAGAGACAAGGCTTATCAGTAAGGGTAAGCGAGTTGGGTTGGGCAATGGAATGAGGGAGTGGGGGGGGGGGGGGGGGGGGAGTTTTTCTCTTACCTGAATTTGGGTTTAGGGTCTCAAGAAGGCTGGTGAGCATTTCCAGATCGCAGGACTCCGGAATAATGGGAGCAACGGGTTTATAGGAAGCCAGATGATGATCCCCTAGGAGCAGCCCTGTCCCCAGCACTGCAGCCCTGTCCCCTGCTCTGCAGCCTGTCCCCTGCTCTGCAGCATGTGCCCTGCTCTGCAGCCCTGTCCCCTGCTCTGCAGCCCTGTCCCCTGCTCTGCAGCCCTGTCCCCAGCTCTGCAGCCCTGTCCCCAGCTCTGCAGCCCTGTGCCCTGCTCTGCAGCCCTGTCCCCTGCTCTGCAGCCTGTGCCCTGCTCTGCAGCCCTGTCCCTGCTCTGCAGCCGTCCCCAGCTCTGCAGCCTGTGCACTGCTCTGCAGCCCTGTGCCCAGCTCTGCAGCAGGCTGTGCACTGCCTCTGACTCTGCTATCTGAATGGGTGACCAGAGTCAGTTACAGTTCCAGGTAATTGCAGAGGAAGGATGTGGTTTGCAGGGAAACAGCCAATCAGGAACAAAACTGTGACAGTATTTAAATTCAATGATTGAAGCAACCAATGGGGTGTAAGATGAGTGCGCGGGAGACTGTCAGTGTAAATATTTCCTTTGTGCATGTTTACTTCGGAAGTGAGTAGAGTATATGAAAGTGTGTGTGTGTGTGTGTGTGTGTGTGTGTGTGTGTGTGTGTGTGTGTGTGTGTGTGTGTGTGTGTGTGTGTGTGTGTGTGTGTGTGTGTGTGTGTGTGTGTGTGTGTGTGTGTGTGTGTGTGTGTGTGTGTGTGTGTGTGTGTGTGTGTGTGTGTGTGTGTGTGTGTGTGTAACATTTCCTCTTACCAGATCTTATCATACCGCAACAGCCATCATTCCCTCATTGCTATAAAACTTTTTCTCGCCAGAGACAAGGTCCCACCATAGATTTTGCTCATATATTTGTACTGAACCTATGTGTCGACAATTGCCGTGTCGACCTAGTTCATGGCGACTTATTGGACTTGTTGATTGACTATTTAGACAATGCAGGCCATCCGGATACCATTATCGGGGCCACCTCAGCAGCATTATAAGCCATGGCAAAGCAATGCACAGGGGGCCCTAACCACCTATTCAAGGGAATACATCAAATAATTCATATCTTATCCCTCTATGCCCCCCATGCCATCTCTCCTAATGCTTCCTTACAACAAATGCCAGTGAGCACTCTGATAGTTCCATCCACCAATCAGCATGCGGACAGTCACTGTCTGGCTGCAGGTAGGAAATGCTGCACTCTGATTGGTGGATATTGCCCTCCACCCACCATGCTGACAGCCATTCACTGTCTGGCTGCAGGTAGGGAATGCTGCACTCTGATTAGTGGATAGGGTACTTGTGAGTTATCCGGGCTGCCGATTTTTTCATCGAGCCCGAAATCGGGGGCATCGCGTCGGTCATGGCCGTTATAAGGAGCCGCGACGCGATGCCCACGATTTCCCATAGACAGTAATGTTAAAAGACGCGATGGACCCGATTTCCGACTATCCACTAGGGCGTGGAGTGAGAATAGAATAGTGTGGCGAGCGCAGCGAGCCACCGCGCCCGAAGCGTGGCGAGCGCAGCGAGCCCCGCGAGGGGACGCGGACACCTTCACAGGTATCCGCGTGCCCTTGCAGGCTTCACAGGTGTCCGCGTCCCCTCGCGGGGCTCGCTGCGCTCGCCACGCTTCGGGTTGGCGTCAATAGCGGGGTGGCGTTAACGGTGGTGGGGGGCCATGAACATTTTTTTAAAAACATATTGGCCAATTTCACATTGTAATTTTATTTTAACATTGCTGTCTATGGGAAATCGGTCCATCGCGTCTTTTAACATTACTGTCTATGGGAATCGGGGGCATCGCGTCGCGGCCCCTTATAACGGCCACGACCGACGCGATGCCCCCGATATCGTGTCTTTTAACATTACTGTCTATGGGAAATCGGGGGCATCGCGTCGCGGCCCCTTATAACGGCCACGACCGACGCGATGCCCCCGATTTGGAGCTAAATCGTGGGCATCGCGTCGGTCGGGTGTCCTTAAGTTAACCAAACTTAAGGACAAAATCGGCAGCCCGGATAACTCACAAGTACCGTGGATAGTGCCAACCACCCAGCATGCTGACAGCCATTTACTGTCTAGGGATGGCCATGGGTGTAGTCACCATCGATGGTTGCCATCAATGGCGATACTGCAACCAGCCATCGACAGTAATAAACTATGTGATGGATGAGCATCAATAGTTTTACCTATCAATGGTCATCCATTTTCTTTGACTGACTGGGCAGTGGGCCAATCAGAATGTGGGGGCGGGGCTTCACAGGTGTCGGGACGTGAAGCTATGCTCCATGTCTTGACACATTGAGAAAAAAAACTGCAAAACATCGGTTTTTCTGTGCCATCGGTGGAAGGGAAACCATCTGGTACTCCCCATTGATGGCAGAAATATTCAACATCGATGGTCGATGGCCATGCCCATCACAGTCAGTAAGGACAGGGCTGCACCTGACAGTGGCATTCAAATGATTTGAATAGGGAAAGAAGGTATCAGAAAACCACTGACTATTGCTGGGTATATTGTCCAATTATTGGCCAAATCAGTTAATAATCATCAAGTGTATTTCTACAACCTATCAGTCTTTCAGACATGTCAATTCATTCAGAATATCCGATAAATTCCCTGCTGCATCTGGCAACGTTTGTGCTGCTGCGGCTGAATGCCTGACATTTCCATGGTTCCTGGGAGGAACAGAGTAAAGTGTATGTTATATAGCAGAAGGAGCAGGGTCCTCTAGCAGCACGGAGTACTGATGTGAGGCTCATATGACACTGACGCAGCAATAATGTTGGGCAAATCGCTATATACTGAACCCCATACTTCCGCTTCACACTTTTGCATGAGGTCTTCAGAAGGATCTTATAAAATGAACCATTTGTGGTGAGGTGTATACAGATGCGTACATGTATGTGTAGCAGAACACGCCTGGTTTTTCCTGAAGTTGTCTAAGACGTGACAGCTTTGTAAAGCACAGCTCTGAGTATCGCTAAAGCCCAAGTGTCATTTAGTAGCACGTATCTGTATTAATGGATCAGCCTAAAAAATTAATAATTTTTTTCCTACTTAGATTTTTTTACCCCAGAACATTTTCCACTTGTTCTCCTGAGCGCAGAAATCCCAAACTTGTGCTTTATTCAAGCTATTCAGTGTAATGTCACCACTTTGCATATACTACAGTTATCACAGGTGAGTAGTTCCTTCGCACATGAGGTGCTGAGGTCATTTGGATGGGCTGGGTCCATTGTAAACCCCCCGCCCACCTCCTCCAGGATAACCATAACCGTCCCCTGCTGCAGTCTAACCCCAACCCCCCCCCCCCCCCTCCAGGCTAACCATAACCGTCCCCTCCTGCTAGGCTGCAGGAGGGGACGGTTATGGTTAGCCCGGAGGAAGGGGGGGGGGGGGGGTTGGGGGTTAGACTCCAAACCCCCGCCCACCTCCTCCAGGATAACCATACCCGTCCCCTCCTGCAGCCTGACCCCAATCCCCCCCTCCCTCCAGGCTAACCATAACCGTCCCCCCCTGCAGCCTAACCCCAACCCCCCCTCCCCCCTTACTCCAGGCTAACCATAACCGTCCCCCCCTGCAGCCTAACCCCAACCCCCCCCCCTCGCCACTTCCTCCTGGCTAACCATAACAGTCCCCTCCTGCAGCCTGACCCCAACCCCCCCCCCCCCTCCAGGCTAACCATAACCGTCCCCTCCTGCAGCCTATCCCCAAACCCCCCACCCACCTCCTCCAGGACAACCATAACCGTCCCTCCTGCAGCCTAACCCCAAACCCCCCCCCACACACTTCTTCCAGGATAACCATAACCATCCCCTCCCCGCAGCCTAACCTTAACACCCCCCCTTCCTTCAGAATAACCGTAACTGTACCACCCCCTAGTGCAAGTAACCCAAGTACTTACAGTCAGGATCAGGATCTTCGAGAGTCCACAGTCCTCATTCTGGCTGTTGGGATCCTGACCGCATTCCATTGTGACAAAACATTTTCTTAAGGAGGCCACACACGCACCGATGTGGGCGGTGCTGTACGATAGGGTGCGCGCTCCCGCGGCACCTCATCGTACAGTACAAAAAGTATGTGCTGCACATACTTTTTGTACTAGCTTTTTCTAGCACAGCATCGCATCGTATGCACAAGGCATACAATGCGATGCTATGTGTGCTAGTTAAGCCCACAACGCACGCTGGGATCGGTGCGTGTGTGGGCTCCATTAGGGTGAGCACAAGCATTTTTTTTCTGCATGGCACTACAAGTCTCAGCATAGGTATAAAATTAGGACCTAGAGTCGCTGGTATCGTGTGACTGTTTAAGACGGTTCCTGAGCTATAAGCATAAAACCACAATGAGCAAGATAGCAGCTGCGCATGTAACCGCCTGCAGTTCTGAATCAGGCCCACAGGACAGGCTAACACAGAACTAGGATCAAAGCAGAACTCAGAGAAACTCTGCACCTGGAAATCCCGCACTGCATTTGGCTGCTGTTCTTGTACATGAAGGATAAATGCCATCCGCCTTTCCACGCAGAAGTAATTCCTGGACAGCTTATATGGTACTTATGTAGTATCTGGGCTGCCGATTTTTTGATTGTATGCCTTAAGTTAAGGCATACAATCAGATGCGATGCGATGCGATATCGCATCGCATCGCATACGACCATGCGATGCGATGCGATGACCCGATTTTTCCATAGGATTCAATGTTAAAATGGACTGAGTCCATTTTAACATGGAATTCAATGGGAAAAAGGGGTCCTTTTCATACCCCTACTATCCAAGTGGGCATGGAGTTGGATATAAACCTGTGGCGAGCGTAGCGAGCCACCGAGCCCGAAGCGTGGCAAGCGAAGCGAGCCCCGCGAGGGGACGGTATTCTGTGTCCCCTCGCGGGCTCGCTACGCTCGCCACGCTTCGGGCTCGGTGGCTCGCTACGCTCGCCACAGGTTTATATCCAACTCCATGCCCACTTGGATAGTAGGGGTATGAAAAGGACCCTTTTCCCATTGAATTCTATGTTAAAATGGACAGAGTCCATTTTAACATTGAATCCTATGGAAAAATCGGGTCCATCGCATCGCATCGCATTGCGATATGGTCGGGTGCGATGCGATGGACCCGATTTCAAAATCGGCAGCCCAGTTACTACATAAGTACCCTTATATGTTTACACTACAATTTAGAATTCAACAAAGGCAAGTCCTCCGAACTCCTAAATCTCTCCAGTTCCCATATCCCCACCTGCATCGCAGCAATGGTTAGAGGTTGTAGCTTTCGGGAGAATGCTATACAACGCCATCATTATGAAGCCCAGCTGCCATTTACCATAAGCGGTCTGTAAGTGCGTGTGAACTCTAGTAACACAAATGTCTCATAAGTCACCCAGGCCCCGATCTCTGCCCAGTGTGTATACAGTACATAACCCTTCATCATGGGGGGGGGAAGAGGTGTTGACCTTCCTCTGGGTACTGGGAACACTGGCCCTTATTCTGGTTCACTCGCAAAGACAAATTCCTTCTCAATGGACAAAACCATGTGCACTGCAGGGGAGTGGGGGAGAACAGATGTAACATGTGCAGAGAGAGTTAGATTTGGGTGAGTTATTTTGTTTCTGTGCAGGAAAATACTGGCTGCTTTATTATTTACACAGCAACATAGATCTCACTTTGAAGTAAAACCCCACCTAAATCTAAACTCTTTCTGCAGAAGTCACCCCCCCCCCCGCAGTGCACATGGTTTTGTCCATTTGAGAAGGAATTTGCCTCTGCGAGTGAACCAGAATAATGGCCACTGTCCTTTCTTCACCCATTACCAGCGGTCTGTGGTTACTGTGTGTAGATGCAGATTATAAACCTGCTACATTTCTTAAGTGACAACGCAAGACTCCTGTCACTGTACCCCAATACCTCGCCCATATGCATTACACCCATTTTGTCAGAGCAGGGAATGACACCCAAAGCAATCTGTGGCTTGCTAGCTATTTGCATTCTGGTCTTGTAGTTCAAGAGCCAGCATAAAGTAAAAGATATTCCAAACAAGACCAGAAACCTTCCATCCACTCACCAACAGCTTCTCATGTGATAATGTTGCAGATTCAGTTGTTTCCGTGCAGGATAAATACTGGCTGCTTTATTCTTACACTGCAATTTAGATTTCAGTTTGCACACACCTCAACCAAATCTAACTCTCTCTGCACCTGTTACATCTGCCCCCCTGCAGTGTAGCATGGTTTTGTTCATTTGCATGCTTTTTTGGTTTGCTAACATCGCTAATTCATGTTGGTACATTCCATGTGTGATGGGTAAAATATGCCAATTCCCAAAGATATAGCCAATGGTAAATCTCTTGTGTTCTGAGTTTGAACAATTGCTATATATCCATGTAAATGTATTCTTTACCTCCAAAGTCAAAATTAGGCAGGCTGGTATACTGCAGGTACCACTCCCTTAGAAATGTATATAGGTTCAGTGTACAGCAATGTCCAGGAGATCCCTGCAGACGAGCAGGGCAAAGTCCCAGTTCCTACCCACTACCCTGGCACAGCCTGGGTTACTCAACTCACTGGGTTACTCAACTCACCCCCAGCGCTGCAGTGCCGCAAACCATAACACGTCGGCGTATGATAATTTGTATTAACCTGTCCGCCTTTACTTGCCACTTGCTTCAGGATCGCCAGGGTCGGACATATGGATCCAGAATGTTGCCTGCTGCCAGTTCCCGGAGAGCAAATCACCTACTCAGGGCACGACCAGCTGCCTGTGATTTACAACTTTCCACTTCTGCTAACAACATTAATGGGATATTCAATATGGGGTTCCAACGGTCAGAACATCGCGACCCCGGAATTTAGGAGTATTTTAATTTCATCCAACAGTAATGCCCAGTACACACCAGGACGATGGTGCTCGTGAGCGGGACGTCACAGGAACATACAACCCGCTCAAGAGCTGACGGAGCTGCCGACCGGCACCGAAAAGCCCCTGATGTGATCGCGATCCGATCGCAACCCCCACCACTACAATGGTCGTTTCTGAGATCCTACCTGCAGCAGACCGACCCGCAGGGCCGCGCATCGGATCGGGATTGCATCAAAAGGGCAGCGAAATGGCCCAAAACATGGCCGATTTACATACAAAATCGGTCGAGATTGTATCTAAATTGGCTTGTTTTGGGCCATATCGTCCTGACGTGTACCGCACATTACTCGACAGTCGGAAATTCAATATTCCGGATGTCGAAAAAAAAAAGTTGATCTGACTCCCTTCAATGCTGTCGTTAGCAGCAGCATTGAATAGGCGAGTGCTGATCATTTTACCTACATATTGAATAGCCCCGTTCAGACTTATTTTAGTAAACATCACAGAAAAGACGCAACACCTCAGTTCTTCTGTATAAGATTTTTTTTTCCATTTTTTTTTCCTTTCTTAATAAGAAAAAGTTATTCCTAGGTGACTGGAACGTCCTCTTCATAAGATACAAAACAAAAAAATAAGAAAAAAAAAAAAAACAATCTGAGGAGATACAAAAGTGGAGAGAGCCTCCACCGGCTTAGTCCTTCTCCCCGCTGCACACCATCCAAAACTATCTAAGAGGTGGGAACGCAAAGTCAGGGGGCCCCCTGTAGGAGCCAGGCGGGGCAGCAGTCCAGTCCAGCTGCAGGCTTGGATAGCAGATAGTCTGGAAATATGGGGCTGTCAGCATCCTCGGTAACATGCAGCTATACAAGTCTGTGGGCTAGTAGGAAAGGTACATTTACAGAAAAAGAGCATTCATTCATTCATGTGGCGAACACAACGTGAGCAGGATAAAAACTGGGGGGGACGGAGGACGGGCCGGGCGTGGAAGAGAGAGGCAAGCAGAGGCGGGTCGGACGCGGCCGAATCGGAGGAGCTGGATATCAGCTGTGGTCGGGGGAAGGCTCCCTGCGGAGGGCGCTTTTCTTCACCGTGTCTAAGTACTCCTGTTGTGACACCGCTAAAACGGAGGCCAGGATCTCGTCGTCGTCCAATCCTTTAGACCTGGGGAGGGGAAGCAGAGAGAAGAGGGGGTTAGGGAGCGGCCCGTGACAGCTACAGCCACACTCTACGAGGGCAGCGCACTCACCGAAAGCCGTGGGAGACATGTGCTGCATGATTGCTCTGCACTCCAGGGCCGGGTACAAAGAGACAAGGGGGGAAGTGGCTCGGTCGGCTCCGGAACATGGCTGGTTGCTGGGGCCTAGGCAGCAAACAGACCTCATGAGCTCATGTGCCCTAGTTCCAGCAATGCCCAACCGAATACAAACCCACATTTCTATCAATACTCTCATAAACATGATAACGATATGTTACACCATGCAAGTGTGAGGCATTGTTACACCATGCAAGTGTGAGGCATTGTTACACCATGCAAGTGTGAGGCATTGTTACACCATGCAAGTGTGAGGCATTGTTACACCATGCAAGTGTGAGGCATTGTTACACCATGCAAGCGTCAGCCATTGTTTTAGTCACCGACCAACTTTCTTGTTCTGTGAGATTGTTCTCAGATAACGTTACAGATTAGGGCGGAGGAGACTATGACATCACTGGAGGACTTATGACATCACTAGGGGTGTGACTAGGCCCAGAAAAATATCAGACGGACGACCGGCTCTCCTACTAAAATCTCCTTGCTGTGCTGGACCGGGTGTCCCATATAATAAAAAGACCAATGCTGCTCCTCACCTCTATAGGGGAAAATCAAGTGTTTTACACACCAGCGGCTCCTAGATGCCGCCAGACGGAGAACTAAAATATTGCTATTTTCAGGTGCACACAGTCGCCAGCACTGACATGTTGGTGGCTGGTATATTAATGTTTTCTGGTGACTGGAAGCCACGTGTCCCATCTGCAGACTCATAGTGCCACCAATCCACTTAAATTTGCACAGTTACACCTAAAATTCCCCTGAGCCAGCTGAAGTGTATGTGTGTGCAGCGGCCAATCGGATGGCCAAGTGCAGGCAGGCAGGGCAACACCTACATTCCCTGGGGTCCACCCAGCGTTACCATGGGCGCGACCACCATTTTTGTGGGCACGCCCATGAAAAGCCAGGTGCCCACCCCAGAACGTCCATCAGGCAGCGAGCACCCCGGCGAAAGAAAATTTTGCCGGAGGCTCTCGCTGCGGGGACTCTGCCCTTGCAGATTAGCACCTGTGCACATGCACAGCTCCCCACCATCGGGGACGAATTCGGACCTCTGCGCACGGATCTGAATTGGCCACTTAATGTGGCAAGACTAAAAAATGTTTTTAAAAAGTCTGGTACAGATGAGTCCCCGCTCAGTGTCTGCATCGCTGCGACACGTGCCCATATATTAGCACCCGAGGCTAAAGGCAATGAATTCGAGAACCGGGGTGGTTGTTAAGTGCTGTGAACCTGCTCGGATTTTTCAGATTCAGCGTGGGCCATTTGAGCCTTGGGAGTCACCCACTGAAACAGATGATCGATCGTTAAACCTGTATATTGAATGCATGCAGTAGACGTGGAAGGGATAAATGTGTGACTTTAGTAGTAAGAGCTAGAAACTCTGCATTACACGTGGGTAGGTTCTATAACAAAGTAAAACAGTTACCCGGCGCACATGGTGAGGGGGGCTTCGCTAAAACTACAGTGGTCCCTGGGGAAGGCGGTTTTGCCGTTTGTTCTCCGTGAATTTCGGGATGCTCCGGGGAGGCCACTGTGCTGCGCTGTCTTGGTGAGCGGCTGCTCCACTCCTCCGGTCCGCTGGACGCGGCTGCTGTTGCGGAACTGCAGGTTGCGGTGGCCTTGCGTGGCTGTGAGTGGGGAGAGAGGGAACAGAACAGTTTCAATCCGGGAAGATGGGCTGGACGTGTGTGGTATAAGAGGCCACCAATGACACGAGGAGTCAGGAAGGAGACAGAGAACAGACACGACTGACATTAGGAGGGACAACGCTGGGATCGGGGGTGAAGCAGGGAACCGCGGAGGAATCTCACCTGTCTGGCTTGTTTCTCTTGGTCCCGCAACCACTGCAGGTAGGATTCCCGAGCCACTTGTTCCTCGATGGCCTCATTCGTGGCCTCCCAATCTGTGGCCCTCTTTTTGTCTTCTAACATCTGTTGCTCGATCCAGGACTCCTCGGAGGTTCGGATGGCGTTCTTCATTAGCGACTGGTCTGCGTACTGAACACAAACAAGTCAGAGTCTGCATGGCCAGTTGTGCCAAGGACGCTGTATTCTGCAGTATCCCCATCATCCAGCCCGGAAGGTGGGTGGAGAACAACTCTATAAATGGGCTGTAACCATGACGATACAGAGATTATAGTGCGGTGCGCCAGGTAGAGGATGGAGGACTGAACTTACACTCACAGACTGTGTCAGCGATACGACGCCTTAGCAAAAGAAAAGTTAGCAAAACTAAATGAAAACTGGGCAACCACTGATGGAAACTCATTATACCCCAGGTGACCATTGTGCCGACCGACTGACTCTGATACAACCGGCCTATTAAACACTGCATTATCAGAGCAATAACTTATAAGTGGTTAAACCAAGGGTCCTCAAACTGCGGCCCTCCAGATGTTGTGAAACTACAAATCCCAGCATGCCTTGTAACAGTTTTGCTATAAGGGAGTGTTAAAACTGTGGCAAGGCATGCTGGGATTTGTAGTTTCACAACATCTGGAGGGCCGCAGTTTGAGGACCCATGGGTTAAACACTGCAGCAAACGATTAGGACGCTCAACCTGGACTACCTGCCCGCAAATCCCGCAGACTCCCCCTCCTAAGCGCCCCCCCCACAGACTCCCCCTCCTAACCATCAACTACCCTTCCAGAGTCCCCCTCCCCCCCTGCAGACTCCCCCTCCTAATCGCCCCTGCCCCCCCCAGACTCTTCCTCCCAACCACCTATCCCCCAGACTCCCCCTCCTAGCAAACCTCCACATGCCCCCCCGCAGATTTCCCATCCCAACTTCCACTTAGCAGACTCTACTTCCCAACCACCACCTGCTGCCCCCCCGCAGACCCTCCCCTCCCAACCTGCACCCCCCCTTCCCCTGCAGACCCCACCACCACCTGCTGCCACCCCCTACCCCAACTTCCACCTTCCCCCTGCAGTTCCCTCCTTCCAACCACCACCTGCCCCCTCACTGCAGAAAGCACCCCCCCGCAGACTACCCCTACTAATCGCCACCTGCTGCCACCCTCCTCCCAAGCACCACCTGTCCCCACCCTCCCGCAGACTGCCCCTTCCAACCACCACAGTGTGTGTTCTCCGTCTCACCCCGGGTTTGAAGGATGGCAGCCCGAGCCCAACTCCTATTGTGGCCTTGTTGGGGTTTACCACAGAATTGTAATGGATGTTTCGATGGTAGCTCACTCTGATTGGCTCGTCTTCATTTTGCTGGATCCCGTGGAAAGTGTTGATTGGTTCTGGGCATAAGAGAGGTCAGGAATCAGTGCACAAAGCATACGCAGGAGTTTAACGTAACAGGACTCGGACTATCGGGTGACAGTCAGTAGGCCGAAGCACATTAGGTAGACATGAATAATAGGTCAAAACAAGAAAAAGGTCGACGTGAGAAATAAAGTCCCACACTAACTGGGGGTCCACAAGCTCAAATGTTGACACCCAGAAATGTAAATAGCTCATGTCGACCATTTCAGTACGGACCTTCTACTTTTTTCCCATGTTGACCTAATCACCGTCGGCCCAACATAACTACACTAGTGGCACATGGGCCACTACCACCAGGAGATTACCTGTCCCATACTGATACACCTCCACCGGCCGGTTGTACATCTCCGCCATGGCCTGCATCTCTATGTGGTTCCCGTGGCAGTTGTTTTTCCGTTTGCGATTGATGTAAGTGGTGAAATCTTCGGTCACGTAGTTGGAAAAGTAGTCTGCGTTCTTCATCTGTCACATGGGGGTGGGGCACAAAAGAAAGGCGGAGTCATATAAACGCTGCGACCGCCCTGTGAGCCAACCCTCCGGCGCTGGCGCCTCACTCACCAGGTAATCCATGCAGTGTTTCCTGACAACCTCATGCATGTCCTGATCCCCGTACACCTGGTCCGCTGAAAGACAGAAAGGAGATCGGGGTGAACTAGCTGTGGCACTACAAGTGCCAGCATGCCCTGGGCTCTCCTTTCAGTGGAAAGAATGCAGCGTGTAAACTCGGAGGCATGAGACACCTCCTACCTCACTGGTATTCAATGCACTCTTTAGGATCACTGGCAATGGTTCAGGCGTGTGTGGTGTAATATATACATCTCTTATATATTTAGCCAGATCTGTCACTCATCCTCTGTGTGTATAACACTGGGCGGGGTTATAAGAGTGATAGACAGCGTTATACACACATAGTTTCTGCCTTAGGACACCCCCCCCCCCCACCCTGCCCAGCATTATACACAAACCCGCCCCCCCTAGAGAAAAGACCAGCATTATACACACCGCCCCCCCCCCCCCCCCCGCCCACAGCCAGGGTTACAGCACACGCCCACCATTACCAAATGGTGTAGGTGAGCGCCCACAGCCAGGTCTGCCCGCACCCCCCACTGCGGCTGTGCCCGCATCCCCCCACCCCCTGCTGGATCAGCGGGTCTGAGCGCACCCCACACACACACACTATATATATATATATATATATATATATATATATATATATATATATATATATATATATATTATATATATATATATATATATATATATATATATATATATATATATATATATATATATATATATATACACACACACATCACACACACACACACATACATACACACAATCCAGAATCTAATCTCATCACTCTGCAGCCGCTTACAGCTCAGATCATGTTAACGAGCGATGGCTAATTTGGGAACACATCACACAGACCACATACACACAATGGGCGGTGTCGCAAAGCCACACACTCGATGTAAACAATCTCCATATGCTAATGAGGGCTATACGCGGCAGCCCTTCCAGCAAGTCACATGACCAACTTTCTTAGAAGTACCGGAGGGGGCTGGAGAGGTGGTTTCTCTGCCCAATAGGATTCGCTCACCACACGGAGCCTGAATATAACACAGGAAACCAAACGCTGCACAAACACAAGAATAGATGTGTATCTCCCTGCACAGCTGCAGTGTGATGTGTGTCAGCGCCGTCCGTTGTACAGAGCAAATGTAGCGCGCCCTTTACATGCAGTGTCAAATATTTTGAAAATCTCTATTTAAAAAATTAAGAACAATTTAAATAAAGGGTACTTGTGGAGTATCACGGCTCCCATCGTATGGCATCGTATGCCATATGTAGTGGCATACGATGGCATGCGATGCTTTACCCGATTTTTGAGCATTTTTGCTCAAAAATCGTATGCCATCGCATGGCATCGTATGCCATATGTAGTGGCATAAGATGTCATACGATGCGATACGATGTTTTACCGATTTTTGAGCAAAAATGGTCAAAAATCGGTAAAACATCGCATAACATCGTATGCCATATGTAGTGGCATACGATGTCATACGATGCGATACGATGTTTTACCGATTTTTGAGCAAAAATGGTAAAAATCGGTAAAACATCGCATAACATCGTATGCCATATGTAGTGGCATACGATGTCATACGATGCGATACGATGTTTTACCGATTTTTGAGCAAAAATGGTGAAAAATCGGTAAAACATCGCATGGCATCGTATGCCATCGATGCAATACGATGTTTTACCGATTTTTGAGCATTTTAGCTCAAAAATCGTATGCGATCGCATCGGATGCCATACGATGGCATCCGATGCGATGGCACCCGATTTTGCACTGAAATGCATCAGAATGCATTGAAATGTGTATTAAAGTAGTGAAATGCCCCCAAATGCCATTTTTCACAGTGCACCACGACCCACTATCAACGTCAACCCGAAGCGTGGCGAGCCCGCGAGGGGCGGCGGTACGCGTCCTACGACCTTTTCATACCCCCACTATCCACGTCGGCGTGGAGTTGAGAATAGAATAGTGTGGCGAGCGCAGCGAGCCACCGAGCCCGAAGCGTGGCGAGCGCAGCGAGCCCCGCGAGGGGCCGCGGATACCTGTAAAGCCCGCGAGGAGACGCGTATAGCTGTGAAGGTATCCGCGTCCCCTCGCGGCGCTCGCCACGCTTCGGGCTCGGTGGCTCGCTGCGCTCGCCACACTATTCTATTCTCAACTCCACGCCGACGTGGATAGTGGGGGTATGAAAAGGTCGTAGGACGCGTACCGCCGCCCCTCGTGGGCTCACTGCGCTCGCCACGCTTCGGGTTGACGTTGATAGTGGGGGTGGTGCACTATGAAAAATGGCATTTGGGGGCATTTCACTACTTTAATACACATTTCAATGCATTCTGATGCATTTCAGTCCAAAATCGGGTGCCATCGCATCGCATGCCATCGTATGGCATGCGATGCGATCGCATACGATTTTTGAGCTAAAATGCTCAAAAATCGGTAAAACATTGTATCGCATTGTATGACATCGTATGCCACTACATATGGCATACGATGATAAGCGATGGCATACGATTTTTGAGCAAAAATAGTCAAAAATCGGTAAAACATCGCATCGCATCGTATGCCACATGCGATGCGATTTTTAGCATATGATCTGCATACGATGCAGGTCGTGGGAGCCGTGATACTCCACAAGTACCAAATAAAGTGTATAAACATTAACCCCCCTCGGTCCCTGTGACAACAGTCCAGTAAACCCCCCCCCCCCCTCCGTCCCTGTGACAACAGTCCAGTAAACCCCCCCCCTCCGTCCCTGTGACAACAGTCCAGTAAACCCCCCCCCTCCGTCCCTGTGACAACAGTCCAGTAAACCCCCAACTCTGTCCCTGTGACAGCAGTCCAGTAAACACCCCCCCTCTCCGTCCCTGTGACAACAGTACCGTAAACCCCCAACTCTGTCCCTGTGACAACAGTACCGTAAACCCCCAACTCTGTCCCTGTGACAACAGTACCGTAAACCCCCAACTCTGTCCCTGTGACAACAGTACCGTAAACCCCCAACTCTGTCCCTGTGACAACAGTACAGTAAACCCCCCCTGTCCCTGTGACAACAGTACAGTAACCCCCCCGTCCCTGTGACAACAGTACAGTAACCCCCCCGTCCCTGTGACAACAGTACAGTAAACACCCCCCCCCCTCCATCCGTCCCTGTGACAACAGTACAGTAAACACCCCCCCCCCTCCGTCCCTGTGACAACAGTACAGTAAACACCCCCCCTCCGTCCCTGTGACAACAGTACAGTAACCCCCCCGTCCCTGTGACAACAGTACAGTAACCCCCCCATCCCTGTGACAACAGTACAGTAAACACCCCCCCTCCGTCCCTGTGACAACAGTACAGTAACCCCCCCGTCCCTGTGACAACAGTACAGTAACCCCCTCCGTCCCTGTGACAACAGTACAGTAAACACCCCCCCCCCTCCGTCCCTGTGACAACAGTACAGTAAACACCCCCCCCCTCCGTCCCTGTGACAACAGTACAGTAAACACCCCCCCTCCGTCCCTGTGACAACAGTACAGTAAACCCCCCGTCCCTGTGACAACAGTACAGTAAACCCCCCGTCCCTGTGACAACAGTACAGTAAACCCCCCGTCCCTGTGACAACAGTACAGTAAACCCCCCATCCCTGTGACAACAGTACAGTAAACCCCCCGTCCCTGTGACAACAGTACAGTAAACCCCCCGTCCCTGTGACAACAGTACAGTAACCCCCCCTCCGTCCCTGTGACAACAGTACAGTAAACCCCCCGTCCCTGTGACAACAGTAAAGTAATCCCCCCCCGTGACAACAGTACAGTAAACCCCCCCTCCGACAACAGTACAGTAACCCCCCCTCCGCTTCCCTGTGACAACAGTACAGTAACCCCCCCTCCGTCCCTGTGACAACAGTACAGTAACCCCCCCTCCGTCCCTGTGACAACAGTACAGTAACCCCCCCCTCCGTCCCTGTGACAACAGTACAGTAAACCCCCCCCCTCCATCCCTGTGACAACAGTACAGTAACCCCCCCCCCTCCATCCCTGTGACAACAGTACAGTAAACCCCCCCCCCTCCATCCCTGCGACAACAGTACAGTAAACACCCCCCCTCCGTCCCTGTGACAACAGTACAGTAACCCCCCCCCCCTCCGTCCCTGTGACAACAGTACAGTAACCCCCCCGTCCCGGTGGCACAGGGTAGGGGGCGGTTAGTGACCATGCATGTCCCACATTATTACACGCCTTTCCCCTCAGTACATCATCCAACATACATGTGCCCCATCATTACACGCCTCTGCCACCAGTACATAAAGCATGAGTTTGGACTGGATTTGGACTTACACCCGCACATTGCCCCATTTTATATTTCACCAATTCCCATCTCTCCCAGCCTCTAAGCTGATGGAAGCTTTGTATTATTTTGTTTACTGTTTCTTTACCATGATTTGTACCATGTACCTCCATCCCCACTGTATGCAAAGCCTGTATGCTGTAACCATCACTGGTTGCACAAACTGCCAGCAACAAGCTGTGCCAGCTATGGAAGAAAAGTGCTATATAAATAAAATTATTATTTATACTGCTGCCTTTGAGCAGCATGATCAAGATGGCACCACAAATGGCTGCCTAGGAACTATGGGGCAGATGTATTAAGCCTGGAGAAGAGATAAACTGGAGATAAAGTGGAGATAACTTAGAAGAGTTAACGCACCAGCCAATCAGCTGTGTTTGAAATATGACAGTTGGGATCTGATTGGCTGGTGCGTTATCTCCTTCCACTTTATCTGCAGTTTATCTCTTCACCAGGCTTAATACATCTGCCCAACTGCCACTCAGCCATATGTACCCCTGTGTCTCCCCTGTCTCACACACTGCATAGCAACCTAAAACTGTACTGTCCCTGCTTAACTGTTTCCTACCTGGCTGTTTGCAATGACCAGTGGCGCCGCTGTTGGCTGCCTAGGCACTGTGCAGCTCGGCAGGTATGTGTTCCCTGTGTGATAACTGTACTGTCCCTGGTTATATTGTTACCTACCTGGCTGTTGCAATGACCAGTGGCACTGTTGTTGGCTGCCTAGGCGCTGTGCAGCTCGGCGGGGAGGTGTTCCCTGTGTGATAACTGTACTGTCTCTGCTTATATTGTTACCTACCTGGCTGTTGCAATGACCAGTGGCGCCGCTGTTGGCTGCCTAGGCGCTGTGCAGCTCGGCGGGGAGGTGTTCCCTGTGTGATAACTGTACTGTCTCTGCTTATATTGTTACCTACCTGGCTGTTGCAATGACCAGTGGCGCCGCTGTTGGCTGCCTAGGCGCTGTGCAGCTCGGCGGGGAGGTGTTCCCTGTGTGATAACTGTACTGTCTCTGCTGATACTGTTACCTACCTGGCTGCTGCAATGACCAGCGGTGCTGCTGATGGCTGCCCAGGCGCTGTGCAGCTCAGCGAATATATGTCCCCTGCGTCTACAATCCCCAGGGCACATCTAGCATATACCTGTATGTATTATGTATATCTGTACGGTCACTGTTTAACTGTTACCTAAATGGCTGCTGCACAG
This sequence comes from Crinia signifera, assembly GCF_055691185.1. Taxonomy (NCBI): domain Eukaryota; kingdom Metazoa; phylum Chordata; class Amphibia; order Anura; family Myobatrachidae; genus Crinia; species Crinia signifera. The sequence goes on from NC_139225.1 coordinate 18,604,766, forward strand.
CAATCCAAATCAAATTCCTAGTATACGCAAGTATACCTGGCCAATAAAGCCGATTCTGATCACCCAACATACATGTCCCACATCATTCCACACCTCTCCCATCAGTACTTCACCCAACATACATGTCCCACATCATTCCACACCTCTCCCATCAGTACTTCACCCAACATACATGTCCCACATCATTCCACACCTCTCCCATCAGTACGTCACCCAACATACATGTCCCACATCATTCCACACCTCTCCTATCAGTACGTCACCCAACATACATGTCCCACATCATTCCACACCTCTCCCATCAGTACGTCACCCAACATACATGTCCCACATCATTCCACACCTCTCCCATCAGTACGTCACATAACATACATGTTCCACATGATCACACAGCACCCAACATACATGTGCCACATCATTACACACCTCTCCCATCAATACATCATCCAACACACACGTGCTACATCACCACAACACGCCTCTCCCATCAGTACATCACAGAACATACATTTGCCAGCCCCAGGGAGAGGGGGAATACAAACATTCCAACAGGGATTGGGTAAGTACACCCACCCTCCGCGAATGCCTAATCCTAAACCCTGCACTTTTTCGCCTCCTTCCCCCACTGTCTGACCCTAAAGGCCCCCATACACTAGGGCGACTTGTCCTTAGGACAAGTCGCCCCCGACTTCCCCCTGAGCTTCCCCGGCTGCTCCCCGGGGGAGCTTGATTAGATTGGCACTTGATGTGCCGTTTTTTACATGTGAAGAATCGTCTCGATTTATCACATGTAAAAAACCCGGGGAGCAGGGGGGGGGGGGCTACAGAGCAGGGCTGCTGGTGGGAGCAGGGGGGGCTGGGGACGCTGCGGGGGACACAGGCGGCATAGAGCCGGGCAGAGGGAGCCGGGAGCTGTCAGTGCTAGAAAAAAAAGCCTATACAATGAATTGGCCAATCACAGGCCGCCCATTCATTGTATGGGCTTTTTTTTTTAATTCAGTACTGACAGCTCCCGGCTCCCCCTGCCCGGCTCTATGCTGCCTGTGTCCCCTGCAGCGTCCCCAGCCCCCCCTGCTCCCTCCACCGCCGCGCCGCCCCACTAGGTCCCAAGTCGGGTGGTCGGACGTGCAGCAGGTCCGACCACCCGACGCAGATCCGATGCGCACGGGACCGCGCATCGGATCTGAGGGGACATCAAAACTAGCCGATTTTGGTCCGATTTCGACCTTAACATTACCTCCCCTGAAGCCTAACCACTGATCCTTATCCAGGGGTTAGTGGTTAGGGTTGCCTTGGTTCACCTTGAAGAGACCAGACCCAATATCACCCAACCTGATGCATGCGGACCCCAACAGTAACTGTGACCCCTAGATGGCTGCTAATGTTACGTGTCCCATCTCCCCAACATACTAACAGCCCCCAGTCGGACATCAGTCCTGACCGTCTGATTTCCATCCACTGCTCACGTGTCATTGTTCCGTGTAGGAGAACAGTAACATACAATGGGGTGGGCAGCATTCCGTACAATGGTCCTTATTCAGTGTCACTCGCAAAGGCAAATTCCTTCTCAAATGGACAAAACCATGTGCACTGCAGGTGGGGCAGATGTAACATGTGCAGAGTTAAATTTGGGTGGGTTATTTTGTTTCTGTGCAGGGCAAATACTGGCTGCTTTATTTTTATACTGCAATATAGATCTTGCTTTGAAGTAAAACCCCACCCAAATCTAACTCTCTCTGCATAAGTTACATCTGCCCCACCTGCAGTGCACAGTTTTGTCCATTTGAGAAGGAATTTGCCTTTGCGAACCAGAATAAGGGCCAATGTCACGTATGTTACATACACATCTGTGAATTCGGATAGAAGCCCTAATACACAGGATCACTGTGCACCTGTGGGTTGTTAATGGGAGGCGAGGCATGCTGGGACTTGTAGTAGGACAAGTGATGCCACATGCAGTCCCATAGATAAGGGGCGCTACTGGGGAGGACCCTGCATGTCTATCAGCACGTTCCACCTCAGCAGCTTCTCAGAACTCAGAGGTGACAGTCGGGGGATTCACAGAAATTGTTTTCATTGAAACCGAAACCACAGGGGGGGGACCGGCACTATTAAGGTGAAACTGGCCGTGGTTTTGTTTCTTGAAACAATGACTCCACAATTACTGGTTCTACGGAAAATGCAGCAGTATTCCTGTGGTCCCACTGCGCCAACGCCAGGCACATAGTTGGTGAGGTTGACAGAAGACCTAAGTACATCAAACTTCACTACAGTATAAGATCTTGTGAGGTGTAAATGACCAGCCCACATTAGCGGGCCTATAATACACTCGGGGCCTGGTCGCAAAGTGTGATATGCATCAGTGTCACCACCACGGGGAGAGGCAGCCGGGGAGAGGCACACCGCCACGGGGAGAGGCAGCTGGGGAGAGGCACACCGCCACGGGGAGAGGCAGCCGGGGAGAGGCACACCGCCACGGGGAGAGGCAGCCGGGGAGAGGCACACCGCCACGGGGAGAGGCAGCCGGGGAGAGGCACACCGCCACGGGGAGAGGCAGCCGGGGAGAGGCACACCGCCACGGGGAGAGGCAGCCTCGCAGGCCTTCGGGGAGAGGCAGCCTCGCAGGCCTTCGGGGAGAGGCAGACACGCAGGCCACACCGCCACGGGGAGAGGCAGACACGCAGGCCACAGTGCCACGGGGAGAGGCAGACACGCAGGCCACAGTGCCACGGGGAGAGGCAGACACGCAGGCCACAGTGCCACGGGGAGAGGCAGACACGCAGGCCACACTGCCACGGGGAGAGGCAGACACGCAGGCCACGCTGCCACAGGGAGAGGCAGACACGCAGGCCACAGTGCCACGGGGAGAGGCAGACACGCAGGCCACAGTGCCACGCAGGCCACAGTGCCACGGGGAGAGGCAGACACGCAGGCCACACTGCCACGGGGAGAGGCAGACACGCAGGCCACACTGCCACAGGGAGAGGCAGACACGCAGGCCACACCGCCACAGGGAGAGGCAGACACACAGGCCACGGTGTGAGGCAGCCTCGCAGGCCACACCGCCACGGGGAGAAGCAGCCACACAGGCCACACCGCCACAGGGAGAGGCAGCCACACATCTCCCTGACCCCAGTCATGGCGGTAACCTGTCTTAGTCCCGTATCCATGAACTCAGCCCCGGCAGTAACCTGTCCGTGCCATCTCCATGACCCTAGTCCCTGCGGTAACCTCTCTCAGTCCCTTCATCCTGACCCTTGTTCCATTAGTCACTGGAACATGCACCATATCATACTCATAATCACCACGTGTGACATTTCTTATAATAGCAATCAGACGTGACCTGAACACCATGATGTCAGATCTGCTTCCTGTCTGTATCTGGAGATTACAGAGATGGAGCATTGGGGAAATGAGGTATCAGGTGGAAAACTCCCCTCCCCCGGGTCCGAGTACAATCACACACAACAGGGGAACATGTATGTAAATGTCCTGGGTAAAACCAGATCAAACAGCACACGTCAGTATAACAGCCACAGCATCCAACCGGTGTTACTGAGAGAACATGTGCAGCATCTTCTGCATGCAACGAGCGGTGTACCGGACAATATGTGCATGGGGAGACCAGCATGTATGATGGAGCCAGAGCAAGTCGCCGATCCCAGCCCCACACTGCTGAGCTCTACCTGCCCAGTCACCCATGTGCTCCAGCTGAGTACCCCATGTATGACGGAGCCAGAGCAAGTCCCCGGTCCCAGCCCCACACTGCTGAGCTCTACCTGCCCAGTCACCCATGTGCTACAGCTGAGTACCCCATGTATGACGGAGCCAGAGCAAGTCCCCGGTCCCAGCCCCACACTGCTGAGCTCTACCTGCCCAGTCACCCATGTGCTACAGCTGAGTACCCCATGTATGACGGAGTCAGAGCAAGTCCCCGGTCCCAGCCCCAAACTACTGAGCTCTGCCTGCCCAGTCACCCATGTGCTACAGCTGAGTACCCCATGTATGACGGAGCCAGAGCAAGTCCCCGGTCCCAGCCCCACACTGCTGAGCTCTACCTGCCCAGTCACCCATGTGCTACAGCTGAGTACCCCATGTATGACGGAGCCAGAGCAAGTCCCCGGTCCCAGCCCCAAACTACTGAGCTCTACCTGCCCAGTCACCCATGTGCTACAGCTGAGTACCCCATGTATGACGGAGCCAGAGCAAGTCCCCGGTCCCAGCCCCACACTGCTGAGCTCTACCTGCACAGTCACCCATGTGCTACAACTGAGTACCCCATGTATGACGGAGCCAGAGCAAGTCCCCGGTCCCAGCCCCAAACTGCTGAGCTCTACCTGCCCAGTCACCCATGTGCTCCAGCTGAGTACCCCATGTATGACGGAGCCAGAGCAAGTCCCCGGTCCCAGCCCCACACTGCTGAGCTCTACCTGCCCAGTCACCCATGTGCTACAGCTGAGTACCCCATGTATGACGGAGCCAGAGCAAGTCCCCGGTCCCAGCCCCACGCTGCTGAGCTCTACCTGCCCAGTCACCCATGTGCTACAGCTGAGTACCCCATGTATGATGGAGCCAGAGCAAGTCCCCGATCCCAGCCCCACACTGCTGAGCTCTACCTGCCCAGTCACCCATGTGCTACAGCTGCGTACCCCATGTATGACGGAGAGAAAGCAAGTCCCCGATCCCAGCCCCACGCTGCTGAGCTCTACCTGCCCAGTCACCCATGTGCTACAGCTGCGTACCCCATGTATGACGGAGCCAGAGCAAGTCGCCGATCCCAGCCCCACACTGCTGAGCTCTACCTGCCCAGTCACCCATGTGCTCCAGCTGAGTACCCCATGTATGACGGAGCCAGAGCAAGTCCCCGGTCCCAGCCCCACACTGCTGAGCTCTACCTGCCCAGTCACCCATGTGCTACAGCTGAGTACCCCATGTATGACGGAGCCAGAGCAAGTCCCCGGTCCCAGCCCCACACTGCTGAGCTCTACCTGCCCAGTCACCCATGTGCTACAGCTGAGTACCCCATGTATGACGGAGTCAGAGCAAGTCCCCGGTCCCAGCCCCAAACTACTGAGCTCTGCCTGCCCAGTCACCCATGTGCTACAGCTGAGTACCCCATGTATGACGGAGCCAGAGCAAGTCCCCGGTCCCAGCCCCACACTGCTGAGCTCTACCTGCCCAGTCACCCATGTGCTACAGCTGAGTACCCCATGTATGACGGAGCCAGAGCAAGTCCCCGGTCCCAGCCCCAAACTACTGAGCTCTACCTGCCCAGTCACCCATGTGCTACAGCTGAGTACCCCATGTATGACGGAGCCAGAGCAAGTCCCCGGTCCCAGCCCCACACTGCTGAGCTCTACCTGCACAGTCACCCATGTGCTACAACTGAGTACCCCATGTATGACGGAGCCAGAGCAAGTCCCCGGTCCCATCCCCAAACTGCTGAGCTCTACCTGCCCAGTCACCCATGTGCTCCAGCTGAGTACCCCATGTATGACGGAGCCAGAGCAAGTCCCCGGTCCCAGCCCCACACTGCTGAGCTCTACCTGCCCAGTCACCCATGTGCTACAGCTGAGTACCCCATGTATGACGGAGCCAGAGCAAGTCCCCGGTCCCAGCCCCACACTGCTGAGCTCTACCTGCCCAGTCACCAATGTGCTACAGCTGAGTACCCCATGTATGACGGAGCCAGAGCAAGTCCCCGGTCCCAGCCCCAAACTACTGAGCTCTGCCTGCCCAGTCACCCATGTGCTACAGCTGAGTACCCCATGTATGACGGAGCCAGAGCAAGTCCCCGGTCCCAGCCCCAAACTACTGAGCTCTACCTGCCCAGTCACCCATGTGCTACAGCTGAGTACCCCATGTATGACGGAGCCAGAGCAAGTCCCCGGTCCCAGCCCCACACTGCTGAGCTCTACCTGCCCAGTCACCCATGTGCTACAACTGAGTACCCCATGTATGACGGAGCCAGAGCAAGTCCCCGGTCCCAGCCCCAAACTGCTGAGCTCTACCTGCCCAGTCACCCATGTGCTACAGCTGAGTACCCCATGTATGACGGAGCCAGAGCAAGTCCCCAATCCTAGCCCCACACTGCTGAGCTCTACCTGCCCAGTCACCCCTGTGCTACAGCTGAGTACCCCATGTATGACGGAGCCAGAGCAAGTCCCCGATCCCAGCCCCACACTGCTGAGCTCTACCTGCCCAGTCACCCATGTGCTACAGCTGAGTACCATATGTATGACGATGCCAGAGCAAGTCCCCGGTCCCAGCCCCACACTGCTGAGCTCTACCTGCCCAGTCACCCATGTGCTACAGCTGCGTACCCCATGTATGACGGAGCTAGAGCAAGTCCCCGATCCCAGCCACACACTGCTGAGCTCTACCTGCCCAGTCACCCCTGTGCTACAGCTGAGTACCCCATGTATGACGGAGCCAGAGCAAGTCCCCGGTCCCAGCCCCACACTGCTGAGCTCTACCTGCCCAGTCACTCATGTGCTACAGCTGAGTACCCCATGTATGACGGAGCCAGAGCAAGTCCCCGGTCCCAGCCCCAAACTGCTGAGCTCTACCTGCCCAGTCACCCATGTGCTACAGCTGAGTACCCAATGTATGACGGAGCCAGAGCAAGTCCCTGATCCCAGCTGCTCAGTGCTGAGTCACTGTGCCGGGGGTGATATCTGCAGAGTCACTGGGAACGCCTGGCTGTGCCTGACACCAGTATCTTACAGAGACACCCGTATAAATGCTTCTATAGCCAAACACTAAGGCCAGTGTAACGATTACCTATCCACATAAACACTCATAATCCGAAACATACATGTATCAGTATAACACACGTCTCCTGTTACACATATACACATGAAGGACATGTCTGTGCAGATGCTGGACCATCCGTCATGGTAACTAGAACACCCTCTTTTTTTTTTTGTAAACAATTAAAATGATTAGGGGACAAAGAAATGTAAGTTGAATTGCAGATCAACCAGCTCTAGTGACCCCATGATGTGTATGACAATGTCCGATCTCTGACTACGGTGGGTAGAGGGCGGGGTGGCCCCCTCTCGCACCTATCACCTGCATTTGCATAAAAGTGCTCACTACCCTGTGGGGTAGAGAACAAGCCTGTGCGTGATCCCGTTGCCATAAGCGACTGCTGGGAGAGAAGGAATCCGCCTCAAAACCCTACTCACTAGCTCTCAGAGTACTCCTCTTCTCACTCAACGCCCCCAATCTGCTCACTATACCAGGCCTAGCCCACCTATAGCCCCCCCCCCCCCCCCAGCTGTTGTGAAACTACACCCCCAGCAGTCCATACTAGCAAAACAGTTGCAGGGCATGCTGGGACCTGTAGTTTCTCCACAGGTTGGTCAGGCCTGTGATACGCAATGAAAGGCTCCTGTCTCTCGGCGCGGGCTGGTAATCATTGTGTTTATGTTGTACAGTCCTAGCCACATTCAGGGGCTGGGACACGGAAGGCCAATCAGATTTGGCTCTGTCCCTCATCAGCCAATCCTGCGCTCCGCTAGGGGATAGGCCAACACTGATCTGTGACTGCATATATGTCGTCTGCTGATCCATCGCATGACTAGCCTAGCGTCACCGCTTAAGAGCGAGCTGCTGGTAATTCAGACTAGACACATATATTACCACTAGGTGATTCATCGCGCCCTACGGGCGCTCTTCACACCGTCGTAAGGGGCTGCGCCCCCTTAATTTGTGAACGTTTGTATATGAGAAATATGGTTAGAATTGTATGAAAGATGCCCTGTATTGCAACTTAGGTGTCCGCGAATCGCGGGAGGGGGGTCGCGGAGGGTGCCGCGAATTGCAGGAGGGGGGGTCGCGGGGGGTGCCGCGAATTGCAGGAGGGGGGGTTGTGGGGGGGTGGATGCTGCGAATCGCGGGAGGGGAGGGATTGCAGAGAATCGCGGGAGGGGGGTCGCGGGGTGGGTTGCCGCAAATCGCGGGAGGGGGGTTACGGGGGCGGGGGTTGCGGCGAATCATGGTAGGGGGGGTCGCGGGGGGTGTGCCGTGAATCACGGGAGGGGGGGTCACGGGGTGGGGTGCCGAGAATCGCGGGGGGGGTGTGTGTGTGTGCCGTGAATCGCGGGAGTGGGGGGGGGGGGGGGGGGTGGGGGAGTGTGACGCGAATCGCCACAAGAAAAAATCAACACAGAAAGGTCAACACATGTAAATGTTGACATAAGTGTGGCACTTCATTGGTGTCCATGTCGACACATGAGAATGAATATGAAAACATTCAAAAAATGAAAAAAAAAACTTCAAAAACTCATGTCAACCTTTTTCATTGTCGACCATAGCCATGTCAGTGTTTTCCATGTGCAATTTAATTCTGGAGCTGCCGCGAATCACGGGGGGGGTGCCGCGAATTGCGGGATGGGGGGTCGCGGGGGTGGGTGCCGCGAATCGCGGGAGGGCGGGGTTCACAGGGGTTCCGGTGGGGGGTTGCCGCGAATTGCGGGAGGTGGGGGGTCACGGGGGGTGCCGCGAATCGCGGGGGGGGGGTGTTGCGGGGGGGTGTGACGCGAATCGCCACAAGAAAAAATCAACACAGAAAGGTCAACACATGTAAATGTTGACATAAGTGTGCCACTTCATTGGTGTCCATGTTGACACATGACAATGAATATGAAAACATTCAAAAAATGAAATAAATCTTCAAAAACTCATGTCAACCTTTTTCATTGTCGACCATAGCCGTGCCAGTGTTCTGCATGTGCCATTTAATCCTGGGGCTGCCGCGAATCGCGGGGGGTGCCGCGATTTGCGGGAGGGGGGGGGGGTTGCGTGGGGTGGGTGCCGCGAATCGCGGGAGAGCGGGGTTCATGGGGGTTCCGGCGGGGGGTTGCCGTGAATCACCGGAGGGGGGGTTGCAGGGGGTGTGACGCGAATCGCCACAAGAAAAAAATCAACACATAAAGGTCAACACATGTAAATGTTGACATAAGTGTGGCACTTCATTGGTGTCCATGTCGACACATGAGAATGAATATGAAAATATTCAAAAAATGACAAAAAAAACTTCAAAAACTCATGTCAACCTTTTTCATTGTCGACCATAGCCATGTCAGTGTTTTCCATGTGCAATTTAATTCTGGAGCTGCCGCGAATCACGGGGGGGTGCCGTGAATTGCGGGAGGGGGGGTCGCGGGGGTGGGTGCCGCGAATCGCAGGAGGGCGGGGTTCCGGTGGGGGGTTGCCGCGAATTGCGGGAGGTGGGGGGTCACAGGGGGTGCCGCGAATCGCCACAAGAAAAAATCAACACAGAAAGGTCAACACATGTAAATGTTGACATAAGTGTGCCACTTCATTGGTGTCCATGTCGACACATGACAATGAATATGAAAATATTCAAAAAATGACAAAAAAACTTCAAAAACTCATGTCAACCTTTTTCATTGTCGACCATAGCCATGTCAGTGTTTTGCATGTGCCATTTAATCCTGGGGCTGCTGCGAATTGCGGGGGGGGGGTGTGTGCCGCGAATCGCGGGAGGGGGGTCGCCGCCAATCGTGCAAGGGGGCGTCGCGGGGGGGTTCTTTTTGCCGCGAATCGCGGGAGGGAGGTCGTGGGGGGGGGGTGTTTTTTCCGTGAATTGGGGGGGGGGGGTCACGGGGGAGGGTTTGCCGCGATTCGCGGGAGGGGGGGGTCGCGGGGTGGTGGTTATGCCGCGAATTGCGGGAGGGGTCGTGGGGGGGTTCTTTTTGCAGCGAATCGCGGGAGGGGGGGTCGCGGGGGTGTTTTTGCTGCGAATAGCGGTAGGGGGGGTCGCGGGGGAGCGGGTGTTTTTGCCGCGAATCGCGGGAGGGGGGGGGCGCGCGGGGGGTAGGGGAGGTTTTGCCGCAAATCGCGGGAGGGGGGCGCTCACCTGGTGGCTGTGGAGTAGCAGTGCTGGGCAACATGGGAAGGCAGTGGGTGTCTGGCACTGTCTGTGGGCTCACTGGGCTGGTTCTCTGTCACATACCTCCCAACATGACCCTCTCCAGGAGGGACACAATGCTCTGTTTCTAGACTTCCCCTTAATGTATGATTGCCATCACCTGTTTTAAACAGGTTAATTTCTCAGAAAGGTGTTCAGCACAGATGAAGGCAATCACACATTAAGAGGAAAGTCCAGGAACAGAGCGTTATAGACACAGACACCCACTTTGAGTGACAGATGTAGCCAAATATATAGGAGATTTACACCTGCACAATGCTGAGGGTCTCTGAGAAGGGCGGAGAGTGTGTCAAAAAACCAGTGGCATCACTCTCTGCTTCTAGCACAGTCTGGTCTGCATATACGTGCTGAAATACAGACCAGACTGTGCTAGAAGCGCCACAGCAGAGTGCGACACCCCAGTCAGGGAAGAGGAACTGCGTGGGTTTCAGAAGATGCAGGGTACTAGGTTGAAAACTATTTTCAGAAACCTTATAGGAAGTCACTATGGATTCCTAATGTCTTGTTGCACTCACCGACAGCCCTGAACAGGCAGGCTCCGTCCTCCTTCATCTGTTTAATGATAAATCCCTTTTTCTCTTGCAGAGACTTCTCAAACCAGTTCTCCTGCTGGAAGAAAGAGACGATGCTGCATTACAGAGTTCAGTAAGCCGGCCTCAGTCCGTCGGCTGAGAACCGAGGGGCTTAATACAGGAACAAGGCACCTCCAGTGGTAAATACCATCAGCCCCTTCCCACTGACCAGTCCTTCATGTGACCAGAGGTCGTACATATATCGGGTGTGCACAGGCTGGACTAACCCCAGCTAGCTCCCCACATTCTACACTGTGCGGTTCCAGAAAGCAGGCCAGGTACGCAGGATGCGCCAACAAGGGGTAGATTGCGGAGATAGACCACAGGAACGTACGCTGGAATGCATTTTTTGGAAAATGATCGTCTTATTCTATATGCAAACCCTATTCAAGATTACATAGTGTTGCTGTACCAAGGCAAAGACATTAGCACTGCAACAGCGCCCCCAGTGGCGGAAGCCTCTCCTTTACTATTATCCTATATAATTAAAGGCCAATGCTGCTCTTCACCTATATGGGGGGAATCAAGTGTGGTGCATCCCAACAGCCACAAGGTGGCGCCCAACAGATCAATTCGATGGTTGCTCCTTTCGGACGAGCATGTCCACACACATTATAGTTACTAGATCATTTATACAGCGCCGTACAGAGAGGATACAGGTCCTGATAAGAGGTCATGCTGTAAATTTCGTGGTGTGCAGGCAATACTGTTGGGGCCAGGATGCTGGGAGACATTACAGCGCTTTTATAAATTTCTTACACATACATAAGCGATGCTCTGCGTAACCTGTATTACTTATAGCTTGATTCTGCTGTACTTAGCAGGGTCTCTGTATTGTGGCCCCGAAGCCTCGGCTGCAGCTCAGCTTTCTCTCCAGCAGGGGGAGATATACAGCTTGCAGTTATTGCGGCTGTGTTGCTAGAGTGGCTCGCACTGTATTTACGCCCTGCTAATTAACGCGAATAGGGGGAAGAATAACAAACTAAGCACTTTCATTGGGAAGGCTTAGTTTTGGGAATTTGGTAAATATTAAATACAAATGGATGAAACCCTTTTAAAAAAAAGTGCCAGTTGTGGTTCCAGGAATTTCTATGTAATAAGTGCCCATGATGATCGCCCAATATTCATGACTCTATAGTTACTAATATTTTCAGACTGTAAGCAGGGTGTGTGGATATGGGTTCTACAGACAAATGAAGCCATAGACCAGTATAGAACAATCCTCTGTTCCCCAGTCAGTGTGAGAGCACCATCTAGTGGACACAGAGAGCAGTGACCCAACCAACTTAAACTGCTGCAGAGACTAAAGTTACTTGGGAAGCTGATATTAAAGGACAGTAGAATGAGGGAATCTCCAAACTTTGCGCTACTGTGATCCACCTGATAACACAGAAGCCACATCAATCCTATATAATAAAATGAATGCTGATCCTCACCTCTATGTTGGGAATTCAAGTGTTGTATATAGCTGGCCATACATGTACAGATTTATTGTCTAATCTGGCTGGTTGGAAAAAAAAACTGGTAATGGATGAGAGCAAATGGCAGCTGACAATTTGCTTGGAAAACTGAACAAATGTCATTCAGATATTACCAGGTTTTTGTTCCAACCAGCCAGATCTGACATTAAACCTGTTGATGTATGGCCAGCTTAAGCCAGTGGCCACTAGATGGCGTAATTCCAGTGTTGCACCGATCGGGCACACACAGCCAGCTGAAATTACAGCTCCTATACCCCTTTCACTCGCAGATCCGGGTCATACCCGGGAATGTGTTCCCGGGACTCTACCCTTTCACACTGGACTCAGACCTGGGATTGACCCGGGACAGCCCCATTCACACTGATCCTGGGAAATCCCTGCAAATACATATGCATGTTAATAGAAATGGACTCCAGGGCTCTGAAAGAGGACATCAGCATTTGTGAGCCCAAAAAAGATCCAATCAGCAGCTTTTTTTAAAGTCCCGGGTTCGGGACCACACTGACCGCATCCCGGGTCGATTCCGGAATCTACCCAGGTCGGGACCTGGGTAGAAATCCCGGGATGTACTTTCAAAACACTTTCACACTGAGCTAAATCCCGGGTTGATGCGTGTTCATGTGATATTTTTGCAAGTGTGAAAGGGGTATTACTCACCTACAATCTGTACCTGCATCTATTCTCATTCACTTCCTTATATCTCAGCTGTATTGTGTACTAATAATTGTGCTATGTCTAATTCTGTGTACCCTGCCACTTGTGGCGCCTTATAAATAAAACTACAACAATAATAATAATAATAACAATAATAGGTAATATAGAGTGTAAGCACCACTGGGGCAGGGGCTGATGTGACTGGACCACAGGCCCGGTTCCTGGACCGCGGGTGTAATAGGTAATATAGAGTGTTAGCACCACTGTAACGTCTTCGTTTTCCGAGCTGCTATTACGCACCATGGTGGGCTAGCGGCAGATAGAAGCTTCAGGTCAAGCAGCGGTGTTTGGACTGGAGAGCGGTTACTGAGTAGCGAGGAGGAGGAAGGGCTTGGCTACAGCTGGATATTCCTGTCCGACCTTATGTGACTACAGGCCGCACAGGAGCCAGCACACCAAGATAACGTAGAGTTTATCTGCACACGGCACTTGGCGGTCCAGGGGCCACATGGACGGCTGATAACGGGCAAACACTACAGGAACAGGGCGCTGATGTCAGCTGCCCGCCCCCAGCACCCACGTCACTGCCTAATTTCCATGGGAGCCCCCATGAACCACTGGGTGCAGACCATTGCCGTAGTCTCACGCCTGCACTGCAAGGTGCAAACGGGACCTCAAACTAGCAGTTCGCCATGCCCTCTCACACCCAGCATATGCGCACGATAAAAACATCGCTCCCCGTGCGAACACGCGGGGAAGTCAGTCAACCAAATAAGGCCCTATATTTACCCTGTTGGAAATAGTGGCCAAGATTGGATACCGCCCGTATTGTGGATAATGCACAGTTTTCTGATTCACCGCTAATGAGCTAGTGCCCAGATATTCACCTTCTGCCCCTTTCCGGACAGATCACATTGAGGAAAAGGCCGAACATGGATAGTTGTGTCGTGAATCCCGGCGCGGATAATGGGATCCCCCGAAATCTCTGTATGAATTAAAGCAAGACACCTAACAGGAGAAAGGACCCCAATCTGCTGGCACCTGACACATGTGTTACAGATGGCACGGTGTGGGTCCGGTTCCTGGACCGCGGGTGTGGGATGACTAAGCCCCCACCCCCACACCAGATACAACACTTAGGGGTACATTTACTAAGATGGGAGTTCGATTAAAGATGGGATGTTGTCCATAGCAACCAATCAGATTCTATTACCTTCAAGAAGGTGCTAAATAAATAAGGAAAATGTGATTGGTTGCTATGGGCAACACCCATCTTCGATGGAACTCTCGTCTTAGTAAACTTACCCCTTAGTGTTCATCCTAGCAGCCTGCACCTGTCACTACCCGTGAAGTTCCTCTTGGGGTGTGGCTCTCTGCTGTGGTGCATCTAACACAGTGTGGTCTGCATATCAGTGCTGTAATACAGAGCACACTGTGCTAGCAGCACCACAGCAGAGAGCGAGGTACTTGTGTATTATAGCGGCGCCCCCGATGTACATCGCGCAATGTTTTAATCGCATCGCATGCCATGCACCTGATGGCATGCGATGCGACGCGATTTTGGCCCCCTATGCGATGAAACATTGTATAAGCACCCTAAAAGTTGCTTTTAAGCACCCAAATGGGTGCTTACAATGTTATATGCACCCCCACGCCACCCCCCCACTATAAACCTGAACCCGAAGCGTGGCGAGCGCAGTGAGCCCGTGAGGGGCGGCGGTACGCGTCCTTCGCCCTTTTCATACCCCCACTATCCACGTCGGCGTGGAGTTGAGAATATAAAGTGTGGCGAGCGCAGCGAGCCACCGAGCCCGAAGCGTGGCGAGCCCCGCAAGGGGACGCGGATACCTGTGAAGGTATCCGCTCGCCACGCTTCGGGCTTGGTGGCTCGCCACACTTTCTATTCTCAACTCCACGGTGACGTGGATAGTGTGGATATGAAAAGGTCGGAGGACGCATAGCGCCGCCCCTCACGGGCTCACTGCGCTCGCCACGCTTCGGGTTCACGTTTATAGTGTGGGGGGGGGGGGGGGTGGCGTGGGGGTGCATTTAACATTGTAAGCACCCATTAGGGTGCTTTTACCATTTTTAATCGCATCGCATTGTATGCCATACACAATGTCATACAATTTTAAAATTGTATGACATTGTACAATATCGCATTGCATGCCTTATGGTATGCGATGCGATGGGCGCCGCTATAATACACAAGTACCGAGAGCGACACCTTGTGCAGGGAAGAGGTAGTGACAGGTGCAGGATGCTAGGATGAACACTGAAACCACCAGCCTGATTCAAGCAAGGCCAAGCCCTGAAATGCCAGACCAGCTCCCCCATTCCGGCTTCAAAAATCTGTATGTGGAAGGAGGGAAAGCAGCCACTCTCCAATAGCAATGCAGCACACTGCGTCCACCTTATCGCAGGGTTTGCCTCGTACCCCGCAGACTTGTTGATGTCTGCACCATAGGTGATACATTGCACACCGCCGACATCTGACTGTGCCCCTAACTTTCTATATAAGAAATGCCAAACATTTCAGTAAGCGACTCATCCCGAGCATTATCCCAACGTGTGATTACTTAGCAGAGCAATTAGCGCTGTTCACAACTTCAGGCTAAAATTAGCAGCCAGGGAGCACCCCCCAGAGGAGGTGTAGGGGCGACTATATCAGGATCTAGGCATACAACCAGCAGGACCGGGAAGAGGGGACAATTTGAAATAGTAGATAACATGATAATAGGGGATAATAGCAGAATGCAAACCAGGGGGGTTATTCTGGTTGAGACTCAAGGCTGCGGATTCTTGTTCCACCAAACCCCGCCGACTGGCGCCACCCATTCGCAAGGGCGACAAGCTCACAGGGGCTTGCGAATGGATGTTACACAGTAACATCCATCCGTAAGGCAGGGGGAACCTCCCACATCTTTCGATGGTCGCCAGCCATCGAAAGATGTGCAAGGTGCACGCATTCTGAAGTCACTTACATATGCATGCACGCTGGGAAGAAAAAGGGCGGGCAGCTGACATCCAGTGATGTCAGCTGCCCGCAACCCCCCCCCCCCCTCCCCGCGCGTCATGGCCTCAGTAGCATGAGAACGCCCATGAAACGCTGGGCATTCCCATATGCTAAAGGGGCTGCCCCCTGCCCTGGGTGCTTGCTGTTTACACACCCTGCCAGTGTTCGCAGAAATGTGCATAACATCTGTCCCCTTGCAAATGCAGCCCTTCTGCGAATGGACCAGAATAATGGCCCAGGTCTGATGTGAACTGTTCACCAACATAATCCAATATAACAGGTTCTGGATAATTCTGCTGTATATCCCATTATTTTCAGGAGTGCAAGATACCGGCCGTATTGCGTCCTCTAGGTCCCCGATGCAATTAAATCCCTAGTAGGCAGTAACCACTGGAGTGTCAGGTATGAAGCATTCCCTGCACCGACAGGGTCAGGCCTGGACACAGGCGCAGTGCTGGGGACCCCCCCTTCAGGGTAATCTGTTATCAGTTTCACAAATGACCCTTTGGAGGGTACTCTGCAGACTGGTTGGGGTTACTTGAAAAGAAGAAGAGGAAGAAGTCTCCTGTTGCCGTGGAGATGAACCACATTGTATCACTTAGTATGCTGTGTCCTCAGCATCTCCTCATTCTTTTACGAGTTATCAACTAGGAGCTACCCATGCTGCCCTCAGACATCAGTCCTCATCTGCCCTGTGCTGACACGGGTGGAGGAAGCAACGGCAATAATCCTACAGTGTTTGCGGTAACCCCAGAGACAGCACACTGCCAGACAGAGGGGGACCAGATTCCTGACCGCACACTGCTCCTTCATATAAGGGCGCGCATACTGCTCACTTCAACTCCACTTGTAAGTACTGTGGATATTTCAAATTGAGAGGCGGGGGAACTCCTAAATGAAAAAAAAAACTAATCAAGGGGTATGGGAGAGAAAAAGGTTGGGATCCCCTGCTCTAGGTCATTATCGGAAAGGGGAACCAACAGCCTGGGTGACCAACCCATCTCCTGACCACACTACACAGCACAGATATTACCTGCACGACCCTTATACCAGGAGCCCGCCATACAGACACAGCCTCCAGCCTGACAGCTCCCAACATCCATCCCAACAGGGGGGCAGCGTGGAGCAAACACAAGGAACCCTTCTGTTACACCCCTTCCTCCTACATCATAGGTCAGTGTCCCATAGAGTGTAATGTGGCAGCCCATGCCCACTAAGGGTGCAGCACAGTTTCCAGACAGTCGGGATCCTGACAGTCATTACCCTGACGTCGGGATCCCAACAGTCAAAACGCTGACACTCTGGGTCCCGACAGCCACAGGCTATTCTCCCTCGTGGGGGTCCACGACCCCCATAGAGGGAGAATAGAATAGGTGGCGAGTGAAGCAAACCACCGTGCCCGCAGCACGGAGAGGGCAGCTAGCCCGCAAGGGGCTTTGTTGCGCTCGCCCCGCTGTCGGAGTCCGGCCAGCCGGGATCCCGATGTCGGGCTCATCTCTACCACTGACACCTGCCACCTGCCCCTGGTAATATGCAGACTGCTTCTCTGCTTCCCTACATCCCAGCTGTATTGTGTACTAAGAATTGTGCCCTGTTTTAGTACTTCTGTTGCTGTTATGCTTAGTTCTGTGTACCCTGTATTGCATACTTGCCTACTTTTGAAAACGAGTTTCAGGGAGATTATAGTTGGTAATAAAATTTTGCAACGCACCCCATTGAGGGGGCGTGTCATGCTCCACCCAGAGGGCATGTCTAGTTCCATATATGGAAAGATTGTGAAAAAGAGATTGTGACCGCGGCACCTAGAAGTGTGGGTGTGTACTGCTACATCTGAGAGGAATATTTTAAAATTACTTATATCCAAATGTAGATGAGCCCCAGAGCAGATAGTAAGATATACTATACTTGGTAAAGTGCTGGAAAATAGCTCTGATGATTCAATGTAAATATATCTATCTGTCATTCCCTTTTTCCCCAAAAACTGTTACAGTGTAATGTGGGTTAGGTGAAATGAGGGAGATTGCTAGACTAATGAGGGAGAGAGGGAGATTGCTGCTATTTCAGGGAGTCTCCTGCAGAATGCAGGGGGGTAGGCAACTATGCTGTATTGTACTATGTGCTATATGTACGGCACTGCATACCGCATGTGGCACCTTATAAATGCAATGTGATCACATGACAGCTCCCCCTAATCACATAACAGCCCCCCCATACTAATCACCTGATAGCCCCCCATATACTGATACTAATCACATGACAGCACCCCATATACTAATCCTAATCACATGACAGCATTCCATATACTAATACTAATCACATGACAGCCCCCCCCCCCCTTCATAATAGTCACACGACAGCACCCCATATATTTATCACATCACATGACACCCCCTTATGATCACATGACGTCCGGCATCCCCCTGGGACTCACCTGTTCCGCGGCGTCCGGGTCTTCGGCCTGTGTCCGGGCCGCGGTCTCATACTCATCCTCGCTGTTGTTTCCGGCTCCGTCCTCCCGGTCAGGGGTGTTCCCGGCCCCGGGGATCCCCGGTCCTCCCGCCCCGGCCCCTCCGGGACCGCTAACCCCCTGTCTCCGCCGTTTACTGTGTCCGGGGCCGGAGCAGCAGCCCCCGGGGCCTATCCCGGAGCCATTACAGCAGCAGCTGCCCCCGAGTCCGTCTGAGCCCGCGCCAGCGCCGCCGGGGCCTCCCGACCCGGGGGGCGGCGATGCCTGGGCCCAGCGCGGGGGCGGGGAGGAGCGGGGCCGGGCCCCGGAGCGGGAGTGAGGGTCTACGCCGCCCCCGCCGCCGCTCCGGTCCCCGTCCTCCGGGTCAGAGGGGGGAGGCGGCTTCTTCTTCGGTAGGATGGTCATCGGTCACCTTCACCGGACACCGAGGCTGCGTCACACCGAGCGCCGGACCGGGGGCTGAGCGTCGTTACGCCGGACGCTCTCCTGCCCACGTGACGGGGCGGGGCCAGCGCCGCGATTGGTGGAGGTGACGGCAGGGGGAGAAGAGTGGCGCGGCGTGAGCTCTCACAACGTCACCGCGCCTGTGCTTGCGTTCCACGCCTCGGCCGCAACTTCCGGGTCACCCTGCCAACCGGTGCCGGAACAGGAAACGGCTATAGGGTGTAATCTCATCTGTGGTTGCTTGCTGTCATGGTGCGTGAGATCCACGGTGTATGGGGGCAGGGTAGCTACAGAACGTGGGTGGCTGAGGGGGAACTGTCCATAGCAACCAATCAGCTTATATATCTCATTTGATTGCTAAGGGCAACACCTCCACTTTTTTATACATCTCCCCCATAGTCACAGCTGTATCAGAGATGGGTTCCTCTGTGACCTACCCTGCTGCATAATACCTTGCGGACAGAGAAGCTGTGTTTGGCTCCTTGTCCAGGCCAGTCGGCAACTCCAGGGGTGCTACTGCTCCGATCCCCCACAAAGTTATTGTAAGATTGCGAGCAGGCCCCTCCTACCTCTATGTCGGTTTGTTACTACCCTGTTTGTTTTATCACTGCGCTATATAAGAAACTGTTAATAAATAAATCAGTAAGTTATAATACCGGGCCGGTTACAATTCTTTAAGTAGCATTACTTCCCTTGCTCCCCCAGTGTCTCCCCGGCAGCCCGCACCTCCCGCTGTGTATAAGCACCCTAATGGATGTTTTCAATGTTAAATGGGCCCCCTATAAGATTATTAATTGTATAAGCACCGTAATGGGTGCTTACAATGTTAAAAGCATCCCCACGCTACCCCCACTATCAACACCAACCTGAAGCGTGGCGAGCGGCGACGGTACGCGTCCTCCGACCTTTTCATACACCCACCATCCACGTCGGCGTGGAGTTGTTTTAGATGGTGTGGCGAGGGGACGCGCAATACATGTAAAGTAATACGCATCCCCTCGCGGGGTTCGCCACGCTTCGGGCGCGGTGGCTCGCTGCGCTCGCCACACTATATAATATCAACTCCACGCCGATGTGGATAGTGGGGGTATGAAAAGGACAGAGGACGTGTATCGTCGCCGCTCGCCACGCTTCGGGTTGGAGTTGATAGTGGGTGGCATTTAACATTGTAAGCACTCATTACGTGTATGCGGAACCCTTGTGGCGCCATATAAATAAAGAGTAATAATAAGTAATGAGAAGACTGTCCAACAGCTTTCAGGTACTCCCCCCGAACTCTTTACTATATCCCATCCTACCCCCTCTTGATACTATGCTGTCTTCATGTTCTACACGCTGATTGATTTGATTGATTACAATTGTGGAATGCAGGATAATCAAATAATAGGGGATCTGCAACTAATCTTAGCTCTAGAGTGACATTGGTATGGGTCATAGGGTCGACATGCATCCGATCTTCAGATGTCGACCTAGTGACCGTATCCAACCGACATATAATATCATCATACAACATTGGATCTGTTCCTGCTCTCCGCTATACAGCGCCATCTAATAATATAATAGGGGGTCTGTTCCTGATCTCAGCTATACAGCGCCATCTAATAATATAATAGGGGATCTGTTCCTGATCTCACCTATAGAGCGCCATCTAGTCATATAATACGGGATCTGTTCCTGATCTCAGCTATAGAGCGCCATCTAATCATATAATATGGGATCTGTTCCTGATCTCACCTATAGAGCGCCATCTAGTCATATAATACGGGATCTGTTTCTGATCTCAGCTATACAGCGCCATTTAATCATATAATACAGGATCTGTTCCTGATCTCAGCTATACAGCGCCATCTAATAATATAATAGGGGATCTGTTCCTGATCTCAGCTATAGAGCGCCATCTAATCATATAATAGGGGATCTGTTCCTGATCTCACCTATACAGTGCCATCTAATCATATAATAGGGAATCTGTTCCTGATCTCACCTATACAGCGCCATCTAATCATATAATAGGGGATCTGTTCCTGATCTCAGCTATAGAGCGCCATCTAACTATATAATAGGGGATCTGTTCCTGATCTCAGCTATAGAGCGCCATCTAATCATATAATAGGGGATCTGTTCCTGAATCTCAGCTATAGAGCACCATCTAATCATATAATAGAGCGAGGATCTGTTCTGGATATCACCTTTACAGCGCCATCTAATCATATAATAGGGGATCTGTTCCTGTATCTAAGCTATACAGCGCCATCTAATCTTATAATAGGGGTTCTGTTCCTGATCTCAGCTGTAGAGTGCCTCTTATCATATAATAGCGGATCTGTTCCTGATCTCACCTATACAGCGCCATCTAGTCATATAATACGGGATCTGTTCCTGATCTCAGCTAAAGAGCGCCATCCAATCATATAATATGGGATCTGTTCCTGATCTCAGCTATTGAGTGCCATCTAATCATATAATAAGAGATCTGTTCCTGATCTCAGCTATAGAGCGCCATCTAATCATATAATAGGGAATCTGTTCCTGATCTCAGCTATAGAGCGCCTCTAATGATATAATTGGGGACCTGCTCCTGATCTCAGCTATACAGCGCCATCTAATCATATAATACGGGATCTGTTCCTGATCTCAGCTATACAGCGCCATCTAATCATATAATAGGGGATCTGTTCCTGATCTCAGCTGTAGAGTGCCATCTAATAATATAATAGGGGATCTGTTCCTGATCTCAGCTATAGAGCACCATCTAATCATATAATAGGGAATCTGTTCCTGATCTCAGCTATAGAGCGCCATCTAATCATATAATAGGAGATCTGTTACTGATCTCAGCTATACAGCGCCGTCTAATCCTATAATAGCGGATCTGTTCCTGATCTCAGCTATAGAGCGCCATTTAATCATATAATAGGGGATCTGTTACTGATCTCAGCTATACAGCGCCGTCTAATCCTATAATAGCGGATCTGTTCCTGATCTCAGCTGTAGAGCGCCATCTAATCATATAATAGGGGATCTGTTCCTGATCTCAGCTACAGAGCGCCATCTAATCATATAATAGGGGATCTGTTCCTGATCTCAGCTACAGAGCGCCATCTAATCATATAATAGGGAATCTGTTCCTGATCTCAGCTATAGAGCGCCATCTAATCATATAATAGGGGATCTGTTCCTGATCTCAGCTGTAGAGCGCCATCTAATAATATAATAGGGGATCTGTTCCTGATCTCACCTATACAGCGCCATCTAATCATATAATTGCATATCTGTTCCTGATCTCAGCTATAGAACGCCATCTAATCATATAATAGGGAATCTGTTCCTGATCTCAGCTATAGAGCGCCATCTAATCATATAATAGGGGATCTGTTCCTGATCTCAGCTATACAGCGCCGTCTAATCATATAATAGCGGATCTGTTCCTGTTCTCAGCTATAGAGCACCATCTAATCATATGATAGGGAATCTGTTCCTGATCTCAGCTATAGAGCGCCATCTAATCATATACTAGGGGATCTGTTCCTGATCTCAGCTAAACAGCGCCATCTAATCATATAAAAGGGGATCTGTTCCTGATCTCAGCTATACAGCGCCATCTAATCATATAATAGGGGATCTGTTCCTGATCTCACCTATACAGCGCCATCTAATCATATAATAGGGGATCTGTTCCTGATCTCAGCTATACAGTGCTATCTAATCATATAATAGCGGATCTGTTCCTGATCTCAGCTATAGAGCGCCATCCAATCATATAATAGCAGATCTGTTCCTGATGTCACCTATACAGCGCCATCTAATCATATAATAGGGAATCTGTTCTGGATCTCACCTATACAGCGCCATCTAATCATATAATAGGGGATCTGTTCCGGATCTCACCTATACAGCACCATCTAATCATATAATACGGGATCTGTTCCTGATCTCAGCTATAGAGCGCCATCTAATAATATAATAGGGGATCTGTTCCTGATCTCAGCTATACAGCGCCATCTAATCATATAATGGGGGATCTGTTCCTGATCTCACCTATACAGCGCCATCTAATCATATAATGGGGGATCTGTTCCTGATCTCAGCTATAGAGCGCCATCTAATCATATAATAGCGGATCTGTTTCTGATCTCACCTATACAGCGCCATCTAATCATATAATAGGGGATCTGTTCCTGATCTCAGCTATACAGCGCCATCTAATCATATAATGGGGGATCTGTTCCTGATCTCAGCTATAGAGCGCCATCTAATCATATAATAGGGGATCTGTTCCTGATCTCAGCTATACAGCGCCATCTAATCATATAATATGGGATCTGTTCCTGATCTCAGCTATGCAGCGCCATCTAATCATATAATAGGGGATCTGTTCCTGATCTCAGCTAGAGCGCCATCTTATCATATAATAAGATCTCAGCTATACAGCGCCATCTAATCATATAATATGGGATCTGTTCCTGATCTCACCTATAGAGCGCCATCTAATCATATAATAGGGGATCTGTTCCTGATCTCAGCTATAGAGCGCCATCTAATCATATAATAGGGGATCTGTTCCTGATCTCACCTATAGAGCGCCATCTAATCATATAATAGGGAATCTGTTCCTGATCTCACCTATAGAGCGCCATCTAATCATATAATAGGGGATCTGTTCCTGATCTCACCTATAGAGCGCCATCTAATCATATAATAGGGGATCTGTTCCTGATCTCAGCTATACAGCGCCATCTAATCATATAATAGCGGATCTGTTCCTGATCTCAGCTATAGAGCGCCATCTAATCATATAATAGGGGATCTGTTCCTGATCTCAGCTATAGAGCGCCATCTAATCATATAATAGGGGATCTGTTCCTGATCTCAGCTATAGAGCGCCATCTAATCATATAATAGGGGATCTGTTACTGATCTCAGCTATACAGCGCCATCTAATCATATAATAGGGGATCTGTTGCTGATCTCAGCTATATAGCGCCATCTAATCATATAATAGCGGATCTGTTCCTGATCTCAGCTATACAGCGCCATCTAATTATAAAATAGGGGATCTGTTCCTGATCTCAGCTATAGAGCGCCATCTAATCATATAATATGGGATCTGTTCCTGATCTCACCTATAGAGCGCAGTCTAATCATATAATACGGGATCTGTTCCTGATCTTAGCTATAGAGTGCCATCTAATCATATAATAGGAGATCTGTTCCTGATCTCAGCTATAGAGTGCCATCTAGTCATATAACAGGGGATCTGTTCCTGATCTCAGCTATAGAGCGCCATCTAATCATATAATAGGGGATCTGTTCCTGATCTCAGCTATAGAGCGCCATCTAATCATATAATAGGGGATCTGTTCCTGATCTCACCTATAGAGCGCCATCTAATCATATAATAGGGGATCTGTTCCTGACCTCAGCTATAGAGCGCCATCTAATCATATAATAGGGGATCTGTTCCTGATCTCACCTATAGAGCGCCATCTAGTCATATAATACGGGATCTGTTCCTGATCTCAGCTATAGAGCGCCATCTAATCATATAATACGGGATCTGTTCCTGATCTCACCTATAGAGCGCCATCTAGTCATATAATACGGGATCTGTTCCTGATCTCAGCTATAGAGCGCCATCTAATCATATAATATGGGATCTGTTCCTGATCTCACCTATAGAGCGCCATCTAATAATATAATAGGGGATCTGTTCCTGATCTCAGCTATAGAGCGCCATCTAATCATATAATAGGGGATCTGTTCCTGATCTCACCTATAGAGCGCCATCTAATCATATAATAGGGGATCTGTTCCTGATCTCACCTATAGAGCGCCATCTAATCATATAATAGGGGATCTGTTCCTGATCTCACCTATAGAGCGCCATCTAATCATATAATAGGGGATCTGTTCCTGATCTCAGCTATACAGCGCCATCTAATCATATAATAGCGGATCTGTTCCTGATCTCAGCTATAGAGCGCCATCTAATCATATAATAGGGGATCTGTTCCTGCTCTCAGCTATAGAGCGCCATCTAATCATATAATAGGGGATCTGTTCCTGATCTCACCTATACAGCGCCGTCTAATCATATAATAGGGGATCTGTTCCTGATCTCAGCTATAGAGCGCCATCTAGTCATATAATATGGGATCTGTTCCTGATCTCAGCTATACAGCGCCATCTAATCATATAATAGGGGATCTGTTCCTGATCTCACCTATAGAGCGCCATCTAGTCATATAATACGGGATATGTTCCTGATCGCAGCGACTAGACAGGTAATTGTCTTCTCAGCCTCATTTACTATAAATCAAGAAGAAATTCCAGTTTATTTTTTAAATCGTTTTATTTGGAGTCAGACTGGTCTACTCCTTATCCTCAAAAGAATCCATTTAAAAGAACAAATGAGATGCAAACTTTGAAACATACCCCCCCCCCCCTCCCCCCGAACATGATGACGACGGTTAGACAGCTAACATGCATGGAAGACAAAATAGTGACAACTGCTCTGCGTGGGTCCATTTGGGGCGGGGGACGATCGGAATGGACCGGAAGTGGGGACTGATCTGCTCACAGTTAATGTCCGCAGATTTCAGTGGATCCGAGATTCCAAAGGAACAGGTAGATGTGGAGTAATTTGGAGCACGGTGGTTGGAGCGTCCAGCCGTCCCCCAGTCTGTCTGTGCTATAGCATTTGTGCAGTAGTGTCTCCATAGCTCCGCCCCTATCAGGAGATGATCGCTGTTTGTCCAAATGTAGCTTATGGATGGAACAGACCCCCCCCCCCCCCCCCTCACACACATACATGTCCGGCAGATGAAGTTAAAACACTTAGACATTGTAAACAGGAACCAGCAAGGATCGCCAACATTTAATACCAAAAAGATCTCAGGGGCAAATTTGGCCTTGGACATATGGGTAAATATACTAAGATGGGACTTCTATGGGAGATGGTATGTTTCCCTTAGCAACCAATCAGATTATATCTATTGTCTTCCCATCTTCAATAGAACTCCCCTATTAATTAATTTACCCCATAGTACCTCGTCGTGCCTCACCAATGCCACCAGCTCCTAATGTATTCATAGGTTCAAACCTCATAGATACAGTATTGGTGCAGCTCAGAAAATAGGGACACCAAATAAATACCCACCACAGTCCCCATCTCAGGGCTAGATTTACCAAAGACTTAAAACAGACCATCGGAACCAATGAGATTCTGTCTCTCATTCCTCAATATCATAGACGGATTCTGATTGGTTCTGATTGTCTGCTTTAAAAGCTGTAGTACTGTAAATCTACCCCTCAGATTTATACTGCCCCTGCCATTTTCACCCTGTCCTGCAGATCAGTAGGAATAAATGTCCCCTGTGCCTCGTAAATCATCGCATTCATTTACGCAATCGTCCTCATTTTATATTGTTAAGCGTTTTATTCCTCATCCAGGCAGGAAGAGCGAATGTCGCATCCTGGAAAGCTGATGTCTAAAGGCCCCCATACACTAGAACGATTTTTCGGCCGATTGTCCGATTTCTGACCGATTATGGGTAAAAAAAAATCGCATAATCAGCAAAAAAAATTCTTATAGTGTTTGGGGGCCTAATGCGGGGTACACACCAGGATGACCCGCTTATGATGCACATCGTGAGCAGGTCGTCAGTGTCTAGTCCAACCCGCTCACGATGACGCGGAGCGCACGACCCACTCACGATGTGCACCGTGAGCGGTACCGATCCGATCGCCACCCGCACCCGGGTGTATGGTCATGTCCAGATCCTACCTGCTGCAGGTAGGATCTGATTAACGTCTGACTGACCCACGGGCCCGCGCATCCGATCCGAATCACAACAGGACAGAAAAGGGCCCAATCGCCACACAATCTACATCCAATCGGTCGGAATTAGATCTATATTGATGTGATCGGACCCTTGTCGTCCTGGTGTGTACCCAGCATAAGGCAGGCATGTCCAAATGGGTATGGATCATTAGGTCTGCAACATGTTAGTCGACACAAGCATTAGGTCGATATGGGCAAGGTCGACAATCAAAAGGTTTTCCACTGGTTTTTTACCTGAATGTCGACACAATCGACATGGACACTGAAACGTTCCACCCCGTCCCCTCGCATGGCTCCCTGCGCTCGCCATGCTTCAGGCACAGTGCCTCGAAGCGCTCAGCACTCTATTTTATTCTTCCACCACGCCCTAGTGGATGGTAGGGCAGGAAATACCGCCTGTCGGCACATGTCGGCTCAAAAAACAGTGAAAAACCCCATGTAGACATTTTGACTGTCGACATAATGCTTGTGTCGACCTAATGACCTGGACCCATGTTGACCTTTCTGCATGTCGACCTCCTGGCCAAACTATGGCCCTCCAGCTGTTGTGAAACTACAAGTCCCATCATGCCTTGGCACAGTTCTGCTATTAGGGAATGCTAAAACATGCTGGGATGTGTAGTTTTGCAACAGCTGGAGGGCCACAGTTTCGCCATGCCCGGTCTGAGGTGTGGTTTGGTTGCAGACGTGTCACATTCGCTGAGTGGGGGAGAGAAGATCGCTTACTAACATGCAGCTGTGTTTCTAGGGACTTTCGAAGCTAGCTGACAATTTAAGGCACTTTGTGCCCCGTACCTCAATCATGTAACCAGTTCCTAATAAATAGAGAGGCTGCAGACCCTCAGATTTTGGTTCAGGCTATAAAGTTGGCGAGCTTAGGGGACAGTGTTTAAAATCGTAAAATTTGGGACTAATGCTGCAGAATGTTTTTGATTCCTACGTTTGTTATGTGGAATCTCACCCAGGTTATATACTATTAAACTTGTTATATACCCTAACATTTATCTGTATTAGTTATTTAGGATAAACTGTAGATCAGGGACGGTTCATAGATCTGACAGAAAGAACAATGGCCTCCAAACCTCAATAGCAGGGAAAGTGATGTTCTGCAGATGTTACTGACCAAGAGGGAGAAAGTGACCTTCTGCAGGTAGTACCAGCGGGCAGAGTGGTGTTCTGCAGGGATTATCAGCAGAGTGATGTTCTGCAAGTGTTACTGATAGATAAATGTTCTGCAGTTTTTATGGGCGGACAAAGAGATGCTCTGCAGGCATTAACAGCAAGAGAATAATGTTTTGCAGATATTACTATCAGACAGAATTATGATCTACATATATAATGGACAGATGGTGATGTTCTGCAGCTATAACTGGCAGGTGGTGATGTTCTGCAGGGATTACTGGAAGGCAAAGTGATGCTCTGCAGGTATTACTGGTGGTCAGAGTGATGTTCTGCTGTAATTACTATCAGGTAAAGTAATGTTCTGCAGATGTTACCAGCAGACAGTGATAATTTGTAGCGACTGCTGGCAGCGTGATGTTCTGCAGGCATCACCATCAGACAGTATTATGTTCTGCAGATGTAACTGGCACACAGTGGGTGATGTTCAAAATGATGTTCTGCAGGGATTACCAGCAGAGTGAAGTTCTGCAAGAATTACTGGAAAGCAGAGTGATGTTCTGCAGGGATTACCGGCGGACAGAGTGATGTTCTGCAGGGATTACTGGAAGGCAAAGTGATGTTCTGCAGGGATTACCAATGGCCCTAGTGATGTTCTGCAGGGATTACCAGCAGAGTGATGTTCTGCAGGGATTACCGATGGCCAGAGTGATATTCTGCAGGGATTACCAGCAGAGTGATGTTCTGCAGGGATTACCGATGGCCAGAGTAATGTTTTGCAGGGATTACCGACGGCCAGGGTGATGTTCTGCAGAGATTACCGATGGCCAGAGTGATGTTCTGCAGGGATTACCAGCAGAGTGATGTTCTGCAGGGATTACTGGAAGGGAAAGTGTTGTTCTGCAGGGATTACTGGAAGGCAAAGTGATGTTCTGCAGGGATTACCTGCAGATTAATGTTCTGCAGATATTACCAGCAGACAAGAGCAATGCTCTGCATATCTTTGTGGCTGGTGCAGTGTGACAGAGAGGGGTACCCCCCGTATTAATACTAATGCTCTGCAGATAGACTGGGCACACACTGAGGCTGCTTACATAGGCGGCCAGTTCGCTGGTTGTCCAGTGCACATTTATGGTGACCCTTGCCCTCTTTCCCTATGATTTCATTATCAACGGACATCAGGCTCATATTTGGGAAGATAACTGCAGAGTATCGCAGCCTACTCTGCAGGAATTACCGTTAGGAAGAGACACTCTGCAAATTATTATAGGGGTAGGACTAGATGAATCTTTAGGAGAGACGTTCTGCAGAACCGTAGCCAGTGTGATGTTCTGCAGATACGCGGGCATGGCTGCAGGGAGAAGGCGTCACTCACTGCCAGTCAGTGGCCAGGAGATGACTCTATAATGGACTCTGTAACAGTCTGTGTACATTGTTATACCCAGATGCAATACAATGAATAAAACAATCCAAATACCCCAACACCCCCCCCCCTCCCCCTCCCATCACCTTGTGGACAGGTACCTAGAACGGTACCCAGTCAGGTTCATAGTCCCTGTACCTCCCCGCATATGGCTGAGTGAGAATTGTGCCCACGTGTGCATATATGAAAGTCAACTGCATGCATAGAACGGCCCTTGTAATGCCCAGTGAGAGCCTGCAGGTGGCGTTGTGGCCATTCAGGTAAACTAACACCCGGCTCCCCATCCCCCCCCCCCCCCCCCCCCCATGTATTGCCATGTGCAACCCAATGAGCTGTCCAGCTGTCCAGGGCCACGCCATGATTGCACAACAATCGACCAATGACATCGTACCTGATTAATAATCGCACAGTGACATCATCTCTAAAATAAAAGAATAAAAATGTAAAAAGGGCAGGCGGCGTGCTCTCCGCTGTCACATTCCGTGTTTTGCGTCTGTAACGTCCTTGTGGCGGTCACTGGTTTGCAGGGAGGTGACGCCTTAGGGCCTGCAGGACTTCAGGCATCCGGGCCAGCGGGGATGGAGTGTAAAATCTGTGTGTCCCTGAGTCAAAAGCTCTTACCGAACCGTTCCCCTCTCCAGGCCGGAGCCCAGACCCCGCTGAGTTCTGCATAGTGCCTGACCAAACACCCGCTCTGCAATGTACACAGTGCTGTACATACTGACACGTACAATGCTGTGCATTCCGCCCCTGGGGTTCTGCATAGTCATATACATTGCTCTGCCTCCAGCTGTATACTATGCTGTGCATATGTATTGTTCTGTACAGTGCTGTGCATATAGACATATACATTCCCTGTCCCCGATTATAGATGTGTACGGTGCTGTACAGTTCTGTACATACATGTATATGCCAGACATGGTGCACAGACGTGCGTAATGTGCCTCCTTTCCAAATGCAAAATAACCCTCCCCCAGCGCTATATATAGTAATATTACATGTGCATAGATTCCTCGCAGTTTGTGCATTTCTCTAGACTACAGAATAGCCAGGCCTATGGGGACCTGGGTGCGAGCGCCAGTGGTTATGTGTACGCCATGGGGATGCAGGGTGGGTGGTATCGGGTGGGGTAAGAGGACGACAGCTGACGGATAATGTGAGTGTATGCAGAATTAGCAGCAGTAAATGTATGGGCTGTGTACCCTCACCTCATTGTAAACATGTATTCTCCCCTAATGAACTCAGCTGTTTCTCCTCTGATACTCTGCCGGGCCCCCTCTGATACTCTGCCGGGCCCCCTCTGGTACTCTGCCAGGCCCCCTCTGGTACTCTGCCGGGCCCCCTCTGGTACTCGGGTGTGGTATAGGGGGCTGACAGTCGGGATCCCGACAGTCATTAGCCCAACGTCGGGATCCTGACTGGCCGGACTCAGACAGCATGGTGAGCGCAACAAAGCCCCTTGCGGGCTCACTGTGCTCGCCACGCTGCGGGCACACTGCGCTCGCCATGCTGTGGGCACGGTGGCTCGCTACACTCACCCCCTAATCTATTCTCCCTCTATGGGGGTCGTGGACCCCCATGAGGGAAAATAGCAGGTGGCCATCGGGAACCCGGCTGTCGGTGTTTTGACAGTCGGGATCCCGACTGTCGGGACCCTGTCCGGCACCCCCAGTACTCTGCCAGGGCCTCCTCTGATACTCTGCCAGGGCCTCCTCTGATACTTTGCCTGGCTTCCTCTGATGCTCTGCCAGGGCCTCCTCTGATGCTCTGTACTCTGCCTGGCTTTAGATGATACTCTGACATACTTACTGTAGTCTGGCAGGCCTACTTTGATACTCTGGCAAATGTTCCCTTTACTATGACAGACTTCTTCCTATACTCTGTCATAGTAGAGGAAACATCTGTGAAAGTATGGGAGAAAGTCTGTCAGAGCAGATTTATCCCCATAGGTGTTCCCTCTTATCTTCCCATATGCAGACTTTGTCTCTCACCCTGGCAGACTTTGTCTCACACTGGGCCAGACTTTGTCCCACACTAGGACAGATTGTCCCACACTAGGACAGACTTTGTCCCACACTAGGACAGACTTTGTCCCACACTAGGACAGACTTTGTCCCACACTAGGACAGACTTTGTCCCACACTAGGACATACTTTTGACAGACTTTGTCCCATATGCTGGCAGACATTGTCTCATACTCTGGCAGACTTTGTCTCACACTCATTTTGTCCTATACTATGATAGACTTTGTCCCATAATCTAGCAGACTTTGTTTTCTACTCTAGCAGACTTTGTCCCACTATGAGAGACTTTGTTGTATACTCTGACAGACTTTGTCCCATACTCTGACAGATTTTGTCCCATACTCTGACAGACTTTGTCCCATACTCTGACAGACTTTGTTCTATACTCTTACAGACTTTGTCCCATACTCTGACAGACTTTGTCCCATACTCTGACAGACGTTGTCCCATTCTCTAGCAGACTTTGTCTCACACTCTGACAGGTGTTCCTTCTACCCTGATAATTTTCTTCCCATATGCTGGCAGACATTATCTCATACTCTGGCAGACTTTGTCTCACACTACCAGACTTTGTCCCATACTCTTACAGACTTTGTCTCACACTCTACCAGACTTTGTCCTATACTATGACAGACTTTGTCTCACACCCTAAACAAGGCTTAGTAAATAGACCCATTAGATTGTTCTGCGTGCATGTAAAAGACCATTTGTGTTTAGGCACCTGCATACTCTACTCTAACCCTTCATGTGTGGGCACCCGCATTCACTATCCTGTTTAGTAAAACCATTGAGAAAGCCCTGCAGGGTTCCCTGGCCACGTAGCACTAACATACTAAGAACATAGAGGACTTTCATATTAAGGACCCGTAATATATACCGGGGACTGCACCGGCTACCATGTAATCAGGGCGTCCAGATTGCGTGGTCGCCTTCAGGTGCTATTAGTATCTTGTGGTGCATGCTGAAGGCCCATGAAATGCACCTATTGCCTATACCAAGCAGTGGCGGCCATATTGTGGGCAGTGTTTATGATAACGCAGCCAATCAGCGAGAAGCCAGTAAAACCGCTGAGGCCCAGACTGCCACGCGTCCTTTGTAAATTAACGGCCTTTACGCTCGGTGCCATGGTAGCCTCAAGGTTTCCTCTGCTCATGAAAATCTATTCGCCCCACAAAATGTCCGCTGTGCCCTGTGTAGGATTGGGTGCTGATAAAGGGCCTCATTTAGAGTTGAGCGTTACTCCCAGAAAGCTCTGACTGTCGCATCCTTACACTGTATTTTAAACCACAGACGCTTGCAACCGAAATTACACGCGGTAGGCCGCAATTGCGCACCCAGATAGTTATACATTTAACGCCAACTCTAAACGAGGCCCCCAAAATGTCAGCCTTTATCAGCCCTTCTTACATAAATGGGCGAGACCCTTCACTAATTGGACTATTTTATGTGCTTTTAATACTCCGCGTTAATTGTAGCCCTCAGTTGAAGCCCTATGAAAGGTCAGTGATGGAAGGGTGCGCTGGGTGTGGTTCACGTTGGCGTTTGCGGCACAGGGGGGAGTGAAGCCTGCGCCAGTCAGTGTTAGAAGCATGTGGCGGGCATGTGCACAGCCTGTGTGAATGATCCCTCCAGGTCTCACTCTTGTGCAGTCTCAGCCGGGTTACCCCGCGAGAATGGGCCGCGTGGGTCTAGTCCGACCATGGCATATTTGTGTCACGTCAGCCGGCCGCATGAAGATGAGCTGATTGTCTGGTATGTGCTTGCCGTGAGGTGTTGGCGCGTGCGGTGTCACAGTGTGTTAGAGACGTCGCTCGTTTCCTGTGGGTGTACCAGACCCTACAAGCTGGAAATCCTGACAGTCTCCTGGTAGTATCTGGCCGTGATGCTGGAGTTCCTCAGGATGCCGGAACTGGGCGAAGAGAGATCGTCCGGGGTGTGGTCCGGCGGCGTCGGGATGCTGATTATTGCGGCAGTAAGATCTGACGTCTCACAATTAAGCTTCATGTTCCCGTGGGATTTGGAATTGAGGCTGGAGCGACTGGGGTCAGCGCCATGCGGAAAGAGGGGGAGACAAAATCCAGATTGTGTCAGAGATACAGGCAAGGCCCTCACACAAATTACAGCACACATGGCCTACATCACAAAACGTACCAGAAAAGACTAAAAAATCTTAATATGTATAGTTTAGAGCAGAGAAGGGAAAGGGGGGACATGATAGAAACTTTCAAATATATCAAGGGCTTTAACAAGGTGCAGGTGGGAGACATTCTTCACAGGAAGAGGAGCAACAGAACACGAGGACATGCACTGACACTAGAGGGAGGAAGGTACAGGTGGGAGACATTCTTCACAGGAAGTGGAGCAGCAGAACACGAGGACATGCACTGACACTAGAGGGAGGAAGATTCAGGGGAAATGTGAGGAAGAATTACTTCACAGAAAGAGTAGTAGATAAGCGGAATAGCCTCCCATCAGAGGTGGTAGAGGCAAATACAGTAGAACATATTAAACATGCTTGGGATAGGCATAGTGATATCCTTACAAAAAAATAAGGATCAAATATGGTTTGAGGTAACATGTTTAAAAAAGGGGCAGACTAGATGGGCCAAGTGGTTCTTATCTGCCGTCAAATTCTATGTTTCTATGTAAGGTTGTGTCTGCTAATCTGAGGAGATACATCACTAATGAGAGACTAGGAGGGTAAAGATTTAATAATGCTGTTTCTTGGGGTAACCAATCAGATTCTGTCTTTCATTTTCCAGAATACAATACAGAAATCGCATTTCCATTTTCATTGGCACTTACGCCTTCCCTATGCCAAGTGCAGGAGACACTTTTAAATTTGGCATCCATATAGCATATGTCCACGGCAGACTCACAAGGTGGTTCTCCCTGTGCCCAGTTACCACTTGGAAACCCCCAATTTTCTGAGTTAAATGCCCGAGGTGCGCACAACTTTGGATTCGCTAATTAGAAGACTAAAGAAGATAAAGGGGGGGGTACATATAGTAGGCGCACAAGTTTAATGTTATATTTTACTATATTTTATTTAAAATTCTTCCTTCTAGACATTCATTTCAACTTGGTGAGCAGCCCCGTAACACAACGTTAAAGGTAATAAAGTGGTCGGTGGCGGTACTTCACCTCAAAGAGGTGAGGAGTAGTTAGATATATATATATATATATACACACACAAACTAGCAGAAAGGGCCCGGCGCTCAGTAAATCGAAGTCCAAATGTTCGCTGGGGTAGCCATCCTGGGATGCAAAGCATCTATGTAGACAGGAAGGGTAGGTAGGCGGCACTCACCAGACTTTTTTCAGAATAAAATACAGCCTTTATTAATCAGACGGCGTTTCGGGTTTCCCCATTAACGGAATATCGGAATCTTTATTTCAGAAGGAGCTGCCTGAAGGCAGACATCCAAGCAGCGCTTACTGCTTATGTAATATCAAAAAAAGTGCCATCCATTCCGTCTTTGGCCACTGGGTGGCGCACTGTGCTGGGATTATATTCATTCTACATGGCAGAAAACAAAGAAGGTACTATCCACATATATGAACAATTTAGACTCTTAGGGCCTTATCCTAATTAGCTTTCTGTTTTATTGCAGGCTGAAAGAAGCCTTCTCGGGAGAAAACATGCTTTCCCACAAACATTGTTATTTCTGTCTATGTCAGTGCGAACAATGTAAAACCTGCTGGCGGACCGGGTGTCAGGTGGACTATATGAACAAGAAACGCGGAAATCCACACACGGGAGGTAAATTTAATAATGTAGAATCCAGGGACCAAAAAATAAAAATGGTCGGAGCTACAACAAGTTTGGGGCGGGTCACGGGTAGGCGGGTGACATAGCAAGAGAGGGGGCATCAGGTCCAATATACTAGTACTTAATATTTATATAGACAATATATAGGTGGAAAATACAAAAAATACCGCTGACTGATTCCCTTTAAGGAGCCGGCAATATATTATATATCGATTATAGGTTTTCAGTCAACATAAACATGTAGGGCCCCGTTTATCAACAAGTTTTAGCCATTTAGAACTCCTTGAGTGTGATAAATGGCGCTAACGCCAATCCAACTGTCATATTTCAAACACAACAAGAGTTGATTGGCTGGAGCACCATCTGAGCATGAAATGGCTAAAGCTCTATAAACGGACGCTTTCGAGTTTTGACGATGATGGGGGATATGTATCAAACCATTTGACAGGTGGAGAAGTTACACGTAGCAACCAACCAGATTTTTGCTTTTATATTAAAGAATGTGCTAGATAAATTATTGTATTTGCCCAGGTGACAGTAATCCTCGTTTCAGGCTCTTTCAACACATTTTTCTCTGTAGAAGGTTTGATATGTCTCCCACAACGTTCCAAAGGGATTTCAAAAGAAGGATAATGATAAACTAGGTGATTCCTCGCGCCCCACGGGCGCTCTTCACACCGGTGTAAGGGGCTGCGCCCCCTTAATTTGTGAACGTTTGTATTGTGAGAAATATGGTTAGAATTGTATGAGAGATGCCTGTATTGCAACTTGAGTTATAGGTGAAATGTGTTAAATAGAGAGCATATGATTTGGAAGGGGGTGTGTATTGTTTTGATTAAGTAAAAAGCGGTTACAAAGTAAGATGTACATTGATAGTGTGGAGGGTACAGTGACATTTGTGGGTGTGTGGGGGGGGGGGCTGTGTGCGCGTGTTGTTTAGGTGTGTGTGTGTGCAATAGTATAGTAGGGTGTTTTTGAGTTAGCGGCTCCCCACTGGTGGAGGTCACGACACAGGAAAACAGGAGGCTGGGTAGTGATAGGGGTGTGTGGGCATAAGGGGGACTAAAGAGGAGGGTGGGAGACACTGTGCAGCTTCTGCCAGTGGGTGAGGGTCCAGCGTGGCAGTACAGGAGTACAGGACGGTGGCCCTGAGTCAGTGTCTCCTCCTACTGGGTGGGAGTTCGGGTGCATGAGAGCAGGAGGCTAGGCTATGAGGCATGATAAGGGTATGTGGGCAACACAGCGTCAGCGACTCCCCAGTGGTGGAAGTTACGGTTCAGGAGAGCAGGAAGCTGGGTAGTGATAGGGGTGTGTGGGCATACGGGGGACTAAAAAGGGGCGCAGGGGTGCCGTGAATTGCGGGCGGGGCGCGGGGGTGCCGTGAATCAAGGGAGGGAGGGGGGCAGAATTGCGGGAGGGGGCGCAGGTGTCGCGGGAGGGGGTCAGCAGAGCTGAATCATGTGAGGGGGGGTTGCGAATTGCAGGGGGGGCGCCGTGAATCGTGTGAGGGGGGGTTGCGATTTGCAGGGGGGGCGCCGTGAATCGTGGGAGGGGGGGAGTGAATCGTGGGCGGGGGGGGCTCGGGGGGTCCACGAATTGCGGAAGGGGGGGGGGCACGGGGCGCGATGAATCACCTAGTTGGTTATATATTCTTATAGCAGGATGGTAGGATGTTGCTGTCATACAGAATGCATTTATATAAATATGAAAACATTCAAAAAACTAAAAATAAATCTTCAAAAACTCATGTCAACCTTTTTTTCATTGTCGACCATAGCCATGTCAGTGTATTGCATGAAGCTGGGGGATGTCCGCGAATCGCGGGAGGCGCTAATTGCGGGAGGGGTGTGTGTGTGTGGCTGCCGCGAATCGCACGGGAGGGGGTCGCAGAGAATCGTTGGAGAGGGGGGGGGTCGCGGGGGTGAGTGTTGCCTCAAATCGCAGGGGGGGGGGTGTGTGTGTGGTGGGTGGGGGCCGCGAATCGGGGGTGTGTGTGTGTTTGTGTGTTAGTGGTCGCGGAAGGGAGGGGGGTTTGCCGCGAATCGTGGAAGGGGGGGGGGGCGCTCACCTGGTGGCTGTGGAGTAGCTGGGCAACATGGGGAGGCAGAGGGTGTCTGGCACTGTGGGCTCACTGGGCTGGTTTTCTGTCATGTGAGTCAATCATGTGAGTCAGAGGCTCCACCCAGCGTTACAGACACACTCACACACTTTGAGTCACAGATGTAGCCAAATATATAAGAGATAAAATTTCCATGCAGGTTCTAGGTCATCAACCCTGGCGGTTGAGTCTGGGCAGGCAGGCAGTAACTAGGCAGGGCCACCAATAGAGGGGTGCTGTGGGTACAGCTGTCTCGGCCTCTGGAAGGTCTGGCAGCTCATTTTGCCCACCACAATCCCCCCCCCCCAACTGCCTCCGCTGCGCTGAACAAAGCAGGTCCTGGAGCGCAGGCTTATTCAACCCAGGATGCCGGCGGCCAATTAAAATGCTCTACCAGCTTTTGAGCCAATCAGAGCTTGCGTACCGGCAGCCGCTCTGATTGGCTCACCAGCTGGTGCTGCATTTTAATTGGCCACCGGCATTCTGAGTTGAAAAAGCCTGCGCTCCGGGACCTCCGAGCTGCAGCTCAGCAGAAGTGGAGATGGTGGAGCAGGAGCCAGGTTATGGTAAGTCAAGTGTGGAGGGGAGAGGGGGAGGCCCGGGGCCCAGACTGGAAATGAGTCCTGGGCCCCAAAATTCCTGATGGCAGGCCTGTGATTAGGTAACGTATCGACTTACCTCTGGTTAAGGCTCTTCTGCCCATGCAGAGTATCCAGCTCCTGCATGCT
Organism: Crinia signifera; assembly: GCF_055691185.1. Lineage (NCBI taxonomy): Eukaryota > Metazoa > Chordata > Amphibia > Anura > Myobatrachidae > Crinia > Crinia signifera. The sequence continues at coordinate 18,642,368 of NC_139225.1, forward strand.
GCCGCGGCTGACGGAAACAGTGGAGTTAGCAAGTCGGATGGCGCGTCGCTTGGCACGGCGTGGGCAGCAGGAGGTACTCAGACCCTGCTGGGAGGACACAGAGGTGCTGCGGCTTGTCCGGTACCCAATGGATTCAGTCATCAGGGCTTCGCTGTATCGATGCTCATCAGTAAATTCATGGCACTAGAGACAAGAGGCAAGCAGAGGAGAGGAGACAGAGACATGTACTCGAGGTCTGCGAAACAGGGAGACAATAAGGAGGTCTCCGTACATATAACAGTTCACCATGGACAGCTCATGAACCAAAGGTACATGGCGAAATTGAGAGCTTGGGTAAATAGGGGTTTATTTGCTAAGCTTTCTTATGTTCAACCCCCAAAAAATAAGATGCTTTTATTAGCAGAAGACCCCTAAGTAAATAAACCCACCGGAGACCTGTACAGACAGTGGAGCCATCATCTACAAACAATGGAGACAGCCATTCCATAGGCTGAACCAGCATTCAGGCTATTAAGTCAAAAGAGACTACTAGCTTCAGTCGTCCTGAGACAGAAGATGGTAAGTCCACCTTAAAGACTGATGGCACAAGGCTTAACAAACAGTTGAAGGACTCAAGAAGGTAAGTGCTGATGTATATATTGGCCAGAACAGATCAAATGTAACAGGGAGCATAATATGGACAAGTCACGCCTTGGTAGCATCAAAAATGCCAGGAGAGGATTAATGGCTCAGTATGGACAGGTCACATCTAGGTGACATCAGAATATGTCAATAGAGGATTAATGGCTCAGTATGGACAGGTCACATCTTGGTGACATCAGAAGAGGTCCGTAGAGGATTAATGGCTCAGTATGGACAGGTCACATCTAGGTGACATCAGAAGAGGTCAGTAGAGGATTAATGGCTCAGTATGGACAGGTCACATCTTGGTGACATCAGAAGAGGTCCGTAGAGGATTAATGGCTCAGTATGGACAGGTCACATCTTGGTGACATTAGAAGAGGTCCGTAGAGGATTAATGGCTCAGTATGGACAGGTCACATATTGGTGACATCAGAAGATGTCAGTAGAGGATTAATGGCTCAGTATGGACAGGTCACATCTTGGTGACATCAGAAGATGTCAGTAGAGGATTAATGGCTCAGTATGGACAGGTCACATCTTGGTGACATCAGAAGAGGTCCGTAGAGGATTAATGGCTCAGTATGGACAGGTCACATATTGGTGACATCAGAAGATGGCAGTAGAGGATTAATGGCTCAGTATGGACAGGTTACATCTTGGTGACATCAGAAGAGGTCCGTAGAGGATTAATAGCTCAGTATGGACAGGTCACATCTTGGTGACATCAGAAGAGGTCCGTAGAGGATTAATGGCTCAGTATGGACAGGTCACATATTGGTGACATCAGAAGATGTCAGTAGAGGATTAATGGCTCAGTATGGACAGGTCACATCTTGGTGACATCAGAAGATGTCAGTAGAGGATTAATGGCTCAGTATGGACAGGTCACATCTTGGTGACATCAGAAGAGGTCCGTAGAGGATTAATGGCTCAGTATGGACAGGTCACATCTTGGTGACATTAGAAGAGGTCCGTAGAGGATTAATGGCTCAGTATGGACAGGTCACATATTGGTGACATCAGAAGATGTCAGTAGAGGATTAATGGCTCAGTATGGACAGGTCACATCTTGGTGACATCAGAAGATGTCAGTAGAGGATTAATGGCTCAGTATGGACAGGTCACATCTTGGTGACATCAGAAGAGGTCCGTAGAGGATTAATGGCTCAGTATGGACAGGTCACATATTGGTGACATCAGAAGATGTCAGTAGAGGATTAATGGCTCAGTATGGACAGGTCACATCTTGGTGACATCAGAAGATGTCAGTAGAGGATTAATGGCTCAGTATGGACAGGTCACATCTTGGTGACATCAGAAGAGGTCCGTAGAGGATTAATGGCTCAGTATGGACAGGTCACATATTGGTGACATCAGAAGATGGCAGTAGAGGATTAATGGCTCAGTATGGACAGGTTACATCTTGGTGACATCAGAAGATGTCAGTAGAGGATTAATGGCTCAGTATGGACAGGTCACATCTTGGTGACATCAGAAGAGGTCCGTAGAGGATTAATAGCTCAGTATGGACAGGTCACATCTTGGTGACATCAGAAGAGGTCCGTAGAGGATTAATGGCTCAGTATGGACAGGTCACATATTGGTGACATCAGAAGAGGTCCGTAGAGGATTAATGGCTCAGTATGGACAGGTCACATATTGGTGACATCAGAAGATGTCAGTAGAGGATTAATGGCTCAGTATGGACAGGTCACATCTTGGTGACATCAGAAGATGTCAGTAGAGGATTAATGGCTCAGTATGGACAGGTCACATATTGGTGACATCAGAAGATGGCAGTAGAGGATTAATGGCTCAGTATGGACAGGTTACATCTTGGTGACATCAGAAGATGTCAGTAGAGGATTAATGGCTCAGTATGGACAGGTCACATCTTGGTTACATCAGAAGAGGTCCGTAGAGCATTAATAGCTCAGTATGGACAGGTCACATCTTGGTTACATCAGAAGAGGTCCGTAGAGCATTAATAGCTCAGTATGGACAGGTCACATCTTGGTTACATCAGAAGAGGTCCGTAGAGCATTAATAGCTCAGTATGGACAGGTCACATCTTGGTGACATCAGAAGAGGTCCGTAGAGGATTAATGGCTTAGTATGGACAGGTCACATCTTGGTGACATTAGAAGAGGTCCGTAGAGGATTAATGGCTCAGTATGGACAGGTCACATATTGGTGACATCAGAAGATGTCAGTAGAGGATTAATGGCTCAGTATGGACAGGTCACATCTTGGTGACATCAGAAGATGTCAGTAGAGGATTAATGGCTCAGTATGGACAGGTCACATCTTGGTGACATCAGAAGAGGTCCGTAGAGGATTAATGGCTCAGTATGGACAGGTCACATATTGGTGACATCAGAAGATGGCAGTAGAGGATTAATGGCTCAGTATGGACAGGTTACATCTTGGTGACATCAGAAGATGTCAGTAGAGGATTAATGGCTCAGTATGGACAGGTCACATCTTGGTTACATCAGAAGAGGTCCGTAGAGCATTAATAGCTCAGTATGGACAGGTCACATCTTGGTGACATCAGAAGAGGTCCGTAGAGGATTAATGGCTCAGTATGGACAGGTCACATATTGGTGACATCAGATGTCAGTAGAGGATTAATGGCTCAGTATGGACAGGTCACATCTTGGTGACATCAGAAGAGGTCCGTAGAGGATTAATGGCTCAGCATGGACAGGTCACATATTGATGACATCAGAAGATGTCAGTAGAGGATTAATGGCTCAGTATGGACAGGTCACATCTTGGTAACATCAGAAGATGTCAGTAGAGGAGTAATTACTCAGTATGGACAGGTCACATCTTAGTGACATCAGAAGAGGTCCGTAGAGTATTAATGGCTCAGTATGGACAGGTCACATGTAGGTGACATCAGAAGATGTCAGTAGAGGAGTAATGGCTCAGTATGGACAGGTCACATCTTGGTGACATCAGAAGAGGTCCGTAGATGATTCATGGCAAGGATGGACAGGTGAAGATCTGTGAAATGGTATGATCATGCTGGACAATTCACAGATTGTAGAACGAAGGGGTTATACAGTAGAATGAGATGGTTTTGGTAGTAATAGATACATCTATAGGTTCTTACCGTGGTCTTCTCCAGACAATGCAGGAGGTGGTGGTGCTGTAACTCAAACGCTGAACGATTCTTGATACACAGAGCATGACTCTCAGTATTCTCCTGTAAAGCAGCAATTATTAATAAGGCAGTACTTTACCACACAGATGTCTAATTTCATAGACAGGACCCCCATCACTGCTACAATGACATGAAGCGGAATATTGACAACTTTCTGGGGGGGGGGGGGCAATAAGCCACGGGCTAGCTGGCTTTTGTTCACAGCTCTATAAGGATCTGAATCATGGGGAAGAAGTCATCATTGAAAAGGGTGAAATACAATAAATATCCTGTAAAACCTGGGAGCACTTAGCCATGTGTCCTTAACTCTCCCTTCTATATCGCTAGGTCTTCCCTCATCAGTTCTATAAATACTTCTGTGTGACTCCATCCTTCTTCCACTCGTCTGCAGGGCCCCAGCCTCCGTTACTTGTCTTTCCGTGACCTCTAATGGCGGCCCTGGTCTCTTCAGCTGCATCTCTGCACCTTATCGATACCATTAACAGCTGGTGTAATGTTATGTCCTTATTTCGTCCCTACTGCAAAAGCCTCCGTTATTGATTGACGTTCTATGAGAATCCGTTTAATGCAGGAGAACAGACTGACACCAGCTGCTGTGCTGTAATAGTACCAACAGCTCTTGCATCCCAGCAAGTAGATATGTAGTGCATTTCGCCGTGCCTTAATTTATAATTATTACTTATAATTATCCTATAACTTATCCGCCATGGAAAACAGTCCGCTTCACCATTGTAACCGTTAGCAACATCGCCCGTCTACCAAACACTAAGCCCCACCCACTTTTCACCAGATTACACGTTTTACACCCTTCCTATAAACCATCGCCTACTCCACCTGCGTCTTTCCACCTACTCTTATGCTATCCACAGTCTGCATAATCCAGAGTCGGATTAAGGATGGGGGTCAGGAAACCAGTGCCCCAGGCCCCCCTCCATCAGAGCCCCCCAGTTGAAGCTGCATCAATCCATACATCGTATGCAAAAGGACTGCATACGGAATATCGTATTGCATACAGACTTCAAGGCAAATCTTATATGACTTCTACCACCGAGAAGTCGCATAAGTGTATGGGGGGCCTTTAGCCTTATTGCTTATTAAAGACTACTTTTATTAGGAGACCATGTCCTTACCTCTAGGCCCCCACTGTCCTTGTAACGGAGAAACGCGTTAGTGGTGTTGCTCTTCGCCAGTCTGATCCTGGCCAGGCGGATTTTCTGCAGAAATGACAAATACAGCGGGGTGAGTGGCAGGACAGGAACACGTGGCGGGTGTTCGGGTGGCTGGACAGATATACCTTAAATTACAACCATAACGCAATGGGCGAGTGACTGCAGGAACCCGGCTTACCTGCTGCGCCCGGCGCTTGTCCGCCCGCTGATTCTGGTGATAGATGCGGCTGAAGTTGGATACGATGACAGGGACTGGTAGTGCAATAACCAGCACTCCGCTGAGGGAGCAGATAGAGCCGAATATCTTCCCAGCTATCGTGTCTGGAACCATATCCCCATACCTGCAGGAACACAGAGGATGTAACCATTGCTACTAGGCTGGGGATGTACTCGGCTTCTAACCATGGCGGTATGGCCGCTGACAACACTCAGATCGTGCCGGCGTTCATGACGGCACACCGGCTGCCGTCTCATGATGGAAAAATCCTATATAATAAAAGGGCGAATGTTGCTTCTCACCTGTATGGGGGGAATTCAAGGTATATAATAATGTAGCTCCTATCCTATCTAATTGTGCTGACAGCTAATTTATTAAGCAGGTTTGAAAAGAAAAAATAGTGGGGAGTCTCACTTTCCCTTTCCTATTTACTGCAATGCATCCTATAGGGGCCCGATTTGCCACAAGGCGATACAGGTGGCCGTCTAGAGAGCCCGTCCGCCTCTCCCCTGGTATAAGCACCCATCTAGGGGGCCCATCTGCCTCTCCACTGGTATAGGCACCCATCTAGGGGGCCAACCTCCCTCTCCCCTGGTATAAGTGTCCATCTAGGGGCCCACCTGCCTCTACCCTGGTATCAGCGTCCATCTAGGGGGCCGGTCTGTCTCTTTCCTGGTATAGGTGCCCATCTAGGGGCCCCCCTACCTCTCCTCTGGTATAAGTGCCCATCTAGGGGCCCATCTGCCTTTGCCCTGGTATAAGCACCCATCTAGTGGCCCCCCCTACCTCTCCTCTGGAATAAGCACCCATCTAGGGGGCCCCTTGCCTCACTCCTGGTATAACCGCCCATCTAGGAGCCCCCCCCTACCTCTCCTCTGGTATAAGCGCCCATCTAGGGGCCCATTTGCCTTTCTGGTATATGCGCCCATCTAGGGGCCCATTTGCCTTTCCCCTGATATAAGCACTTAGGGGGCCCGCTTGCCTCTCCGCTGGCATAGGCACCCATCTAGGGGCCCCACCTGCCTCTCCCCTGGTATAAGCACCCATCTAGGGGGCCCATCTGCCTCTCCCCTGGTATAAGCACCCATCTAGGGGGCCCATCTGCCTCTCCCCTGGTATAAGCACCCATCTAGAGGGCCTGCCTGCCTCTGCCCTGGTATAAGCACCCATCTAGGGGGCCCACAGGTCTCTTCCCTGGTATAAGCACCCATCTAGAGGGCCTGCCTGCCTGCCTGCCCCGGTATAAGCACCCATCTAGGGGGCCCCTTGCCTCACTCCTGGTGTAAGCGCCCATCTAGCAGGCCCACCTTTCTCTCCCCCAGTATAAGCACCCATCTAGTGGGGCCCTCTGCCTCTGCCCTGGTATAAGCACCCATCTAGGGGGCCCCCTGCCTCTGCCCTGGTATAAGCACCCATCTAGGGGGCCCCCTGCCTCTGCCCTGGTATAAGCACCCATCTAGGGGGCCCCCTGCCTCTGCCCTGGTATAAGCACCCATCTAGTGGGGCCCTCTGCCTCTGCCCTGGAATAAGCACCCATCTAGGGGGCCCCCCTGCCTCTACCCAACCAGTTAGATATTTAAAAAAAACAATATACATTTTTAATAGTCATTGGGGAAGGTGATTTAAGGTAACCTGTCACCCTCCACTTACCCCCAGACCAGTAACTTGCCCAGGGCCCTGTAAAGTTTAAATCAGGCTATGTATCCTCTCATCAGCTGGATGACAGAAATACCACAGTAGGCGGATACTATGGGTGACATATATTCTGACTGCAGGTCCTCTAGTCTGCTGGTGTATTTCCCTCTGAGGAACAAAATCACAGTACTGCAATATAATCCATGTCTATTATAATCTCCAGCGATGATGGGAAACCCGATACACGCCAACGGCCGCCTCTGCCAACTTATAACCGGCTGCATGATATCACTGAGTAGTAAGTGAGTGGGACAATTCATAGGAGAGAAACATCTGTAATAATATATCACCAGGCGTTACTGTTATCAGATGTAATACAATTCACGTGTTTATCATATGATCTCATACAACATAACCATAATACATCTATTACACCCTATACAGACATAGGACACTACACCCCAACATGTCCTGACCGCTGACCATAATACATCTATTACACCCTATACAGACATAGGACACTACACCCCAACATGTCCTGACCACCGGCCATAATACATCTATTACACCCTATACAGACATAGGACACTACACCCCCAACATGTCCTGACCACTGGCCATAATACATCTAATACACCCTATACAGACATAGGACACTACACCCCAACATGTCCTGACCGCTGGCCATAATACATCTAATACACCCTATACAGACATAGGACACTACACCCCAACATGTCCTGACCGCTGACCATAATACATCTATTACATCCTATACAGACACAGGACACTACACCCCCAACATGACCTGACCGCCGGCCATAATACATCTATTACACCCTATACAGACATAGGACACTACACCCCGACATGTCCTGACCACTGACCATAATACATCTATTACACCCTATACAGACATAGGACACTACACCCCGACATGTCCTGACCACTGACCATAATACATCTATTACACCCTATACAGACACAGGACACTACACCCCAACATGTCCTGACCGCTGGCCATAATACATCTATTACACCCTATACAGACATAGGACACTACACCCCCAACATGTCCTGACCACTGGCCATAATACATCTATTACACCCTATACAGACATAGGACACTACACCTCAACATGTCCTGACCACTGACCATAATACATCTATTACACCCTATACAGACATAGGACACTACACCCCAACATGCCCTGACCACTGACCATAATACATCTATTACACCCTATACAGACATAGGACACTACACCCCAACATGCCCTGACCGCCGGCCATAATACATCTCTTACACCCTATACAGACATAGGACACTACACCCCAACATGTCCTGACCGCTGGCCATAATACATCTATTACACCCTATACAGACATAGGACACTACACCCCAACATGTCCTGACCGCTGGCCATAATACATCTATTACACCCTATACAGACACTACACCCCAACATGTCCTGACCACTGGCCATAATACATCTATTACACCCTATACAGACATAGGACACTACACCCCAACATGTCCTGACCACTGCCCATAATACATCTAATACACCCTATACAGACATAGGACACTACACCCCAACATGTCCTGACCGCTGGCCATAATACATCTATTACACCCTATACAGACATAGGACACTACACCCCAACATGTCCTGACCACTGACCATAATACATCTATTACACCCTATACAGACATAGGACACTACACCCCAACATGTCCTGACCGCCGGCCATAATACATCTATTACACCCTATACAGACATAGGACACTACATCCCCAACATGTCCTGACCGCTGACCATAATACATCTATTACACCCGATACAGACATAGGACACTACACCCCAACATGTCCTGACCGCTGGCCATAATACATCTATTACACCCTATACAGACATAGGACACTACATCCCCAACATGTCCTGACCGCTGGCCATAATACATCTATTACACAATATACAGACATAGGACACTACACCCCAACATGTCCTGACCGCTGGCCATAATACATCTATTACACCCTATACAGACATAGGACACTACACCCCAACATGACCTGACTGCTGGCCATAATACATCTATTACACCCTATACAGACATAGGGGACACTACACCCCCAACATGTCCTGACCGCCGGCCATAATACATCTATTACACCCTATACAGACATAGGACGCTACACCCCAACATGTCCTGACCGCTGGCCATAATACATCTATTACACCCTATACAGACACAGAACACTACACCCCAACATGTCCTGACCGCTGACCATAATACATCTATTACACCCGATACAGACACAGGACACTACATCCCAACATGTCCTGACCACTGGCCATAATACATCTATTACACCCTATACAGACGTAGGACACTACACCCTAACCTGTCCTGACCGCTGGCCATAATACATCTATTACACAATATACAGACATAGGACACTACACCCCAACATGTCCTGACCACTGGCCATAATACATCTATTACACCCTATACAGACGTAGGACACTACACCCCAACATGACCTGACCACTGGCCATAATACATCTATTACACCCTATACAGACATAGGACACTACACCCCAACATGTCCTGACCGCTGACCATAATACATCTATTACACCCGATACAGACACAGGACACTACATCCCAACATGTCCTGACCACTGGCCATAATACATCTATTACACCCTATACAGACGTAGGACACTACACCCTAACCTGTCCTGACCGCTGGCCATAATACATCTATTACACAATATACAGACATAGGACACTACACCCCAACATGTCCTGACCACTGGCCATAATACATCTATTACACCCTATACAGACGTAGGACACTACACCCCAACATGACCTGACCACTGGCCATAATACATCTATTACACCCTATACAGACATAGGACACTACACCCCAACATGTCCTGACCGCTGACCATAATACATCTATTACACCCTATACAGACATAGGACACTACACCCCAACATGTCCTGACCGCTGGCCATAATACATCTATTGCACCCTATACAGACATAGGACACTACACCCCAACATGTCCTGACCGCTGGCCATAATACATCTATTACACCCTATACAGACATAGGACACTACACCCCCAACATGTCCTGACCGCTGACCATAATACATCTATTACACCCTATACAGACGTAGGACACTACACCCCAACATGTCCTGACCGCTGGCCATAATACATCTATTACACCCTATACAGACGTAGGACACTACACCCCAACATGTCCTGACCGCTGGCCATAATACATCTATTACACCCTATACAGACATAGGACACTACACCCCAACATGTCCTGACCGCCGGCCATAATACATCTATTACACCCTATACAGACATAGGACACTACACCCCAACATGTCCTGACCGCCGGCCATAATACATCTATTACACCCTATACAGACATAGGACACTACACCCCAACATGTCCTGACCGCCGGCCATAATACATCTATTACACCCTATACAGACATAGGACACTACACCCCAACATGACCTGACCGCTGGCCATAATACATCTATTACACCCAATACAGACATAGAACACTACACCCCAAAATGTCCTGACCGCTGGCCATAATACATCTATTACACCCTATACAGACATAGGACACTACACCCCAACATGTCCTGACCGCTGGCCATAATACATCTATTACACCCTATACAGACATAGGACACTACACCCCAACATGTCCTGACCGCTGGCCATAATACATCTATTACACCCTATACAGACATAGGACACTACACCCCAACATGTCCTGCCCACCGACCATAATACATCTATTACACCCTATACAGACATTGCACACTACACCCCAACATGTCCTGACCACTGGCCATAATACATCTATTACACCCTATACAGACACAGGACACTACACCCCAACATGTCCTGACCACTGGCCATAATACATCTATTACACCCTATACAGACATAGGACACTACACCCCAACATGTCCTGACCACTGCCCATAATACATTTATTACACCCTATACAGACATAGGACACTACACCCCCAACATGACCTGACCACTGGCCATAATACATCTATTACACCCTATACAGACATAGGACACTACACCCCCAACATGTCCTGACCGCTGGCCATAATACATCTATTACACCCTATACAGACATAGGACACTACACCCCAACATGTCCTGACCGCTGGCCATAATACATCTATTACACCCTATACAGACATAGGACACTACACCCCCAACATGTCCTGACCACTGGCCATAATACATCTATTACACCCTATACAGACATAGGACACTACACCCCAACATGTCCTGACCGCTGCCCATAATACATCTATTACACCCTATACAGACATAGGACACTGCACTCCAACATGTCCTGACCGCTGGCCATAATACATCTATTACACCCTATACAGACATAGGACACTACACCCCAACATGTCCTGACCACTGACCATAATACATCTATTACACCCTATACAGACATAGGACACTACACCCCAACATGTCCTGACCGCTGGCCATAATACACCTATTACACCCTATACAGACATAGGACACTACACCCCAACATGTCCTGACCACTGGCCATAATACATCTATTACACCCTATATAGACATAGGACAATACAGCCCAACATGTCCTGACCGCCGGCCATAATACATCTATTACACCCGATACAGACACAGGACACTACACCCCACGTGTCCTGACCGCTGGCCATAATACATCTATTACACCCTATACAGACATAGGACACTAAACCCCCAACATGTCCTGACCGCTGGCCATAATACATCTATTACACCCTATACAGACACAGTACACTACACCCCAACATGTCCTGACCGCTGCCCATAATACATCTATTACACCCTATACAGACATAGGACACTACACCCCCAACATGTCCTGACCACTGACCATAATACATCTATTACACTGTATACAGACATAGGACACTACACCCCAACATGTCCTGACCACTGACCATAATACATCTATTACACCCTATACAGACATAGGACACTACACCCCCAACATGTCCTGACCACTGACCATAATACATCTATTACACCCTATACAGACATAGGACACTACACCCGAACATGTCCTGACCGCTGCCCATAATACATCTATTACACCCTATACAGACATAGGACACTACACCCCCAACATGTCCTGACCACTGACCATAATACATCTATTACACCCTATACAGACATAGGACACTACACCCCAACATGTCCTGACCGCTGGCCATAATACATCTATTACACCCTATACAGACATAGGACACTACACCCCCAACATGTCCTGACCACTGGCCATAATACATCTATTACACCCTATACAGACATAGGACACTACACCCGAACATGTCCTGACCGCTGCCCATAATACATCTATTACACCCTATACAGACATAGGACACTGCACTCCAACATGTCCTGACCACTGACCATAATACATCTATTACACCCTATACAGACATAGGACACTACACCCCAACATGTCCTGACCGCTGGCCATAATACACCTATTACACCCTATACAGACATAGGACACTACACCCCAACATGTCCTGACCACTGGCCATAATACATCTATTACACCCTATATAGACATAGGACAATACAGCCCAACATGTCCTGACCGCCGGCCATAATACATCTATTACACCCGATACAGACACAGGACACTACACCCCACGTGTCCTGACCGCTGGCCATAATACATCTATTACACCCTATACAGACATAGGACACTAAACCCCCAACATGTCCTGACCGCTGGCCATAATACATCTATTACACCCTATACAGACACAGTACACTACACCCCAACATGTCCTGACCGCTGCCCATAATACATCTATTACACCCTATACAGACATAGGACACTACACCCCCAACATGTCCTGACCACTGACCATAATACATCTATTACACTGTATACAGACATAGGACACTACACCCCAACATGTCCTGACCACTGACCATAATACATCTATTACACCCTATACAGACATAGGACACTACACCCCCAACATGTCCTGACCACTGACCATAATACATCTATTACACCCTATACAGACATAGGACACTACACCCGAACATGTCCTGACCGCTGCCCATAATACATCTATTACACCCTATACAGACATAGGACACTACACCCCCAACATGTCCTGACCACTGACCATAATACATCTATTACACCCTATACAGACATAGGACACTACACCCCAACATGTCCTGACCGCTGGCCATAATACATCTATTACACCCTATACAGACATAGGACACTACACCCCCAACATGTCCTGACCACTGGCCATAATACATCTATTACACCCTATACAGACATAGGACACTACACCCGAACATGTCCTGACCGCTGCCCATAATACATCTATTACACCCTATACAGACATAGGACACTGCACTCCAACATGTCCTGACCACTGACCATAATACATCTATTACACCCTATACAGACACAGGACACTACACCCCAACATGTCCTGACCGCCGGCCATAATACATCTATTACACCCTATACAGACACAGGACACTACACCCCAACATGTCCTGACCGCTGGCCATAATACATCTATTACACCTTATACAGACATAGGACACTACACCCCAACATGTCCTGACCGCTGGCCATAATACATCTATTACACCTGGTACAGACATAGGACACTACACCCCAACATGTCCTGACCGCTGACCATAATACATCTATTACACCGTATACAGACATAGGACACTACACCCCAACATGTCCTGACCGCTGGCCATAATACATCTATTACACCTGGTACAGACATAGGACACTACACCCCAACATGTCCTGCCCACTGGCCATAATACATCTATTACACCCTATACAGACATAGGACACTACACCCCAACATGACCTGACCGCTGGCCATAATACATCTATCACACCCTATACAGACACAGGACACCACACCCCAACATGTCCTGACCACCGGCCATAATACATCTATTACACCCTATACAAACATTACACTCCAACATGTCCTGACCGCTGGCCATAATACATCTATTACACCCTATACGACATAGGACACTACACCCCAACATGTCCTGACCGCTGGCCATAATACATCTATTACACCCTATACAGACATAGGACACTACACCCCAACATGTCCTGCCCACTGGCCATAATACATCTATTACACCCAATACAGACACAGGACACTACACCCCAACTTGACCTGACCACTGGCCATAATACATCTATTACACCCGATACAGACATAGGACACTACACCCCGACATGTCCTGACCGCTAGCCATAATACATCTATTACACCCTATACAGACATAGGACACTACACTCCCAACATGTCCTGACCGCCGGCCATAATACATCTATTACACCCTATACAGACATAGGACACTACACCCCAACATGTCCTGACCGCTGGCCATAACACATCTATTACACCCTATACAGACATAGGACACTACACCCCAACATGTCCTGCCCACTGGCCATAACACATCTATTACACCCAATACAGACACAGGACACTACACCCCAACTTGACCTGACCACTGGCCATAATACATCTATTACACCCGATACAGACATAGGACACTACACCCCAACATGTCCTGACCGCCGGCCATAATACATCTATTACACCCTATACAGACATAGGACACTACACCCCAACATGTCCTGACCGCCGGCCATAACACATCTATTACACCCTATACAGACATAGGACACTACACCCCCAACATGTCCTGACCACTGGCCATAATACATCTATTACACTCTATACAGACATAGGACACTACACCCCAACATGTCCTGACCGCTGAGCATAATACATCTATTACAACCTATACAGACATAGGACACTAACACCCCAACATGTCCTGACCGCTGGCCATAATACATCTATTACACCCTATACAGACATAGGACATTACACCCCAACATGTCCTGACCGGTGACCATAATACATCTATTACACCCTATACAGACATAGGACACTATACCCCAACATATCCTGACCGCTGGCCATAATACATCTATTACACCCTATACAGACAAAGGACGCTACACCCCAACATGTCCTGACCGCTGGCCATAATACATCTATTACACCCTATACAGACATAGGACGCTACACCCCAACATGTCCTGACCACTGGCCATAATACATCTATTACACCCTATACAGACATAGGACACTACACCCCAACATGTCCTGACCGCCGGCCATAATACATCTATTACACCCTATACAGACATAGGACACTACACCCCAACATGTCCTGACCGCTGGCCATAATACATCTATTACATCCTATAAAGACATAGGACACTACACCCCAACATGCCCTGACCACTGACCATAATACATCTATTACACCTTATACAGACACAGGACACTACACCCCAACATGTCCTGACCGCTGGCCATAATACATCTATTACACCCTATACAGACATAGGACACTACACCCCAACATGTCCTGACCACCGGCCATAATACATCTATTACACCCTATACAGACATTGCACACTACACCCCAACATGTCCTGACCACTGGCCATAATACATCTATTACACCCTATACAGACACAGGACACTACACCCCAACATGTCCTGACCACTGGCCATAATACATCTATTACACCCTATACAGACATAGGACACTACACCCCAACATGTCCTGACCACTGCCCATAATACATTTATTACACCCTATACAGACATAGGACACTACACCCCCAACATGACCTGACCACTGGCCATAATACATCTATTACACCCTATACAGACATAGGACACTACACCCCCAACATGTCCTGACCGCTGGCCATAATACATCTATTACACCCTATACAGACATAGGACACTACACCCCAACATGTCCTGACCGCTGGCCATAATACATCTATTACACCCTATACAGACATAGGACACTACACCCCCAACATGTCCTGACCACTGGCCATAATACATCTATTACACCCTATACATACATAGGACACTACACCCCAACATGTCCTGACCGCTGCCCATAATACATCTATTACACCCTATACAGACATAGGACACTGCACTCCAACATGTCCTGACCACTGGCCATAATACATCTATTACACCCTATACAGACATAGGACACTACACCCCAACATGTCCTGACCACTGACCATAATACATCTATTACACCCTATACAGACATAGGACACTACACCCCAACATGTCCTGACCGCTGGCCATAATACACCTATTACACCCTATACAGACATAGGACACTACACCCCAACATGTCCTGACCACTGGCCATAATACATCTATTACACCCTATATAGACATAGGACAATACAGCCCAACATGTCCTGACCGCCGGCCATAATACATCTATTACACCCGATACAGACACAGGACACTACACCCCACATGTCCTGACCGCTGGCCATAATACATCTATTACACCCTATACAGACATAGGACACTAAACCCCCAACATGTCCTGACCGCTGGCCATAATACATCTATTACACCCTATACAGACACAGGACACTACACCCCAACATGTCCTGACCGCTGCCCATAATACATCTATTACACCCTATACAGACATAGGACACTACACCCCCAACATGTCCTGACCACTGACCATAATACATCTATTACACTGTATACAGACATAGGACACTACACCCCAACATGTCCTGACCACTGACCATAATACATCTATTACACCCTATACAGACATAGGACACTACACCCCCAACATGTCCTGACCACTGACCATAATACATCTATGTATTACACCCTATACAGACATAGGACACTACACCCGAACATGTCCTGACCGCTGCCCATAATACATCTATTACACCCTATACAGACATAGGACACTACACCCCCAACATGTCCTGACCACTGACCATAATACATCTATTACACCCTATACAGACATAGGACACTACACCCCAACATGTCCTGACCGCTGGCCATAATACATCTATTACACCCTATACAGACATAGGACACTACACCCCAACATGTCCTGACCGCTGGCCATAATACATCTATTACACCCTATACAGACATAGGACACTACACCCCCAACATGTCCTGACCGCTGGCCATAATACATCTACTGTATTACACCTTATACAGACATAGGACACTACACCCCAACATGTCCTGACCGCTGGCCATAATACATCTATTACACCTTATACAGACATAGGACACTACACCCCAACATGTCCTGACCGCTGACCATAATACATCTATTACACCGTATACAGACATAGGACACTACACCCCAACATGTCCTGACCGCTGGCCATAATACATCTATTACACCTGCATACCTCCCAACTTTTCATGTTAAGAAATAGGGACACTCGCGAAGCCGCGCGAGCGCCCGAAAAGGGGGTGTGGCGTATGCAAATGAGGGCGCGGCTTATGCTAATTAGCCGCGACCTCATTTTCATACGAGAATAGACGCTGTGCGCATGCGCACAGCGTCTATTCTACTACATTGGGGGGTCTCCCAACTGCCACCCCCCGCAGCGGGACAATGCCTGCCGCGGGTGGGACGTCGGGACAGGACCCGAAAATCGGGACTGTCCCGACGGAATCGTGACAGTTGGGAGGTATGCACCTGGTACAGACATAGGACACTACACCCCAACATGTCCTGCCCACTGGCCATAATACATCTATTACACCCTATACAGACATAGGACACTACACCCCAACATGACCTGACCGCTGGCCATAATACATCTATCACACCCTATACAGACACAGGACACCACACCCCAACATGTCCTGACCACCGGCCATAATACATCTATTACACCCTATACAGACATTACACTCCAACATGTCCTGACCGCTGGCCATAATACATCTATTACACCCTATACGACATAGGACACTACACCCCAACATGTCCTGACCGCTCGCCATAATACATCTATTACACCCTATACAGACATAGGACACTACACCCCAACATGTCCTGCCCACTGGCCATAATACATCTATTACACCCAATACAGACACAGGACACTACACCCCCAACATGTCCTGCCCACTGGCCATAATACATCTATTACACCCGATACAGACATAGGACACTACACCCCAACATGTCCTGACCGCCGGCCATAATACATCTATTACACCCTATACAGACATAGGACACTACACCCCAACATGTCCTGACCGCTGGCCATAACACATCTATTACACCCTATACAGACATAGGACACTACACCCCCAACATGTCCTGCCCACTGGCCATAATACAGTTGTGTTCAAAATTATTCAACCCCCAATGCTGTAAAGGGGTTTAGGGACTATAGTGTACATTTGGAATTGTATTCAGAATGAAATCCTACAAGGACGTTTTAAAGAACCAAATGCAACTAAAATGACATCAATTGTTTATATAACACAGTAGTAAATGTGTATTTTGTGGTTTCTTCATTGCCACAATTATTCAACCCCTTAAAGACTACCACTCTGAAGAAGAGAGGTTAATTCTGGTGTTTTCAATCAGGTATTGAAAACACCTGTGGATGTCACCGAGCACCAATCAAGCATAATAAGCACCAATTAGGCAGCTTTAAAATGACTGTGATACTCAGCTCCTTCTAGACATTTACTGGTGTGGTTACAAACATGGTGAAGTCAAGAGAATGGTCCAGGAAGACAAGAGAAGAGGTGATTTGTCTTCACAGGAAGGGCAATGGCTATAAGAAGATTGCAAAGAAGTTAAACATACCAAGAGACACCATAGGAAGCATCATTCGCAAATTCAAGGCAAAGGGCACTATTGAAATGCTACCTGGTCGTGGAAGAAAGAAGATCCTGACTTCGACTGCTGTGCGCTACCTGAAGCGTAGAGTGGATAAAAGTCCCCGTGTGACTGCTGAGGAACTGAAAAAAGATTTGTCAGATGTGGGTATAGAAGTTTCAGCTCAGACAATAAGGCGCACACTGCGTAATGAAGGTCTCCATGCCAGAACCCCCAGGCGCACCCCCTTGCTGTCTCCCAAGAATAAGAAGAGTCGACTGCAGTATGCCAAAAGTCATGTGGGCAAACCACAAAAGTTGTGGGATAGTGTTCTGTGGACTGATGAAACAAAATTAGAACTGTTTGGGCCCATGGATCAACGCTATGTTTGGAGGAGGAAGAACAAGGCATATGACGAAAAGAACACCTTGCCTACTGTGAAGCATGGCGGAGGGTCAATTATGCTTTGGGGCTGTTTTGCTTCTGCAGGTACAGGGAAGCTTCAGCGTGTACAAGGTACCATGAATTCTCTTCAGTACCAGGAGATATTGGATGAAAATGTGATGCAGTCCGTCACACACCTGAGGCTTGGGAGACGTTGGACCTTTCAACAGGACAATGATCCCAAGCATACCTCCAAGTCCACTAGAGCATGGTTGCAGAGGAAAGGCTGGAACATTTTGGAGTGGCCATTGCAGTCACCAGACTTAAATCCGATTGAGAACCTCTGGTGGGACTTAAAGAAAGCAGTTGCAGTGCGCAAGCCTAAGAATTTGACTGAACTGGAGGCTTTTGCCCATGAAGAATGGGCGAAGATACCCGTAGATCACTGCAAGACACTTGTGTCAAGCTATGCTTCACGTTTAAAAGCTGTTATAACTGTAAAAGGATGTTGTACTAAGTACTAAGATTGAATGTCACTTGGGGGTTGAATAAAAACTAATAATGATGTGAGCACAGAAAAGACATTTGTGGTTATTTCATTATAAACTTAAGTTTATATTTCTCTGACCTACAAGTGCCTCTTTCATGTAAATGTAAGCAAGATGACTGAATGATCAAAATCAATGTCAAACTGGCCAAAACATTCAATTTCAGTGGGGGTTGAATAATTTTGAAGACAACTGTACATCTATTACACCCTATACAGACATAGGACACTACATCCCCAACATGTCCTGACCGCTGCCCATAATACATCTATTACACCCTATACAGACACAGGACACTACATATCTGGCTGTGACCCTAATACATGTATTACACCCTATATACGATAATGGCAGATATAATGTCCGGGTTCCAGCAGACACAATACACAGCCAGCCATATAGATCTGCACCATAATATCAGCACAGCTCATGTCCGCGCACACATCTGCCAGGGGAGAAATCTCAGCTATCAGATGTCACTGGGAATCAGGGACTGGTGGTAACTGGGTTGGTAACTGGAAGATTCACAGAGCCTAATGGGAGAGCGACAACACATTGATTTATGCAGCTGAGTGTTATGAATGGTTCCTTTCTCCTCCCTCCCACCTGAGACTCCATTACTGACGTGGTAATAATCACATCAGCGCACCACAGCAATGCAGCACAGGCTGCAGCGCTATGTCTGGTTGCTGGTAGATGATGTTTCCAATATGGCCGCTGAGCGGGGACTCCATGCTCTAGGGAGTCTTGGAGCCAGAATGCCTGTAGCAATCAGTGTCTGGGAGAGGTAACAGGGGGCTAGAGAAACGCAGGGGTGACCAGACCATGTTCTGGGCATTTAACCACTGTTGTTATTGTCACGGCTAAAGGGCTGGATGGAGTCGTGTGGTGCACAGGAACCGGAGACGGACCAGGAGGAGTAGGATTGAAACGTGCAGGTTTAATAACGGATTTCATAAATGATAAACTTCACTCAAATACTTCTTTAAGTGACAGTTGGAATAAATTAAATAGAGTCCAGCACAATACTAATAACGGGCAGGGAAATCTGGAAACGTATACTTGGTGAGCCAGAGTACATAGATGAGGATCCGGAAGGAGGTTGATTTGATGACAGAAGAAATGGATCCGGATGACTGAAAGATGATGGAATGAATGAGTTGTATGAAGGAGGACAGCGGGAAGCTGTGCAGGGTAATTCTGGGACACAAGCAGGAACAAGCACTAGGTAGGACTTGCAGCATTGGTGTCAGGAGAAAACCTCCTTGTAGCAAGATGCAGGGAGCAAGGCACCAGAGTCAGGAGAGAAAGAGCCAGGATCCGGGAATCAGCTAGGAGTTGTGAATGACTCCAAAGACTCATTGCACTGACACTGAACAGCCTAGGCAGATCCCCTATATCCCCAGGGGATGGCTGCCATTGGCTGTCAGCACAGGATGAGGAGGGAACCTCCACTCTGGGCCAATCTGTCTCCTGCCCTCAACCAAGATGGCGACGCCGGCCTCCCGGCACCACTACTGCTGCCATCCCTACCCAGAGCTGCCGCTACCCGCACACCGCAGACCGGAGCCTGCACACGCTAGCCGGCGGCGGGCGCGGACGGGTGAGTACTGTACCCGCCGCGCTCCGTCGCGTCTACGTGTGACAGTACCCCCCCTTTTCAGGGTGACCCCAGGGCGCCTATGGGCCTTGTGCGGATTTCTCTGGAGAAATTGCTTTACCAGTTTTGGAGCGTGCAAATCAATGGAATCCACCCAAGAGTTCTCTTCGGGACCAAACCCAACCCATTCCACCAGATACTGGGTACGAGAATTGCGGCAACGAGAGTCTATAATGCGTCTTACCTCGAATTCAGCCCCACTTTCGGAGTTAATCTTGGGCGGTTTGGGAATCTTCTTTTGATAAGAGTTCAACCTTAAAGGCTTGAGGAGGGACACATGGAAGGAATTCGAAATCCTTAGGGAAGGAGGAAGTTGAAGTCTATAAGCGACAGGATTAATGACTTGGATGATAGGGTATGGCCCAATGAACCGGGGAGCCAGCTTCATAGAGGGCAGACGGAGGCGTATATGGCGGGTAGACAGCCATACCCGGTCTCCGACTTTCAATCTGGGCGCTGCCCTTCTTTTCCTGTCTGCCATCCTCTTGTATCGGGCGGAAGATTTAAGAAGAGCGGTGTGGACATCCGACCAGATTTTAGCAAAGCGTTGTAATGAAGTGGTTGCTGCAGGAACTTCGGAAGAGGATAATTCTGAGAAATCCGGAGATCGTGGATGTTTGCCGAATACTGTAAAGAAGGGGGTGGTTCCGGAGGAAGAGTGATAGGAGTTGTTATGCATATATTCTGCCCACGGGAGAAGATCCACCCAGTCATCTTGGGAAGACGAGACAAACAGTCGGATAAAGGCCTCCAAGTCTTGATTCACCCGTTCTGTCTGGCCGTTGGTCTGGGGATGAAAGGCAGTGGAAAACTTGAGTTTGACCTGTACCGCGGCACAGAGAGCTCTCCAGAACTTTGCAACGAACTGTACTCCGCGGTCGGATACAATCTCTTTGGGCAGTCCGTGAAGTTTAAAAATGGTTGAGATGAATAGCTGAGCCAATACTGGAGCAGAGGGGAGACCTTTTAGTGGGAAAAAATGGACCATTTTCGAGAATCGGTCGACCACTACCCAGATTGCGGTATGACCTTTTGAGGGAGGTAGTTCGCAAATGAAGTCCATTGACAGATGGGTCCATGGTTCTGTGGGAATGGTTAGAGGGCGGAGAGGACCAGCGGGAGTTGTTCTGGGCACTTTATGCTGAGCACATCTTACACAAGAGGCAACGAAGTTGGTTACGTCGTGGCGGATGGTTGGCCACCAATAAGAACGTGACAGGAACATCAAGGTCTTTTGTGCTCCTGCGTGCCCTGCGAAGCGGGAAGAATGTGCCCATGACAATATTTTCTTGCGAAGTTCGGGGGGAACGAACGTTTTACCTGGAGGAGGAGATGGCTGTACGGTTACTTGGGCGAAGACCAGCGGATCGAGGATTGGACGAGGAGGAGTCTCTAGGTCAGAGGTCGTCTCAAAGGAGCGGGATAGAGCGTCTGCCTTAGTATTCGTGGTTCCAGGTCGGAATTTAATTTGGAAATCAAAGCGTTCAAAAAACATGGCCCAACGGGCTTGGCGGGCAGTAAGGCACTGAGCCTGTTTAAGAAAGGACAGATTTTTGTGGTCTGAATACACGGTGATCTTATGTCGTGCCCCCTCCAGAAGGTATCGCCACTCCTCTAACGCAGTTTTGACTGCAAGCAACTCCTGTTCCCCGATGGGGTAATTCTTCTCTGCTGGGAGGAATTTTTTGGAGAGGAAGGCACAAGGGTGTAATTCTTGATCCTCACCTTTTTGTGACAAGATGGCCCCGATCCCTTCCGAGGATGCGTCCACCTCGAGAATGAAGGGCCTGTCGAGGTCTGGTTGGAGGAGGATTGGTGCCGTCATGAATGCTCTCTTTAACTGCTGGAAGGCAGAGGATGCTTCTGGCGACCATCGGCTTGGATCAGCTCCCTTGCAAGTGAGAGCAGTGAGGGGAGCAGCGATAGTAGAGAAGTTCCGGATAAATCGCCGGTAATAGTTTGAGAACCCTAGGAATCTCTGAATTCCTTTGAGTGTTGTGGGGGCTGCCCAGTCTTGGATGGCTCTCACCTTCTCTGGGTCCATTTCTATCCCAGTGGCGGAGAGAATGTGACCCAAGAATGGAATGGACGTGACCTCAAAAACGCACTTTTCCAACTTGCAGAACAGTTGATTTTGGCGAAGACGTCGTAGGACTTCGGACACTGTCTGTCTGTGAAGTTGGAGATTTGGAGAGAAGATGAGTATATCGTCTAGATAGACTACGATGGAGTGGTACAGCAAGTCCCGAAAGATATCATTTACAAACTGTTGGAAGACAGCGGGGGCGTTACAAAGGCCGAAGGGCATCACCAGGTATTCATAGTGGCCGTCACGCGTGTTAAAAGCCGTCTTCCACTCGTCACCTGGACGGATCCGGATCAAATTGTAGGCCCCTCGCAGGTCCAATTTAGTAAAGATTGCTGCCCCTCTGATCTTGTCGAATAGTTCTGCGATAAGGGGTAAGGGATAGCGGTTTTTAATGGTGATGTCGTTCAGGCCCCTATAGTCGATACATGGCCGAAGACCGCCATCTTTCTTTTTCACAAAGAAAAACCCGGCCCCGGCCGGAGAAGTAGATGGTCGAATGAACCCTTTGTTTAAGTTCTCTTGAATGTACGAGGACATGGCCTCAGTCTCAGGTAGCGACAGGGGATAGATGCGGCCACGAGGAGGGAATTTCCCGGCCACCAGCTCTATCGGGCAGTCCCAAGGACGGTGAGGAGGCAGGGTGTCGGCACCACCTTTACTGAATACATCTGTAAATGAACGATATGGTGCGGGTATCGACAAGGGTGGAGCTGAAGAGGATGAAGGACAGTTACCCTCACGTTGTGGATGGGTCTGGTAGACCGGAAGGATCTGAGGAATGCAAGTAGACTGGCAATCTGTTCCCCAGGCCTTGACCTCCATATTGGTCCAATCGATGTGTGGGTTATGTTTGGAGAGCCAGGGAAGGCCCAGGACCATTTGGTGTGAGGACTGTGGAAGAATGAAGAATTCGAGGGTCTCTTGATGTAGAGCTCCTATGAGCAGTGTCACCGGGGTGGTCTGATGGGTGATTTGTCCACTACGAATTCGACTCCCATCCACTGCAGTGAGGACCAGCGAGTGATCCAGGGGTTGCACAGGCAGGGCATGTTGGGTAACAAAAGAAGAAGAAAGGAAGTTTCCCGCTGCTCCAGAGTCCAATAGGGCCTGAACTCTTTTTCTTCCTTGGGGACACACAAGGGTAACCGGAATGGTGGAATCAGAAGAAGAGGGAGATGGAAGCAAGACTCCTAATCGGACCTCCCTCGGGGAGATTAGGAGCGGTCGTTTCCCGGCCGCAGCGGGCAGGAAGCCAATAAGTGAGCTGAGGAGCCACAGTACATGCATAGATTCTCTCGCCGTCTTCGGGACTTCTCTTCGAGAGAGAGACGGGAGCGGTTGATTTGCATGGGCTCATCTGTTGACACCGCAGGAGGCGGGGTTGGTTTGGAGGCTGGTGCGACATTGGAAGGAAATCGAGGGCGAAGGCGATCAGAGCGATTCCTCTCAAGTTGGCGTTCTTGGAGTCGCAGATCGACTTTGTTACATAATGAAATGAGTTCAGCCAGGGTGGAAGGAGAATCGCGAGTTGCTAACTCGTCCTTGATGCGCCCGGCTAGGCCGTTCCAGAAGGCAGAAACGAGAGCCTCTTCGTTCCATCTGAGTTCGGAAGCCAGGGTTTGAAATTGTACGACATATTGTCCCACTGGGCGACTGCCCTGACGAATCCTTAGGATCTCCGTGGCTGCGGAGGACACTCTGCCAGGCTCGTCGAAGATGCGACGGAAGGAGGCCACAAATTCTTCATAGTTATTGAGGATGGGATCCGCACGCTCCCAAAGGGGGGACACCCACTCCAGGGCTGGACCCGCCAGTAGGGACACGATGTAAGCCACCCGAGTCTTGGGAGAGGGGAAATTGGAAGGCTGGAGGGTAAAATGGACGTCACATTGATTCAGGAATCCTCGACACCCCCTCGGGGACCCGTCATATTTACTGGGGGTTGACAGGTGTAGCTGGTGAGGAGCAGCTGGCCCAGGGGGAGCAGCAGGGGCCGAAGCTCCGGAGGTTGGTGCTGCTGAAACTGAGGGAGCCGCCTGAGGTGATGACAAGGTCTGGAGAAATTGAGCCACTTGACGCTGGGTAGTCTCTACTTGTTCCAATCGAGCCATGATGCCTTGAAAAACATCCGTCATGGAGGCCTGTGCTTCACCCGATTCCATCGGGTCAGTGCAAACTGTCACGGCTAAAGGGCTGGATGGAGTCGTGTGGTGCACAGGAACCGGAGACGGACCAGGAGGAGTAGGATTGAAACGTGCAGGTTTAATAACGGATTTCATAAATGATAAACTTCACTCAAATACTTCTTTAAGTGACAGTTGGAATAAATTAAATAGAGTCCAGCACAATACTAATAACGGGCAGGGAAATCTGGAAACGTATACTTGGTGAGCCAGAGTACATAGATGAGGATCCGGAAGGAGGTTGATTTGATGACAGAAGAAATGGATCCGGATGACTGAAAGATGATGGAATGAATGAGTTGTATGAAGGAGGACAGCGGGAAGCTGTGCAGGGTAATTCTGGGACACAAGCAGGAACAAGCACTAGGTAGGACTTGCAGCATTGGTGTCAGGAGAAAACCTCCTTGTAGCAAGATGCAGGGAGCAAGGCACCAGAGTCAGGAGAGAAAGAGCCAGGATCCGGGAATCAGCTAGGAGTTGTGAATGACTCCAAAGACTCATTGCACTGACACTGAACAGCCTAGGCAGATCCCCTATATCCCCAGGGGATGGCTGCCATTGGCTGTCAGCACAGGATGAGGAGGGAACCTCCACTCTGGGCCAATCTGTCTCCTGCCCTCAACCAAGATGGCGACGCCGGCCTCCCGGCACCACTACTGCTGCCATCCCTACCCAGAGCTGCCGCTACCCGCACACCGCAGACCGGAGCCTGCACACGCTAGCCGGCGGCGGGCGCGGACGGGTGAGTACTGTACCCGCCGCGCTCCGTCGCGGCTACGTGTGACAGTTATAATAGCACGCAGAGCATTTATTCACTCGCGTTACCTCTGCATTGGATCTCTATCTTTGAGGAGAAGGGATTTTTAAATGGTCACCATTGATGGTATCAATGATGGGTTAACCACCCATAATGGAACAGCGATGGTTTTACCCACCGATGGTCACTCCTACATAAGCTGCAGGCCAATAAGAGCTTGGGGCAGGACTTTGCGGGTGTAAGGGGCGGAGCTAATCTCTTTGTCCCGATACTTGGGGGAGGAAAAAAAATGAGTTTCTCCATACCATCGATGGCAGGAATCCATTTGGTTTTCTGCCGATTGATTGTAAAAGTATTCACCATTCAGGCCGCCGAAAGGGGGGTGCTGTGGGTACAGCTGCCCCGGACCCCTCTCCCCCCCCCCACAACTGCCTCCGCTATGCTCCTGCGCTCAGTGCAGGTCCCCAAGCACAGGCTTTTTTAACCCCTTCAGTGGCAATCCTGAGAATTTTCCAGGCTGTGCCTCAGTGCCCAGTCTGGCAAGCCCAGAAAATTCTCGGGATTGCCACGGGCAGCGCTGCTGAGTTCAATCACTGAACTCAGGCAGCTTAAGCGCTGCCTGGCTCCCTCCCCTCTGTGGCACCTCCGGCTCCCTCCTCCGCCCCCTCCCCTCCGGGTTTTGTATGAAGTCCCCGGCGCCGGCTTATGACAAGCCGACTGCCGGGGAGAGGGACGCGGTGCGGGGGTGCAGGTCCAGACAGCCGCTGATTGACAGTGCAGCGGCGCTGCCCGGACCCAGGGAGGCAGTGGTGTTTTTTTTTTTAAGGGAGCGCTCCCTATTAAAATGCTGCACCAGCTTTTCAGCCAATCAGAGCCTGTGTACCGTTAACCAATCAGAGCGGCTGCCGGTACACAAGCTCTGATTGGCTAACCAGCTGCTGAATTTTAATTGGCCACCGGCGTTGTGCATTGAAGAAGCCTGTGCTCCGAAGGTCCCCTTCAGCAGGAGAGGATGAGGGGCTCGGAGCAGGAGTCAGGTGGTAAGTGAAGGGAGGGGAGATGGGGGAGAGGAGGGGCCCACACTGGAAATCCTAGTGGCAGCCCTGTCACCATTGGTCATAGATCATTGAAGATTTTAAATTATCGATGGTCAATGGTTAGCCATAGCCTGGAGTTTGGTAGGAAATGCTTTTTGAGACCAGCTTAGGGGGGTCTGCAGATGCCCTGCCCGAAGCCTACCCAGCTCTCATTCCCGGAGGTGCATCCTTGTCCTGTTTCTTTGGAGGAGAGGTATCAAGCCTTCCATAGAGTGCATTTACCATGTGTTCCATAACAGCGTGTCAAACAAAGGGCCTGATTCTGGTTCACTCGCAAAAGCAAATTCTCCTCTAATGGACAAAACCATGTGCACTGCAGGTGGGGCAGATGTAACATGTGCAGAGAGTTAGATATGGGTGGGATTTGTACTTCAAACAGTTCTCTATATTGCAGTGTAAAAATAAAGCAGCCAGTATTTTCCCTGCACAGAAACAAAATATCTTACCCAAATCTAACTCTATAACACAGGTTCTCAAACTCGGTCCTCAGGACCCCACACAGTGCATGTTTTCCAGATCTCCTCACAGAATCACAAGTGAAATAATTAGCTCCACCTGTGTCAATGAGTAATGAATGCACCTGTTGGGTGACCTGGAACGCGTGACCTGTGTGGGATCCTGAGGACCGAGTTTGATAACCTCTGCTCTAGTATCACAAAGAGAAACATTACAATGAATATATGTATATGTAACTACTTCAGTAGTTAAGTGGAGTGATCCAGGAAGGGTGAGGATAAGGGGGCAGTTATCCGTCCTGGGCCCCATTTTTGGCATCCCTGGAGCTTTGAGATGATGTTATCAGAACAGGTGGAGTAATTCAGGCCCTGTCCCCAGGTATCCTGATTACACAGTGAATCACTGCAATATATAAATGATCTCTCTTCCTATGGGGACACTATGCACGTCCCCGGATTCGGCATGTAAGTCTGCCCTGGAGACTAATGCCACCATAATGGCTCAATCACATCCACAGTTTCCAGGGGAGATGAGAAATGACAGGAGACACTACACTGCCGGCCATAGGGGGGTGGGCGCTCACTACAGCCAGACAGAGGAATGAATCAGATGGGACAGGAATGTAATGCACCCGCCAATCACCTCTTCCCCGTGTTCCATGGCTCCCGGGTGATAACTGGTGACACATCTATACAGGGATCAGGGGAAAGGTAGTCAGCGCATGTTTTCTGGGTCTCCTCACAGACTTACTAGGGAAATTATTAGCACCACCTGTGTCAGTGAGCAATCTGCACCTCTGCTCCTGCTGGTGGCCTGGGGAACAGGAGCTCTCCGGGGTCCTGAGTTCTGAGAACCACTACTGTATGCTGTATGTCTATATGCTGCACAGACATCTTGTATGGCAGGTCTGGCTCTACAGCTCCACAGTTTTAGCATTCTCTAATAGTAAAACTGTGGCAAAGCATGCTGGGACTTGTAGTTTTACAACAACTGGAGAGCCACACTGACTGTATCGTGTTACCCTATGTATATACAGCACAGACGTATCATAAGTGAAGGAGTAATGATGTAGGACAGGTAGGTGGAGGAGTGACAGATGCAGCACAGGTAGCTGGAGGTGTGAGGGATGTGAGACAGGTAGGTTGAGGTGTGACAGATGCGGGGCAGGTAGGTGAAGGTGTATAGGATGTGGGGCAGGTAGGTGGAGGTGTGACAGATATGGGACAGATAGGGGGAGGTGTGAAGGATGTGGGACAAGTAGGTGGAGGTGTGAAGGAGGTCGGACAGGTAGGTGGAGGTGTGAAGTAGGCGGGACAAGAAGGTGGAGGTGTGAGGGATGCGGGACAGGTAGGAGGAGGTGTGAGGGATGTGGGACAGGTAGGTGGAGGTGTGAAGGATGCGGGACAGGTAAGTGGAGGTGTGAAGGATGATGGACAGGTAGGTAGAGGTGTGAAGAGTGCTGGACAGGTAGGTGGAGGGGTGAAGGATGCTAAACAGGTAGGTGGAGGTGTGAAGGACAGGTAGGTGGAGGTGTGAAGGATGCTGGACAGGTAGGTGGAGGTGTGACGGATGCTGGACAGGTAGGAGGAGGTGTGAAGGATGATGGACAGGTAGGTGGAGGTGTGAAGAGTGCTGGACAGGTAGGTAGAGGGGTGAAGGATGCTGAATAGGTAGGTGGAGGTGTGAAGGATGCTGGACAGGTAGGTGGAGGTGTGAAGGATGATGGACAGGTAGGTGGAGGTGTGAAGAGTGCTGGACAGGTAGGTGGAGGGGTGAAGGATGCTAAACAGGTAGGTGGAGGTGTGAAGGACGAGTAGGTGGAGGTGTGAAGGATTCTGGACAGGTATGTGGAGGTGTGAAAGATGCTGAACAGGTAGGTGAAGGTGTGAAGGATGCTGAACAGGTAGGTGGAAAGGATGCTGGACAGGTAGGTGGAGGTGTGAAGGATGATGGACAGGTAGGTGGAGGTGTGAAGAGTGCTGGACAGGTAGGTGGAGGGGTGAAGGATGCTGGACATGTAGGTGGAGGGGTGAAGGATGCTGAACAGGTAGGTGGAGGTGTGAAGGACAGGTAGGTGGAGGTGTGAAGGATTCTGGACAGGTAGGTGGAGGTGTGAAGGATTCTGGACAGGTAGGTGGAGGTGTGAAGGATGATGGACAGGTAGGTGGAGGTGTGAAGAGTGCTGGACAGGTAGGTGGAGGTGTGAAGGATGATGGACAGGTAGGTGGAGGTGTGAAGAGTGCTGGACAGGTAGGTGGAGGTGTGAAGGATGCTGGACATGTAGGTGGAGGGGTGAAGGATGCTGAACAGGTAGGTGGAGGTGTGAAGGACAGGTAGGTGGAGGTGTGAAGGATTCTGGACAGGTAGGTTGAGGTGTGAAGGATTCTGGACAGGTAGGTGGAGGTGTGAAGGATGCTGAACAGGTAGGTGGAGGTGTGAAGCACAGTTCCTGTACCCAGGTATCCTAATTACACAGTGAAGTGTCAGAAGCCTCCAGCACTTTTCCTGTGGCCACTAGCAGCCTCTATATGGTCCTGATGTCTTAGTTGTCACTCGTTTGGGGTCCAGGATGTTTTCCCCACTTTTTCATGCCCCTCCCCCAGGTCGAAAAGGTTGCGCTCCCTCGCAACTGTCATTTCTAGTTGGAACTCACATTTCGGGGTGCGCATTTGTGAGCTGCATACAAGTTGTACGGATCCCTCATCAAAGGTAACATTGACCCCTCCATTACCACCATAGGGGTCTCCTGGTTTGTTTGTTTTCTGCACCAATCAGCGTGTAGCTTTCATAAGAATAATGCAAGTGAGAGAACAGCCCAGCCTGCCACCAAAGCCACGGACCTGTACGTCCTGGCGAGGGTGATACGGGCATCCTGGAAGCAATGCTACAGAAAGGGGACACAGGCGGCTTCTCCCTGCGCAGCTGTCCTGGTAAATCACATCCAAGTGTATAATTGGCCTATTTATTAAACTAACACTGATTGCGGTGATAAGTGTTATTGTGCGTCGCTGCGATAATGACTATCTGACGCCTGGTATTATAAGTTCCTCGTCGCAGCTGCTAAGTGGTACTTAGCTGCCACAACGCAAACTATCCTGAGTGATAAGAGTTAATCAGGGGAAGGGGGGGGGGTATGCGCTCTGGGAATTCATGGAACTGGAAGCCGAGTGTCTACCTCCTCTGCTTTTACTGAGAAAGCAGGAATTTGCGGCTAAAACATGTAAGTTATATTATTTATACCATTTATACCATTTCCCTGTGAAAACATTATATAGAGCTAATGGTAATATAAAAGTATCTGATAGAAAGACAAATCTTTTAATGTACAGTATAGGTACAACAGGCAGCTGCCTGGGGGCCCAGAGTTCTAAGGGCCTCCGAGCACTGGCGGGTGGTGGTCACACAATCAGAGTGGGAGGCAGCGTTCTCTACCTGCCTCCCAGCCTGTAGCCAGTCAGTGAGTGGCTGTCAGCATGCTGATTGGTGGATAGATGGATCTATCCACCAATAAGAGTGCAGCATTCTCTACCTGCCTCCCAGTCTGCAGCCAGACAATGAGTGGTTGTCAGTATGCGGATGGTGGATGGAAGTAGCAATCCACCAATCAGAATGCATCATTCTCTACCAGCCTCCCAGCCTGCAGACAGACAGTGAGTGGCTGTCAGCATGCTGATTGGTGGATGGCTGGAGCTATACACCAATAAGAATGCAGCATCCTTTACCTGCCTCCCAGCCTGCAGACAGACCCCACTGTTATCCCAAATTACAGATCATACGACCACAACTATACATTCCATTGCTGGCTATCCATTCTATCTACATATATATATATATAGTCCAGGTACTCCGCACCAGTAGGTGAGGAGTGTGGAGCACTCGCCAATTTCACAAACTAGCCGTGTGAAGTGGTTTAATGTGGTCAAAAATCCAGCAAAAACATCACAGTGAAGTATGCCTTTGTTGGGCACCCCACAGCTGCTATATTGGGTGAGAGTGACCTTGCACTTTAGGGAAGGCTTTTAGTGCATCTGGGTATTATTATAAGGTTGACTTATAATTGCTTTATACACCACGGCCCCTTGAGAAGCATCACACCAGCTTAATGATATCGCACGACTCATCCAAGAATTGTAACCATGGCATTAGTCACGGGGAGGAACGGCATCACATGACTCACTCCCATGATGTCATGGCAACAGCAGTAACTTTCCCATCCTATAAGAGATCACGTGACTTACCCCAGAGTTGTCATGGTGACGATAGTGTACCAGAAGGCAGCAGGAATGCTGGTGAACTTTGTCTTGCTCGTCCCCTTTTCTGCATAGAACATGACGGTGGCGAAGATGATGATGGCCATGGTGAGGGAGAAGAGGAGGAAGCCGAGCTCCGAGGCACAGCTCTTCAGAGTGTAGCCTAGGATACGCAGTCCCTGGGAGTGTCGGGAAAACTTGAAGATCCGGAAGACGCGGAAAACGCGCAACGTGACAAAGGCACCACTCACATTCTCATTGTCCGGCATGACCAGGCCTATGTAGAACGGCATTATGGCCACCACATCGATGATGCTCATAACACTGCGCATAAACTTACAACGGCTTGGCGCTGCAAACAGCCGCATGAGGTACTCAAAGGTGAAGATAAGGACACAAGCTGTATCCATGCAGTCAAAGGCTAGTACATACTTTTCCCCACACGGCAAATCCTTGAGGCGACCAGCGGGTGGGCGACAAGGCACCGTCTCCACCACGTTCGCTATCACCGACACGGCAATGAAGAAGCCGGTGACGTAGTAGAAGACCAGGGCCATAGTGCTGGTGTGAGGGTTCTCGAAGGCTCTCCACAGTTGCTGGCGGAAGGTACTGCCGGGGGGCAAGGGGGCATCGACGGCAGTCTCCGCTTCCGTGTCCTCTGCCAGCCTCTCCAGGTTCTCCTTCTTGCGATCGCGGTATTCTTCTAGACAGCAGTCTCCGATGATCTCAGGAATTATACCGTAGAAGGACAGCTCCTCGTCGAAGGCCTGGATGCACTCATGGCGAGGGTAATGCAACTTGCCTGTCCGGTAGAAGTTGAGTATGTGTCGGAACATCTCCGGATCACGGTCAAAGAAGTATTCTTGTGTCTCTTGGTTGAAGAAGAACTCTTTCTCCGTGCTGCCCAACAGGGTGTCCGGGTACCTGTCCAACGTGTTCCTCCAAGTTTGGAACTTCCTCCCACTGACGTTTACCATAAGTATCTCATCATTTCTCTTCCTTTTGTCATTGGGGGCCTTGGGCATCGGCCTCTTGGCGAGGGGAAGCCATCCCACAGCTGCTGCTCTAGCGAAGGGGAGCCACGTAGCCACTCCAGCCGCCATATTCAAATGGCTAAGTCTTCAACAGACGCAAGTCCAGTGTTTTGGTCCAGAAAGTGACCATGAAAAGGTGGACCTGCCACAAGACAACTATAATTCCACTCCAAGACACAAAAGAACAGAAGTTTCGAAGATGACACCAAGATGCACAATGGACTTCCAGGAGACCCCCTGTCCTGCTTTGGAGCTCCCAGGTTCAGTGAAACCAGATCGGGTTGGGCAACACGGGGGCTATGGCACATAAGGGATGTACCCCACAGCTCCAGTGTAGAGCAGCATCCTTTAAGCCTACTTGTTCTCTCTACGTCCGTTCACATTCTCGCTGTTCTTCTTGGATCATCTGCCTGCATCCTGTGTTCTTCTCCCACACAGTCTGTCGTCAGTCTGCCTTCCAGTATACTCTGTTCTGTTGGCAAATGGAGAAAATAAGTCACATATAAGATATGAAAAAGAGAGAGAGGAGAATCACAATACACGCTTCACACACACCTTTATAGAGTCCTATGCATGTCTTACATTTCCTAATACACTGACATCAGGACACAGTGACCTCCCCCCTCCTCCTAATACACAGACATCAGGGGACACTGACCTCTGACCTCCTAATACACAGACATCAGGGGACACTGACCTCATTCCTCCAAATACACAGGCATCAGGACACACTGACCTCTCCCCTCCTCCTAATACACAGGCCTCAGTACACACTGACCTCTCCTCTCCTCCAAATACACAGACATCAGGACATACTGACCTTTCCCATCCTCCTAATACACAGACATCAGGACTCACTGACCTCTCCCCTCCTCCTAATACACAGACATCAGGGCACACTGACCTCTCCCCTCCTCCTAATACACAGGCATCAGGACACACTGACCTCTCCCCTCCTCCAAATACACAGACATCAGTACACACTGACCTCTCCCCTCCTCCTAATACACAGGCCTCAGTACACACTGAACTCTCCCCTCCTCCTAATACACAGACATCAGGACACACTGACCTCTCCCCTCCTCCAAATACACAGGCATCAGGACACACTGACCTCTCCCCCCTCCTAATACACAGGCCTCAGGACACACTGACCTCTCCCCTCCTAATACACAGACATCAGGACACACTGATCTCTCCCCTCCTAATACACAGACATCAGGGGACACTGACCTCTCCCTTCCTCCTAATACACAGACATCAGGGGACATTGACCTATCCCCTCCTCCTAATACACAGACATCAGGGGACACTGACCTCTGACCTCCTAATACACAGACATCAGGGCACACTGACCTCTCCCCTCCTCCTAATACACAGGCATCAGGACACACTGACCTCTCCCCTCCTCCTAATACACAGGCCTCAGTACACACTGACCTCTCCTCTCCTCCTAATACACAGACATCAGGACATACTGACCTTTCCCATCCTCCTAATACACTGACATCAGGACTCACTGACCTCTCCCCTCCTCCTAATACACAGACATCAGGGCACACTGACCTCTCCCCTCCTCCTAATACACAGACATCAGGGGACACTGACCTCTCCCCTCCTCCAAATACACAGGCATCAGGACACACTGACCTCTCCCCTCCTCCTAATACACAGGCCTCAGTACACACTGACCTCTCCCCTCCTAATACACAGACATCAGGACACACTGATCTCTCCCCTCCTAATACACAGACATCAGGGGACACTGACCTCTCCCTTGCTCCTAATACACATACATCAGGGGACATTGACCTATCCCCTCCTCCTAATACACAGACATCAGGGGACACTGACCTCTCCCCTCCTCCTAATACAAATACATCAGGGGACACTGTCCTCTCCCCTCCTAATACACAGACGCCAGGGCACACCGACCTCTCTCCTCCTCCTAATACACAGACATCAGGGCACACACTGACCTCTCCCCTCCTAATACACAGAAATCAGGACACACTGACCTCTCCCCTCCTCCTAATACACAGACATCAGGACACACTGACCTCTCCCCTCCTCCTAATAGACAGACATTAAGGGACACACTGACCTTTCCCCTCCTCCTAATACACAGACATCAGGGCACACACTGACCTCTCCCCTCCTAATGCACAGACATCAGGAGACACTGACCTCTCCCCTCCTCCTGATACAAAGACATCAGGGGACACTGACCTCTCCCCTGCTCCTAATACAAAGACATCAGGAGACACTGACCTCTCTCTTCCTAATACACAGACATCAGGGGACACTAACCTCTCCCCTTCTCCTAATACCCAGACATCAGGACACACTGACCTCTTTCCTCCTAATTAACAGACATCAGGGGACACTGACCTCTCCCCTCCTCCTAATACAAAGGCATCAGGAGACACTGAGCTCTCCCCTCCTCCTAATACACAGACATCAGGACACCCTGACCTCTCCCTCCCTCCAAATACACAGACATCAGGACACACTGACCTCTCCTCCTAATACACAGACATCAGGACATAATGACCTTTCACATCCTCCTAATACACAGACATCAGGACTCACTGAACTCTCCCCTCCTCCTAATACACAGACATCAGGACACACTGACCTCTCCCCTCCTCCAAATACACAGGCATCAGGACACACTGACCTCTCCCCCCCTCCTAATACACAGGCCTCAGGACACACTGACCTCTCCCCTCCTAATACACAGACATCAGGACACACTGATCTCTCCCCTTCTAATACACAGACATCAGGGGACACTGACCTCTACCTTCCTCCTAATACACAGACATCAGGGGACACTGACCTCTCCCCTCCTCCTAAAACAAAGGCATCAGGAGACACTGAGCTCTCCCCTCCTCCTAATACACAGACATCAGGACACACTGACCTCTCCCTCCCTCCAAATACACAGACATCAGGACACACTGACCTCTCCCCTCCTCCTAATACACAGACATCAGGACTCACTGACCTCTCCCCTCCTCCTAATACACAGACATCAGGGGACACTGACCTCTCCCCTCCTCCAAATACACAGGCATCAGGACACACTGACCTCTCCCTCCTCCTAATACACAGACATCAGGACACACTGACCTCTCCCCTCCTAATACACAGACATCAGGACACACTGATCTCTCCCTTCTAATACACAGACATCAGGGGACACTGACCTTTCCCTTCCTCCTAATACACAGACATCAGGGGACATTGACCTCTCCCCTCCTCCTAATACACAGACATCAGGGGACACTGACCTCTCCCCTCCTCCTAATACA
Source organism: Crinia signifera (assembly GCF_055691185.1). Taxonomy (NCBI): domain Eukaryota; kingdom Metazoa; phylum Chordata; class Amphibia; order Anura; family Myobatrachidae; genus Crinia; species Crinia signifera. The sequence continues at coordinate 18,678,846 of NC_139225.1, forward strand.
AATACATCAGGGGACACTGTCCTCTCCCCTCCTAATACACAGACACCAGGGCACACCGACCTCTCTCCTCCTCCTAATACACAGACATCAGGGCACACACTGACCTCTCCCCTCCTAATACACAGACATCAGGACACACTGACCTCTCCCCTCCTCCTAATACACAGACATCAGGGCACACTGACCTCTCCCCTCCTCCCAATACACAGACATCAAGGGACACACTGACCTTTCCCCTCCTCCTAATACACAGACATCAGGGCACACACTGACCTCTCCCCTCCTAATGCACAGACATCAGGAGACACTGACCTCTCCCCTCCTCCTAATACAAATACATCAGGGGACACTGACCTCTCCCCTCCTCCTAATACAAAGACATCAGGAGACACTGACCTCTCTCTTCCTAATACACAGACATCAGGGGACACTAACCTCTCCCCTTCTCCTAATACACAGACATCAGGACACACTGACCTCTTCCTCCTCCTAATACAAAGACATCAGGGGACACTGACCTCTCCCCTCCTCCTAATACAAAGACATCAGGAGACACTGACCTCTCTCTTCCTAATACACAGACATCAGGGGACACTAACCTCTCCCCTCCTCCTAATACACAGGCATCAGGACACACTGACCTCTCCCCTCCTCCAAATACACAGACATCAGTACACACTAACCTCTCCCCTTCTCCTAATACACAGACATCAGGACACACTGACCTCTTCCTCCTCCTAATACAAAGGCATCAGGAGATACTGAGCTCTCCCCTCCTCCTAATACACAGACATCAGGACACACTGACCTCTGTCCACCTCCTAATACACAGGCATCAGGACACACTGACCTTTCCCCTCCTGCCTAATACACAGACACCAGGGCACAATGACCTCTCCCCTCCTTCTAATACACAGACATCAGACACACTGACCTCTCCCCTCCTCCTAATACACAGACATCAGACACACTGACCTCTCCCCTCCTCCTAATACACAGACACCAGGACACACTGACCTCTCCCCTCCTCCTAATACACAGACATCAGGGCACACTGTCCTTTCCCCTCCTCCTAATACACATACATCAGACACACTGACCTATCCCCTCCTCCTAATACACAGAAATCAGGGCAGACCAATCTTTCCCCTCCTCCTTATACACAGACATCAGGGGACACACTGACCTCTCCCCTCCTTCTAATACACAGACATCAGGGGACACTGACCTCGCCCCTCCTCCTAATACACAGACTTCAGGACACACTGAGCTCTCCCCTCCTCCTAATACACAGACATCAGGACACACTGACCTCTGTCCTCCTCCTAATACACAGAAATCAGGGGACACTGACTTCTCCCCTCCTCCTTATACACAGACACCAGGGTACACACTGACCTCTCCCCTCCTCCTAATACACAGACATCAGGGGACACTGACTTCTCCCCTCCTCCTAATACACAGACATCCAGACATATTGACCTCTCCCCTCCTCCTAATACACAGACACCAGGGGACACCGACCTCTCTCCTCCTCCTAATAAACAGACATCAGGGCACACACTGACCTCTCCTCTCCTAATACAGACATCAGGACACACTGACCTTTCCCCTCCTCCCAATACAAAGACATCAGGAGACACTGACCTCTATCCTCCTAATACACAGACATCAGGGGACATTAACCTCTCCCCTTCTCCTAATAAACAGACATCAGGGGACACTGACCTCTTCCCTCCTAATACACAGACATCAGGGGACACTGACCTCTCCCCTCCTAATACACAGACATCAGGACACACTAACCTCTCCCCTTCTCCTAATACACAGACATCAGGGGACACTGACCTCTTCATCCTCCTAATAAAAAGACCTCTTCATCCTCTTCATCCTCCTAATAAAAAGACATCAGGGGACACTGACCTCTCCCCTACTCCTAATACAAAGGCATCAGGAGACAATTAGCTCTCCCCTCCTCCTAATACACAGATATCAGGGGACACTAACCTCTCCCCTCCTCCTAATACACAGACATCAGCACACATTGACCTCTCCCCTCCTCCTAATACACAGACACCAGGCCACACTGACCTCTATCCTCCTCCTAATACACAGACATCAGGGCACACCGATCTTTCCCCTCCTCCTTATACACAGACATCAGGGGACACACTGACTTCTCTCCTCCTAGTACACAGACACCAGGGGACACCGACCTCTCTCCTCCTCCTAATACACAGACATCAGGGCACACTGACCTCTCCCCTCCTCCTAATACACAGACATCAGAGGACACACTGACCTCTCCCCTCCTCCTAATACACTGACATCAGAGGACACAGTGACCTCTCCCCTCCTCCTAATACACAGACATCAGGGGACACTGACCTATCCCCTCCTAATACACAGACATCAGGGGAGACTGACCTCTCCCCTCCTAATACACAGACATCAGGGCACACACTGACCTTTCACCTCCTAATGCACAGACATCAGAAGACACTGACCTCTCCCCTCCTCCTAATACAAAGACATCAGGGGACACTGACCTCTCCCCTCCTCCTAATACAAAGACAGCAGGAGACACTGACCTCTTCATTCTCCTAATAAAAAGACATCAGGGGACACTGACCTCTCCCCTCCTCCTAATACACAGACATCAGGACACACTGACCTCTCCCCTCCTCCTCATACACATACATCAGGACACACTGACCTCTCCCCTCCTCCTAATACACATACATCAGGACACACTGACCTCTCCCCTCCTAATACACAGACATCTGGACACACTGACCTCTCCCCTCCTAATACACAGATATTAAGTCACACTGACCTCTCCCCTCCTCCTAATACACAGACATCTGGACACAGTGACCTTTCCCCTCCTAATACACAGACACCAGGGGACACTGACCTCTCCCCTCCTAATATACATTCATCAGGACACACTGACCTCTCCCCTCCTCCTAATACACTGACACCAGGGGACACTGACCTCTTCCCTCCTCCTAATACACAGACATCAGGACACACGGACCTCTCCCCTCCTCCTAATACACAGGCATAAGGACACACTGACCTCTCCCCTCCTTCTAATACACTGACATCAGGACACACTGACCTCTCCTCTCCTCCTAATACACAGACATCAGGACACACTGACCTCTCCCCTCCTCCTAATACACAGACATCAGGACACACTGACCTCTCCCCTCCTCCTAATACACAGACATAAGGACACACTGACCTCTCCCCTGCTCCTAATATACAGACACCAGGAAACGTTAACTACTCCCCTCCTCCTAATACACAGACATCAGGGGACACTGACTTCTCACCTCCTCCTAATATACAGACATCAGGGGACACACTGACCTCTCCCCTCCTCCTAATACACAGACATCAGGGGTTATTGACCTCTCCCCTCCTCCTAATATACAGACACCAGGACACATTAACTTCTCCCCTCCTCCTAATACACAGACATCCGGACACACTGACCTCTCCCCTCCTCCTAATACACAGACATCAGGACACACTGACCTCTTCCCTCCTCCTAATACACAGACATCCGTACACACTGACCTCTCCTCCTAATACACAGACAATATAACACCTAGATGAAATCTATAGTTACAGTACACAGCAATTTGTGTTGCCAGAATCTCACTACATTCATTGGACGTTACATCCCTTAGATTTATGAACATTGAGAAGACAGCGTAGTAAGACGCGCCATCTACCCAGGCGTGCGCGGCCCTATCTGAATAATCCCATTCCGTCTCATCAAGCTGCTAACTAGGATCCGTCATCGGCTGTGATAAGGAGACGGACGCACTGGGAGACGCTGTCACTCAGAATACAGAGGCTGGGAGATGTCTATGTGACAATAACGCAGTGACAGAAGGACGAGCAGGGAGAATAGAACACGTTTTTCCTATACTTCAAATACAACCACTTGGGCGCCCATTTATCAAGCGTTTGCTGCTATATCCCCAAAAACGGTACTTATGTAATATCTGGACTCCCGTTTTTCTTATGAGACCGCGTCTCCTCGCGGGGCTCGCTGCGCTCACCACGCTTCGGGCATGGTGGCTCGTTGCGCTCGCCACACTATATAAAATCAACTCCATGCGTAGTTGGATAGTAGGGGTATGAAAAAATGGGGTGCATTTAACATGGGAGTCCAGATAATACAAGTACCCCAAAAACACCTTTTCAGGGGTTAGACATAAATATTCATTATCCCCAAATGTATAGAGGCACAGTATCACTAATACCAGCTGCAATCCCTACATTGCCGTCTACTAACTCCTCCTACTGCGCAGTAAGACGTTAAGGTGAGTACAATTTCATGTAAAATCGCTGGGAATATGGTCGCTGAGCGACCATATTGCCAGTGATTTCGAGCGCAGCTGGCGATAAATCGCCAGCTGCGCGCTCCCGTGTGCACTGCCTAATGGTCGCTGGTCGCAGGCGCATGCTCCTGCGACCAGCGGCTTTCCCCCGGCGATCGCTGTGCTGGGAGGTCAGCGCCGGGGAAATCAGCGTTGATCTCCCCAGCCCCGTGCTGCTGCTCCCTCCCTCCTCCCATCAAAGTGACAGCAGCAGCGTCTGCTGCTGCAGCGCTCCCCCTCCGCCCCGTAGCAGTGTCTCCGTTTCATCGCTGATGAAAAGGAGACACTGAGCAATATGATTGCTGGGGATATATTGCTAGCAATATATCCCCAGCAATCATATTACCCCGTGTGTACACAGCATTAGTGCCACCACCAGGATCCTACCCGACACCTGGCTCTGCTCACTTCCAAGTGTGGGCTTATAATACTCACTGGAATCCACTGGCACTGTGACTATTGGGATTCTGCCGGCCTTGCGCTCTAGGCATGACATCATTGGCGTAGGGCATGGGACCCACACTCTTACCGCACTGCCAGCCACAGTTATAATGTAACATAAGTAGTGAGGGGACAGGAGATTGGACATTCACTCTCTTGTACCGTTTCCCTAGATAGGAATCATTTGGGGAGGAGAGGAGATGTTCTCTGCTATCCCCAGCGGCTTACATGTGCAAACGCGGCTTAGCCAGCAGGTCTGAATGATGCCCCTGATCGTACAGCTGTGAATCGGCCAGCGATTAGTTTAGCATTTAAGTGAAAACCGTTCACATCCGAACCCAGAAAAATGTCCAAAACCCATCAAAACAAGCTCAACATCAAATGGTTTGTGCACTGGCCACAACCCATCGCAGCCGCCGCGCAGCCCAGGACTTACCCGGCGGCTGTGATTAATACAGGAGTATCCGGTCTGCCACTGACGTCAAACCGTCCCCTAACAGGCTTTGGCACGCCAGCATTTTCCCGGAATTTGCAGCTTCACGCAACCGTACTGCGAACCTTATGCATGTGCAGCGCATCTACAATCGGACACTGTTCTAATCCGCAGCCCTGTGATCAGGTCCGAATCGGGCCCGTTATGAAATGGCCCCACGCCTCTTACACCCAGCGCAGCAGAACAGAGACCATTGCCCACCTCGCTCCTATATTTCCTTGCTGACAAATGATCCCCAGACTGTAATTCTTCATGTAGAGTGCTCCGGAACAGCAGAAGTGCTCCATAGGCAGGTCTGTCAGTCAGACCATCGCTGGTATAGATCCTCCGAGGGTCAGACACAAAGGGGGAGACGGCAAATACTCCTCACAACGCTATATGTAAAAGTGCAATATACAGGGATCCATACCGCAAAATCAGCTGTTTCCCCTACGACATTTCTGCATAAATAATTTATTATCGTTGAAATACTTAATGCAAGCAAAGTCTCCTCACTCCTAAATGTGCTGAATACGGCTCCTTATTTACATAGGGGGAGGGGCTGGAAACTTAGGAGGAGGAGACAGAGGAAAAGTTGTTCTAATAAAGTCTACATCATCATAAAACGGAGGCAGCCATATTGGATACCACCTCAGAAATGATATGCAATATGGCAATCTCACAGGCAAACCCAGGGGGGGGGGTTCCAGTTGTCCTGAAACCCCCCTCGACTTCCAATCAGCCGGGACGGTGGCCACTGCATGCAGTATAAAGGGACGGGATGGAGCGGCTGCACCTGGCGGCCACTGTATAAGCTTCCTTCAAGATGAAAGGAGTTAGGAGTGGGTGGGTGGGTGGGTGGGTTGGTACTTTGGGGCAGATTTATTAAGTCTGGTGAAATTATAAAGTGTCTGGTTTTTATCACCAGCCAATCAGCTCCTAACTGTGAAGTTACAGGCTTGGTTTGAAAAATGACAGGTAGGAGCTGATTGGCCGGTGAGAAAAACCAGACACTTTACTAAAATGTGTTTTCTACTTCACATGTGATGTTGCTATGGGCAACTCATCAGATCCTGTCTACTATCTTCTAGAGCTGTGGTAGCCAATGTTAGTCCTCGAGAGCTACCAACAGCTCACATTTTCCAGCTCACCTCGCAGGTACACAGGTGCACTCATTACTGACGGACACATTGTAAAAGATCCACAGGTGGAGCTAAATACTTCACTTGTCATTCTGTGAGAAGATCTGGGAAACTTTAGCGTTGGCTACCCCTGCCCTAGAGAGTGCTAAATAAATAGGGAGTAGATTCTGATTGGTTGCCCATAGCAACAACACATATGAAGTAGAATACACGTCTTAGTAAATGTCCCCCTTTATCACTTATACCCCATTTACACCGCCGCAAAACCCCAGGACTTTGGCGGGTCAGCGGCGGTGTAAATGGGACACGCCATGTCCCTTTACACGGGACTTCTACAGCTAGAACACGGCAAGGACCTGGGTAGAGGGTGGTGTAAATGGGTATGCCAGGGTTGACTACCTGACTCTCTCCTTCAGGGAGAAAATGCTCTGTTCCTGGGCTTCACCTGTGGTGACACCTTTCTTACCAATTACCTAGCTCCCCACAGGTGATGGCAATCCTACATTACCAGGGAAGTCCAGGCGCAGAGCATTTTCTCCTGCATGGAGAGGGTCAGGTAGGCAACCATGGGGTTAGGGTTACCACCTTTCCCCTTTAATTCTGGACACATATTAATTACACAGGTTCTGTGGCTGGCTGACTTCAAGACTCCATTTCACCTGGTTTTAAACTTCCACAGAACCTGTGTAATTAATATGTGTTCGGAATTAAAGGGGCAAGGTGGTAACCCTACATGGGGTACGCCGGGTCATCTGACCCGGCTCCCATTTACATCAATGGGGGACGTGCAACCTGTGGGGGGGGGAGGGGCACAGACAGCCTGCGTTGCTGTTTGCTATACTCTGCAGACAGCAGCGGTGGCAGCAGAGGAGGTGAATGGATGTCTGTGTGCGGCATCCATTCACCTCCCGGGCGACGGCTGGGGGCTGCACGGGGGCTGGGGGCAGCCCAGCAACTTACCTTGGTGCTGGGCTGCCCCCAGCACGGTGATCGGTGTTTCCGGCAGGGATCACTGCGGTCCCGACGCTTGGAGATGATGTCATCTCCAAGCTCCGCCTCCATGTACACTGCGGGTGGGCACCTTAGTGTAAACGGTGTAAATCCCGGATCCGACCCAGCTTGGATCCTTCTTCCAAATGCGAGTGCGGGGGGCGGGCAGTTGACATCACCGGCTGTCAGCTGCCCACCCATTTACTTCCCAGCGCGCACGCATATGCAGAGCAACCTTACATATATGTGCACCTTCCACATTTTTGGATGGTCGGCAACCATCGAAAGATGTGGGTGGATCCCCTGTTACCGTGTAACATCCAATCGCATGCCCTGCGTGTGAACCGCACTACTGAATTGGTGGCGGCAGCCAACCATTCGCAAGGCAGGGTTTAGTGGACTCACAAGCCTTGCGAACCAACCAGAATAACCGCCTTTATCTCTTACCAAGTCTCGGTGTACCTCCCCTTACTACATATGCTCTAATGAGCAGCCCCCCTCCATCCTACCCTTAGGTGACCTATGTCAGCCAATTGGTAAATATTAGCATTACAGAGGGGGGACTCAGACAGACCCCCTTGGGTCATTCTGCCTCCCCCATACCTCCGCTCAGTACAGCGCTGCAGAGATTTGTGCAGTATTATAAATAAATGATGAGAATAATCTGCCAGGACGTCAGTGGAAATGTGTTTGGGGGCATATTTCTTCCCTAAATCCTGCATTAACACACCGCGCTGCACACATGAGCTGCGTGTTCATTCCGTGTACTGCAGCACACGCTAAGCGGGCCGACTAATGCCAAACTCTTCCCCTTCTGGCCAGCGCTGTGCAAGGAATCACTGCCTGATTCATTTTCACATGATAATTGCTGCGCTCCCTGCTGTAATGTAGATATGGCCTGGAGTGGTAATGGGGAACGCGGTGGAGAACGGCGCCTCTGTATACAGTGCGGTCACATGGCAAAGCCGTACGCTCCTGCTGAGTGCAGAATATATACACACATATACAGCCTGGCACTCGCTAAGCATGCTGCGATATAGGCCCTTATTCTGGTTCACTCGCAAAGGCAAATTCCTTCTCAAATGGACAAAACCATGTGCACTGCAGGTGGGGCAGATGTAACTTGTGCAGAGGGAATTCGATTTGGGTGGGGTTTTACTTTCAAGTGAGATCTATGGTGCAGTGTAAAAATAAAGCAGCCAGTATTTTCCCTGCACAGAAACAAAATAACCCAAATCTAAATCTCTCTGCACATGTTACATCTGCCCCACCTGCAGTGCACATGGTTTTGCCCATTTTCCAAACAAATTTGTACTGAGCTCAGATCTGAATAAGGGCCTGTGTCCCTTGTCTCTATACCAGGCAGGGAGAGATCCCTGCGGTGTTTCTGTCAGGCCCCTGTGGTTTCTAAGGGGCCCATTTATCATTGTATATTTGCAGATAAATCTTCGAAAACATCAGTTTTCGGGGGTTAGCTGCGAATATTAAGGTATCCTCCGAATGTTTCAAGAGGGACAGCAGCAGGAATCTCCGATCCCTGCTGCGGTCCCCCCTGTACCACCTCTGACCACCTCCTCCATAGATTTCTATGGGGGATGCGAAGCTACCCGATGTATCAACATTGGGCAGCAGCAGCAGCGCATCGCATCCGTGGGCTACGATTCTGAGATGGCAGTAACCCTATGTAGCCTAGTGGGGCGTCAGCACTAACCGCGCATTCGCAGACCCCCTGGCGCCCGGTACAGCACAATGCAGGGTTGGGCTCCTTTCGGAGCGGGGGATGATACATACAATGCGATCCTGGGCGGTAATATTCCACCCAGATCACATTGTAAATGTGATCATTGATAAAATGGCCCCTATGTCAGGTACAGGTCCCCGTGGTCTCTCTGTCAGGCAGGGGTCCCCGCAGTCTCTCTGTCAGGCACGGGTCCCATAGTCTCTCTGTCAGGCAGCCGTCCCCATAGTCTCTCTGCCAGGCAGCGTTCCCAGCAGTCTCTCTGTCAGGAAGCGGTCCCCATAGTCTCTATGTCAGGCAGAGGTCCCCACAGTCTCTCTGTCAGTAAGCGGTCTCTGCGCTCTCTCTGTCAAGCAGCGGTCCCCACAGTCTCTCTGTCAGTAAGCGGTCCCCGCGGTCTCTCTGTCAGGAAGCAGTCCCCACAGTCTATATGTCAGGCAGAGGTCCCCGTGGTCTCTCTGTCAGGCAGCGGTCCCCACAGTCTTTCTGTCAGTAAGCGGTCTCTGCGCTCTCTCTGTCAAGCAGCGGTCCCCACAGTCTCTCTGTCAGGAAGCGGTCCCTGTGGTCTCTCTGTCAGGAAACTGTCCCTGCGGTCTCTCTGACAAGCAGCGGTCCCCACAGTCTCTCTGTCAGGCAGGGGTCCCCGCAGTCTCTCTGTCAGGCAGGGGTCTCCGCAGTCTCTATGTCAGGAAGAGGTCCCCGCAGTCTCTATGTCAGGCAGCGGTCCCCACAGTCTCTCTATCAGTAAGTGGTCTCTGCGCTCTCTCTGTCAAGTAGCGGTCCCCGCGGTCTCTATACTAACCAGAGGTCCCCACAGTCTCTCTGTCAGGAAACGGTCCCTGCGATCTCTCTGTCAAGCAGCGGTCCCCACAGTCTCTTTGTCAGGAAGCAGTCCCCGCAGTCTCTCTGTCAGGCACAGGTCCCCGCAGTCTCTGTGTCAGGCAGAGGTCCCTGCAGTCTCTCTGTCAGGCAGAGGTCCCCGCAGTCTCTGTGTCAGGAAGAGGTCCCCGCAGTCTCTCTGTCAGGCAGTGGTCCCCGCAGAGTCTCTGTCAGGCAGAGGTCCCTGCAGTCTCTCTGTCAGGCAGAGGTCCCCGCAGTCTCTCTGTCAGGCAGAGGTCCCCGCAGTCTCTCTGTCAGGAAGCGGTCCCGCAATCTTTCTGTCAGGAAGCGGTCCACGCAGTGTCTCTCTCTGGAAGCGGTCCCCGCAGTCTCTCTGTCAGGCAGCGGTCCCCGCGGTCTCTCTCTCTGGAAGCGGTCCCCGCAGTCTCTCTGTCAGGTAGCGGTCCCCGCGTTCTCTCTCTCTGGAAGCGGTCCCCGCAGTCTCTCTCTCTGGAAGCGGTCCCCGCAGTCTCTCTGTCAGGCAGCGGTCCCCGGGGTCTCTCTGTCAGGAAGTGGTCCCCGCAGTCTCTCTGTCAAGCAGAGGTCCCCATGGTTTCTATGCCAGGCCCAAGGATGTCCAACTTGTCCTGGCTGTGCAGGGAGGTAAGCCCTGCTGCTACCACTGGCCTGCCCGACCAGCCAGGTGCTGAAGTGGGGTAAGGCCTACCTGCTGACAACCTCTCCTCCCTCCCAGAATTCCCGTGGTTGGCCCGCAGGCTGTCTGGCACCCCATCTCCTTATCAGGCTACAGCGGCCATTCTGGCCCCCGACAGTCTCTGTCTGCCTGAAGTTCCCATGCTGTCACTATTATCAGTCCCCACAGTCCGTCCGTACCTCATAACTTTCGTTATTGTCAAACTGGGACCTGCAGCAGTGAAGGTGGGTTTGGACCTAAAAGGAGCGGAGCTACCGATGGGTGGGTGTGGCCCCATGACATTGTCACCCACAAGAGGGAACACGGGACAGTCTCCAAATAGTGGGATTGTCCCGCTGTAATTGGGACAGTTGGGAGGGATGGTCTGTCTGTCATTCAGCCAGAACAGTACAAAGCCTGACTGGGCCCAGATATTTTTCAGGGGGTGGGCCCTAATTGTGGGAGGCGTGGTCATGCACCCTTAGAGTAAAATAGCATTATAAACCACTCCCTAGGTTAAGAGTTGCTGCTGCCAGGTAATGGGGGCCCCATTGAGCCCCTATATCAGACTTGGGTCCAGGTAAGTAGTAGGAAACTCACACAAGCACAGGGAGAATATACAAACTCCACACCGTTAGGGCCATGGTGGGAATCGCACCCATGACCTCAGTGCTGTGAGGCAGTAATGCTAACCATTACACCGTCCGTACTGCCCACAGTGCCCATGCTGTCACTATCAGTCCCCACAGTCTGTGTCAGCAGTCCCCACGGCCCCTATGCCAGGCAGGCAGTGATCCCTGCGGTCTTTCTGTCAGGCAGCAGTCCCTGCAGTATCTCTGTGAGGTAGTGGCCCCCACAGTCTCTATGTCAGGCATTCAGCAACCATCACAATCTCTCTGTCAGGCCACGGTCTCTATCTAGCCACAGTTCCCCTGCTGTCACCATGATCAGTCCCCAAAGTCTGTGTCAGAAGTCCCAATGGTCTGTTTGCCAGGCAGTCAGAGATCCCTGCAGTCTCTGTGTCAGGCAGCGGTCCCCGCAGTCTCTCTGTCAGGCAGAGGTCCACGCAGTCTCTGTGTCAGGCAGAGGTCCCCGCAGTCTCTCTGACAAGCAGCGGTCCCCGCAGTCTCTCTGTCAGGCAGAGGTCCCCGCAGTCTCTGTCAGGCAGCGGTCCCCGCAGTCTCTGTGTCAAGTACAGGTCCCCGCAGTCTCTCTGTCAGGCAGGGGTCCCCGCAGTCTCTCTGTCAGGCAGGGGTCCCCGCAGTCTCTCTGTCAGGCACGGGTCCCCGCAGTCTCTCTGTCAGGCAGCGGTCCCCGCAGTCTCTCTGTCAGGCAGAGGTCCCCGCAGTCTCTCTGTCAGGCAGAGGTCCCCGCAGTTTCTCTGTCAGGCACAGGTCCCCGCAGTCTCTCTGTCAGGCAGAGGTCCCCGCAGTCTCTCTATAAGGCAGAGGTCCCCGTAGTCTCTCTGTCAGGCAGGGGTCCCCGCAGTCTCTCTGTCAGGCAGGGGTCCCCGCAGTCTCTCTATAAGGCAGAGGTCCCCGCAGTCTCGGTCAGGCAGAGGTCCCCGCAGTCTCTCTGTCAGGCAGAGGTCCACGCAGTCTCTGTGTCAGGCAGAGGTCCCCGCAGTCTCTCTGACAAGCAGCGGTCCCCGCAGTCTCTCTGTCAGGCAGAGGTCCCCGCAGTCTCTGTCAGGCAGCGGTCCCCGCAGTCTCTGTGTCAAGTACAGGTCCCCGCAGTCTCTCTGTCAGGCAGGGGTCCCCGCAGTCTCTCTGTCAGGCAGGGGTCCCCGCAGTCTCTATGTCAGGAAGAGGTCCCCGCAGTCTGTCAGGCAGAGGTTCACGCAGTCGCTGTCAGGCAGAGGTCCCCACAGTCTCTGTCAGGCAGGGGTCCCCACAGTCTCTGTCAGGCACGGGTCCCCGCAGTCTCTGTCAGGCAGGGGTCCCCGCAGTCTCTGTCAGGCAGGGGTCCCCGCAGTCTCTCTGTCAGGCACAGGTCCCCGCAGTCTCTCTGTCAGGCAGGGGTCCCAGCAGTCTCTGTCAGGCAGGGGTCCCCGCAGTCTCTGTCAGGCAGGGGTCCCAGCAGTCTCTATCAGGCAGAGGTCCCCGCAGTCTCTGTCAGGCACGGGTCCCCGCAGTCTCTCTGTCAGGCACGGGTCCCCGCAGTCTCTCTGTCAGGCAGCGGTCCCCGCAGTCTCTCTGTCAGGCAGAGGTCCCCGCAGTCTCTCTGTCAGGCAGAGGTCCCCGCAGTCTCTCTGTCAGGCAGAGGTTCCCGCAGTCTCTCTGTCAGGCAGAGGTCCCCGCAGTCTCTCTGTCAGGCAGAGGTTCCCGCAGTCTCTCTGTCAGGCAGAGGTCCCCGCAGTCTCTCTGTCAGGCAGAGGTTCCCGCAGTCTCTCTGTCAGGCAGAGGTCCCGGCAGTCTCTCTGTCAGGCAGAGGTCCCCGCAGTCTCTCTGTCAGGCAGAGGTCCCCGCAGTCTCTCTGTCAGGCAGAGGTCCTCGCAGTCTCTCTGTCAGGCACAGGTCCCCGCAGTCTCTCTGTCAGGCAGAGGTACCCGCAGTCTCTGTCAGGCAGAGGTCCCCGCAGTCTCTCTGTCAGGCAGAGGTCCCCGCAGTCTCTGTCAGGCACAGGTCCCCACAGTCTCTCTGTCAGGCAGAGGTCCCCGCAGTCTCTCTATAAGGCAGAGGTCCCCGCAGTCTCTGTCAGGCAGAGGTCCCCGCAGTCTCTCTATAAGGCAGAGGTCCCCGCAGTCTCTGTCAGGCAGAGGTCCCCGTAGTCTCTCTGTCAGGCAGGGGTCCCCGCAGTCTCTCTGTCAGGCAGGGGTCCCCGCAGTCTCTCTATAAGGCAGAGGTCCCCGCAGTCTCTGTCAGGCAGAGGTCCCCGCAGTCTCTCTGTCAGGCAGAGGTCCCCGCAGTCTCTCTGTCAGGCACGGGCCCAGCAGTCTCTGTCAGGAAGTGGTCCCCGCAGTCTCTCTGTCAGGCAGGGGTCCCCGCAGTCTCTCTTTTAGACAGGGGTCCCCGCAGTCTCACTGTCAGGCAGGGGTCCCCGCAGTCTCTGACAGGCTGAGGTCCCCGCAGTCTCTCTGTCAGGCAGCGGTCCCCGCAGTCTCTGTCAGGCAGAGGTCCCCGCAGTCTCTCTGTCAGGCAGAGGTCCCCGCAGTCTCTGTCAGGCACAGGTCCCCGCAGTCTCTGTCAGTCAGAGGTCCCCGCAGTCTCTCTGTCAGGCAGGGGTCCCCGCAGTCTCTCTGTCAGGCAGGGGTCCCCGCAGTCTCTCTGTCAGGCAGCGGTCCCCGCAGTCTCACTGTCAGGCAGGGGTCCCCGCAGTCTCTGACAGGCTGAGGTCCCCGCAGTCTATCTGTCAGGCAGAGGTCCCCGCAGTCTCTCTGTCAGGCAGGGGTCCCTGCAGTCTATCTGTCCGGCAGAGGTCCCCGCAGTCTCTGTCAGGCAGAGGTCCCCGCAGTCTCTCGGTCAGGCACAGGTCCCCGCAGTCTCTGTCAGGCACAGGTCCCCGCAGTCTCTCTGTCAGGCACAGGTCCCCGCAGTCTCTGTCAGGCAGAGGTCCCCGCAGTCTCTGTCAGGCAGAGGTCCCCGCAGTCTCTCTGTCAGGCACATGTCCCCGCAGTCTCTCGGTCAGGCAGAAATCCCCCACCCCCGGAGGTACCTACCTGCTGCTCCTCAGTGGTCCCCGGAGCTCGCAGCCTCCCGGCCGCCAGTGCTGTGCTCAGGGCAGAGGTGCAGGAGTCCTCCCGGGGCTGCGTTCCATCATCTCAGCAGCCGCGCCGGTATCATCATCAGCAGCAGCAGCAGCAGCAGCTCCCCCGCCCTCCATCACTCCCCCTCCCCTCTCCGGCATCACTCACTCCCGGCCGGCTCCATCCTCTCTCTGCAGGAGGAGGGACCTGGCGGGGGCTGCAAAGCTGGAGCCCGGGGGTGGGGGCTACAGGTGGGAGTGAGTGGGGTATTACACTCTGCACTGCAGCACTAGGGACAGATACAGGGGGTAGGATGGGGTGTTACACTGCAACACTGGGGACAGATACAGGGGGTAGGATGGGGTATTACACTCTGCACTGGGGACAGATACAGGGGGTAGGATGGGGTATTACACTCTGCACTGGGGACAGATACAGGGGGTAGGATGGGGTATTACACTGCAACACTGGGGACCGATACAGGGGGTAGGATGGGGTATTACACTCTGCACTGCAGCACTGGGGACAGATACAGGGGGTAGGATGGGGTGTTACACTGCAACACTGCAGCACTGGGGACAGATACAGGGGGTAGGATGGGGTGTTAAACTGCAACACTGGGGACAGATACAGGGGGTAGGATGGGGTATTACACTCTGCACTGCAGCACTGGGGACAGATACAGGAGGTAGGATGGAGTGTTACACTGCAACACTGGGGACAGATACAGGGGGTAGGATGGGGTGTTACACTGCAACACTGGGGACAGATACAGGGGGTAGGATGGGGTATTACACTCTGCACTGCAGCACTGGGGACAGATACAGGGGGTAGGATGGGGTGTTACACTGCAACACTGAGGACAGATACAGGGGGTAGGATGGGGTATTACACTGCAGCACTGGGGACAGATACAGGGGGTAGGATGGGGTATTACACTGCAGCACTAGGGACTAATACAGGGGGTAGGATGGGGTATTACACTCTGCACTGCAGCACTAGAGACAGATACAGGGGGTAGTATGTGGTATTACACTGCAACACTGGGGACAGATACAGGGGGTAGGATGGGGTATTACACTGCAACACAGGGGACAGATACAGGGGGTAGGATGGGGCATTACACTCTACACTGCAGCACTGGGGACAGATACAGGGGGTAGGATGGGGCATTACACTACAGCACTGGGGACAGATACAGGGGGTAGGATGAGGCATTACACTGCAGCACTTGGGGCAAAGAGAGTAGGATATGTTGTTACACTGCAGCACTAGGGACTGATACAGGGGGTAAGATGGGGCATTACACTGCAGCAATTGGGACAGATACAGGGGGTAGGATGGGGTATTACACTCTGCAGTGCGGCACTGGGGACAGATACAGGGGGTAGGATGGGGTATTACACTCTGCAGTGCAGCACTGGGGACAGATACAGAGGGTAGGGTGGGTTATTACACTCTGCAGTGCAGCACTGGGGACAAATACAGGGGGTAAGATGGGGCATTACACTCTACACTGCAGCACTAGGGACTGATACAGGGGGTAGGATGGGGCATTACCCTCTGCAGTACAGCACTGGGGACAGATAAAGGGGTTAGGATGGGGTATTACACTCTGCACGGCAGAACTAGGGACAGATACAGGGGTTAGGATGTGGTGTTACACTGCAGCACTGGGGACAGATAAAGGGGGTAGGATGGGGTATTACACTGCAGCACTAGGGACTGATACATGGGGTAGGATGGGGTATTACACTCTGCACTGCAGCATTATGGACAGATACAGGGTAGGATGGGGTGTTACACTGCAGCACTGGGGACAGATAGAGGGGGTAGGATGGTGTATTACACTCTGCACTGCAGCACTAGGGACAGATACAGGGGGTAGGATGTAGTGTTACACTCTGCACTGCAGCACTGGGGACAGATAAAGGGGGTAGGATGGGGTATTACACTCTGCAGTGCAGCACTGGGGACAGATACAGGGGTAGGATGGGGTATTACACTGCAGCACTTGGGACTGATACAGGGGCTATGATGGGGCATTACACTCTGCAGTGCAGCACTGGGTACAGATACAGGGGGTAGGATGGGGCAATACACTCTACACTGCAGCACTAGGGACTGATACAGGGGGTAGGATGGGGCATTACCCTCTGCAGTACAGCACTAGGGACCGATACAGGGGGTAGGATGGGGCATTACACTCTGCAATGCAGCACTAGGGACAGATACAGGGGTAGGATGGGGTGTTACACTGCAGCACTGGGGACAGATACAGGGGGTAGGATGGGGTATTACTGCAGCACTAGGGACTGATACAGGGGGTAGGATGGGGAATTACACTGCAGTGCAGCACTGAGGACAGATAAAGGGGGTAGGATGGGGCATTACACCCTGAAGTGCAGCAGTGGGGACAGATACAGGGGGTAGGATGTGGTATTACTCTCTGCACTGCAGCACTCGGGAAAGGTAAAGGGAGTAGGATGGGGCACTGCAGCAGTAGGGACTGATACTGGGGGTAAGATGGGGTATTACCCTCTGCAGTGCAGCACTGGGGACAGATAAAGGGGGTAGGATGGGGTATTACACTGCAGCACTAGGGACTGATACAGGGGGTAGGATGGGGTATTACACTGCAGCACTAGGGACTGATACAGGGGGTAGGATGGGGCATTACACTCTGCAGTGCAGCACTGGGGAAAGATATGGGGTGCAGGATGGGGTATTACACTCTGCAGTGCAGCACTAGGGACTGATACAGGGGGTAGGATGGGGTATTACACTCTGCACTGCAGCACTGGGGACAGATACAGGGGGTTGGATGGGACATTACACTGTGCAATGCATCACTATTGACAAATAAAGGTGGTAGAATGGGGTATTACACTCTGCAGTGCAGCACTGGGTACATATAAAGGGGGTAGGATGGGGTATTACCCTGCAGTGCAGCACTAGGGACAGATACAGGGGGAAGAATGGGGTATAACACTCTGCAGTGCAGCACTAGGGACAGATACGGGGGGTAGGATGGGGTATTACACTCTGCAGTGCAGCACTGGGGACAGATACAGAGGGTAGGATGAGGTATTACACTGCAGCACTAGGGACTGATACAGGGGGTAGGATGGGGTATTACACTCTGCACTGCAGCACTAGGGACTGATACAGGGGGTAGGAGAGGGTATTACACTCTGCACTGCAGCACTAGAGGCAGATACAGGGGGTAGGATGGGGCATTACACTGAGACTGCAACACTAGGGACAGATAAAGGGGGTAGTATGTGGTATTACACTGCAACACTGGGGACAGATTCAGGGGGTAGGATGGGGCATTACACTCTACACTGCAGCACTGGGGACAGATACAGGGGGTAGGATGGGGTATTACACTGCAGCACTAGGGACTGATACATGGGGTAGGATGGGGTATTACACTCTGCACTGCAGCACTGGGGACAGATACAGGGGGTAGGATGGGGTATTACACTGCAGCACTAGGGATTGATACAGGGGGTAGTATGGAGTATTACACTCTGCTCTAGGGACTGATACAGGGGGTAGGATGGGGTATTACACTCTGCACTGCAGCACTAGAGACAGATACAGGGGGTAGGATGGGGCATTATACTGTGACTGCAACGCTAGGGACAGATAAAGGGGTAGTGTGTGGTATTACACTGCAACACTGGGGACAGATACAGGGGGTAGGATGGGGTATTACACTGCAACACAGGGACAGATACAGGGGGTAGGATGGGGCATTACACTCTACACTGCAGCACCGGGGATAGATACAGGGGGTAGGATGGGGCATTACACTACAGCACTGGGGACAGATACAGGGGGTAGAATGGGGCATTACACTACAGCACTTGGGGCAAAGAGGGTAGGATGGGGTGTTACACTGCAGCACTAGGGACTGATACAGGAGGGGAGATGGGGCATTACACTGCAGCAATTGGGACATATACAGGGGGTAGGGTGGGGTATTACACTCTGCAGTGCAGCACTGGGGACAGATACAGAGGGTAGGATGGGGTATTACACTCTGCAGTGCGGCACTGGGGACAGATACAGGGGGTAGGATGGGGTATTACACTCTGCAGTGCAGCACTGGGGACAGATACAGAGGGTAGGGTGGGGTATTACACTCTGCAGTGCAGCACTGGGGACAGATACAGGGGGTAAGATGGAGCATTACACTCTAAACTGCAGCACTAGGGACTGATACAGGGGGTAGGATGGGGCATTACCCTCTGCAGTGCAGCACAGGGGACAGATAAAGGGGGTAGGATGGGGTATTACAGTCTGCACGGCAGAACTAGGGACAGATACAGGGGTTAGGATGTGGTGTTACACTGCAGCACTGGGGACAGATAAAGGGGGTAGGATGGAGTATTACACTGCAGCACTAGGGACTGATACAGGGGGTAGGATGGGGTATTACACTCTGCACTGCAGAATTATGGACAGATACAGGGGTAGGATGGGGTATTACACTGCAGCACTAGGGACTGATACAGGGGGTAGGATGGGGTATTACACTCTGCACTGCAGCACTAGGGACAGATACAGGGGGTAGGATGTAGTGTTACACTCTGCACTGCAGCACTGGGGACAGATAAAGGGGGAAGGATGGGGTATTACACTGCAGCACTTGGGACTGATACAGGGGCTATGATGGGGCATTACACTCTGCACTGCATTACTAGGGACAGATACAGGGGGTAGGATGTAGTGTTACACTTTGTAATGCAGCACTGGGTACAGATACAGGGGGTAGGATGGGGTATTACACTCTGCAGTGCAGCACTGGAGACAGATACAGGGGGTAAGATGGGGCATTACACTCTACACTGCAGCACTAGGGACTGACAGGGGGTAGGATGGGGCATTACCCTCTGCAGTACAGCACTAGGGACCGATACAGGGTGTAGGATGGGGCATTACACTCTGCAATGCAGCACTAGGGACAGATACAGGGGTAGGATGGGGTGTTACACTGCAGCACTGGGGACAGATACAGGGGGTAGGATGGGGTGATACACTGCAGAACTAGGGACTGATACAGGGGGTAGGATGGGGAATTACACTGCAGTGCAGCACTGAGAACAGATAAAGGGGGTAGGATGGGGCATTACACCCTGCAGTGCAGCAGTGGGGACAGATACAGGGGGTAGGATGGTTTATTACTCTGTGCACTGCAGCACTGGGGAAAGGTAAAGGGAGTAGGATGGAGTATTACACTGCAGCTCTAGGGACATACATGGTGTAGGATGGGGTATTACACTGCAGCAGTAGGGACTGATACTGGGGGTAGGATGGGGTATTACCCTCTGCAGTGCAGCACTGGGGACAGATAAAGGGGGTAGGATGGGGTATTACACTGCAGCATTGGGGACAGATACAGGGGGTAGGATGGGGCATTACACTCTGCAGTGCAGCACTGGGGAAAGATATGGGGTGTAGGATGGGGCATTACACTCTGCAGTGCAGCACTGGGGACAGATACGGGGTGTAGGATTGGGTATTACACTCTGAAGTGCAGCACTGGGGACAGATATGGGGTGTAGGATGGGGTATTACACTCTGAAGTGCAGCACTGGGGACAGATACAGGGATTAGGATGGGGCATTACACTCTGCAGTGCAGCACTAGGGACTGATACAGGGGGTAGGATGGGGTATTAAACTCTGCAGTGCAGCACTGGGGACAGATACGAGATGTAGGATGGGGTATTACACTCTGCACTGCAACACTGGGGACAGATACGGGATGTAGGATGGGGTATTACACTCTGCACTGCAGCAATGAGGACAGTACAGGGGGTTGGATGGGGTATTAAACTCGGCAGTGCAGCACTGGCGACATATACGGGATGTAGGATGGGGTATTAAACTCTGCAGTGCAGCACTGGGGACAGATACAGGATGTAGGATGGGGTATTACACTCTGCACTGCAGCACTGAGGACAGATACAGGGGGTAGGATGGGGCATTACACTCTGCAATGCATCACTATGGACAAATAAAGGCGGTAGAATGGGGTGTTACACTCTGCAGTGCAGCACTGGGGACAGATACAGGGGGTAGGATGGGGTATTACACCCTGTAGTGCAGCACTAGGGACAGATAAATAAGGTAGGATGGGGTATTACACTCTACACTGCAGCACTGGAGACAGATACAGGGGGTAGGATGGGGTATTACACCCTGCAGTGCAGCACTGGGGACAGATAAATAAGGTAGGATGGGGTATAACACTCTGCACTGCAGCACTGGGGACAGATTCAGGGGTAGGATGGGGCCTTACACTCTGCAGTGCAGCACTGGATACAGATACAGGGGGTAGTTTGGGGCATTACACTCTGCAGTACAGCAATGAGGACAGATACAGGGGTTAGGATGGGGTATTACACTTTGCAGTGCAGCACTGGTGACAGATACAGGGGGTAGGGTGGGTATTACACTTTGCAGTGAAGCACTGGTGACAGATACAGGGGGTAGGATGGGGTATTACACTGCAACACTAGGGACTGATACAGGGGGTAGGATGGGGAATTACACTGCAGTGCAGCACTGAGGAGAGATAAAGGGGGTAGGATGGGGCATTACACCCTGCAGTGCAGCAGTGGGGACAGATACAGGGGGTAGCATGGGGCATTACACTCTGCACTGCAGCACTGAGGACAGATATAGGGGGTAGGTGGGTATTACACTTTGCAGTGCAGCACTGATGACAGATACAGGGGGTAGGGTGGGTATTACACTTTGCAGTGCAGCACTGGTGACGGATACAGGGGGTTGGATGGGGTATTACACTGCAGCACTAGGGACTGATACAGAGGGGTAGGATGGGGTATTACACTGCAGCACTGAGGACAGATAAAGGGGGTAGGATGGGGCATTACACCCTGCAGTGCAGCAGTGGGGACAGATACAGGGGGTAGGATGTGGTATTACTCTCTGCACTGCAGCACTGGGGAAAGGTAAAAGGTGTAGGATGGGGTATTACACTGCAGCACTAGGGACTAATACAGGGGGTAGGATGGGGTATTACCCTCTGCAGTGCAGCACTTGTGACTGATACAGGGGGTAGGATGGGGTATTACCCTCTGCAGTGCAGCACTGGGGACAGATATAGGGGGTAGGATGGGGTATTACACTGCAGCACTGGGGACAGATACAGAGGGTAGGATGGGGTATTACACTGCAGCACTGGTGACAGATACAGAAGGTAGGATGGGGCATTACACTGCAGCACTGGGGACAGATACATAGGGTAGGATGGGGTGTTACACTGCAACACTGAGGACAGATACAGAAGGTAGGATGGGGCATTACACTGCAGCACTGGGGACAGATACAGAGGGTAGGATGGGGTATTACACTGCAGCACTGGGGACAGATACAGAGGGTAGGATGGGGCATTACACTGCAGCACTGGGGACAGATACAGGGGGTAGGATGGGGTATTACACTGCAGCACTGGGGACAGATACAGAGGGTAGGATGGGGCATTACACTCTGCACTGGGGACAGATACAGGGGGTAGGATGGGGCATTACACTCTGCACTGCAGCACTGGGGACAGATACAGAAGGTAGGATGGGGCATTACACTGCAACACTGAGGACAGATACAGAAGGTAGGATGGGGCATTACACTGCAGCACTGGGGACAGATACAGGGGGTAGGATGTGGTATTACACTGCAGCACTGGGGACAGATACAGAGGGTAGGATGGGGCATTACACTGCAGCACTGGGGACAGATACAGAGGGTAGGATGGGGTATTACACTGCAGCACTGGGGACAGATACAGAGGGTAGGATGGGGTGTTACACTGCAACACTGAGGACAGATACAGAAGGTAGGATGGGGCATTACACTGCAGCACTGGGGACAGATACAGAGGGTAGGATGGGGTATTACACTGCAGCACTGGGGACAGATACAGAGGGTAGGATGGGGCATTACACTGCAGCACTGGGGACAGATACAGGGGGTAGGATGGGGTATTACACTGCAGGGTACTCTTTACCTAGAACGGCGCCAGCGATTGAAATCGCGGGCGTCGTGGGTAAAAATCGCGGGCATCGCGGGTAAATCGGGATGGTCGCGATGACCGCGATTTTCCCATAGGGAACAATGTTAAAACGGCTGATTGACCGCGATTTTACTGTTAAATGCCTCAATGGACCCGATTTGGGGCCAAATAGGCCAAATTAACCCTTAAATGTCCCCCCAAATGTTTAACGCCACCCCACGATCCACGCCAACCCGAAGCGTGTCGAGCGCAGTGAGCCCGCGAGGGGCGGCGGTACGCGTCCTCCGACATTTTCATGCCCTACTATCCACTAGGGCGTGGTGTGAGAATATAATAGTGTGGCGAGCGCAGCGAGCCACCGAGCCCGAAGCGTGGCGAGCGCAGCGAGCCCCGCGAGGGGACGCGGATACCTTCACAGGAAGACGCGTCCCCTCGCGGGCTTCACAGGTGTCCACCTCGCCACGGACACCTGTGAAGCCCGCGAGGGGACGCGTCTACCTGCGAAGGTATCCGCGTCCCCTTGCGGGGCTCGCTGCGCTCGCCACGCTTCGGGCTCGGTGGCTCGCTGCGCTCGCCACACTATTATATTCTCACACCACGCCCTAGTGGATAGTAGGGCATGAAAAGGTCGGAGGACGCGTACCGCCGCCCCTCGCGGGCTCGCTGCGCTCGCCACGTGTGGATTGAGCCATTTAACAGTAAAATCGGGTCCATCGCGCCTTTTAACATTGATTCCTATGGGAAATCGTGAGCATCGCGTCGCGGGCATCGCGGGTACATTTATGGACGGCCGCGACGCGACCGACACGATTTCAAAGTTTAACATTGGTTTCAATGGGAAATCGCGGGCATCGCGTCGGTCGCGTCGCGGCCATACATAAATGTACCCGCGATGCCCGCGACGGGCGCCGTTCTAGGTAAAGAGTACCCACTGCAGCACTGGGGACAGATACAGAGGGTAGGATGGGGCATTACACTCTGCTAGTCAAATAATAAAAAGTGTAAAAAAAATACGGTTAAAAAAAGCCTAAAGACCATCTGTGTGTCAGCCGTTGTCATGTTGACAGTTTGTACCTGTAGAGCTTTTTTCACCTGTCGACCTCTTGACCACATTTTGTATCTGAGGAAATAATGTAGACCATGTGGCATTCCTAAATTCTAAGTTCTGTAATGTGGGATCTTAGCGCCTGGCTGAAGAAGGGGTGGGGTCTCAAATGGGGGCAGGACATCACATTGGTGGGTGTGGCCTTGCATCACATCTCCTGATTTCATCATTTTGGGGGCATTCCCTGCCCTCCCCACGCACCTGGGCAGTCCCCAGACTCACTACAATGCAGTGCAGCGATCAACTGGGCGAATGTCATCACAGGCTCCACAATCTGCCCCTCTGCCGCTGGACAATGCTATGTGTGACATGGAGACTCCATCTTACTCCCCCATATTAGGATTATTGTTGTCAGTGGCGTAGGCAGAGTGCCTCAGTCCAAGCGGTAGCGGGGAACCCAAATTCCATGCCAGCTGGTCATCCACATGGAATATGCTAAAATGGCCCTTTAAATATGTTTACCACCTTGAAGAAGACAGATGCTAGAGGTCCAGCGCCTGTCAGTGGCATGCAGCGCACACAGCACTACACTCAAGTGCCGGATTCCAGGAGCACTGGGGCATTGTGAGCATAGAACACTCTGACAAAGAGCATGTAACCACTGGCAATGAGCATGTAACCCCCTGGTAATGAGCATGTGACCCCTGGCAATGAGCATGTAACCCCTGGTAACCAGCATTTGACCCTGGCAACGAGCATGTAACCCCTGGTAATGAGCATTGACCCCTGGTAATGAGCAAGATACCCCTGGCAATGGAGCATGTAATCCCTGGCAATGACCCCTGGCAATGAGCAGGTAACTCCTGGCATTGAGCACGATACTGCTGGCAATGTAGCATGTAACCCCTGGCAACAAGATTGGGTGAAAATCTCTGCAGATGGGTAGGGAATTGGCTATGTAATAGAGAACAAAGAGTGGTTGTGAATGGTGCCGTATCAGATACGATACCGGTACTAAGTGGAGTGCCCCAGGGTTCGGTTTTAGGGCCCATTCTATTTAACATTTTTATTAACGATATTGGGATGGGGTTACTCAGCAATGTATCCATCTTTGCGGACGATACAAAACTTAGCAAAGTCATCAAATCATCAGAAGATGTCAACATGCTTCAAAATGATCTTGCAATTCTAGATGAGTGGGCAAACAAATGGAAGATGAGGTTCAATGTAGATAAATGTAAGGTTATGCACCTTGGGAGACACAACCAGTGTGCTAGTTGCAACCTTAGCGGAGAGGAACTGGGTATTTCCATATTTGAAAAGGATCTAGGAGTCCAAATAGAGAGCAAACTGGGATGTAGTGCCCATTGTAATTTAGATACAAAAAAGGGCAACTAAATTCTAGCATGTATTAAGAGGGGAATGGTAACTAGGGACTCAAGGGTAATTATGCCACTGGATGAAGCATTGGTAAGACCTCACCTCGAATACGGAGTGCAGTTCTGGGCCCCACACTATAAAAAGGACATCATAGAATTAGAATAAGTCCAAAGACGAGCAACAAAGCTTATTAGGGGAATGGAGAATTAAAGCTACGAGGAGAGATTAAGCAATTTGGGACTATTTACATTGGAAAAGAGACGTTTAAGGGGGGACATGCTCAACATGTACAAGTATATCAAGGGCCAATATAAGGAACTGTCACACACCCTCTTTTCTACTAGAAAGCAATCTAGGACGCGAGGGCATGAGTATAGATTAGAAGAAAAAAAAATTTGTTCAGCTAGTAGAAAGAATTTCTTTACAGTCAGAACAGTCAAACTCTGGAACTCTCTTCCCAGAGAGGTGGTAACGGCTGGCTCATTAAATGCGTTCAAGGCAAAGTTGGACAAATATTTACTGGATAAAAAATGTCCATGGGTACAAATAAGAAATATAATCTGTCTGTAAAATATCAGAACCTGATAGAAAATAGGGTGTCCAGAGGAGGACAAAGGAAGAACAAAACTAGGTTTTTGGGGCACTCTTCTTCAAATTGTAATGTGTAAGGTAGTAAGATGATTGGAATAAAAATTAACTTTTATTAGGGTTCACTTAAAAAAGGTTCACGTCAATGATATATGAATAAAACGTATCAGGTAAATACAATTTTACAATGATGCATCACAATAAGAGTATACAATATAATGTCACATGGACTAGGCGAAAATGTTTTACACCGAGGGGACCACCCCCTGTAAGGTTGAAAAAATATATATGTTCTCAGCCCGTGAGAATTACCATAGTGGGGTAGATGATGAAGAGGTACACGGAAATGGCACTTCAAAAACTGGTCAGTCGACTGGGTAATAAAAATAATGATAAATAAAGGACAGAGAAAATGGACAGAAAGATTGTTAGGGTAAATTAAGAGCAAGAGAAAAATGGTCGTTGGTGTCGTGCCTGATATTCTGGGTGTTCCGCTGTTGATACGACACCAGATCTTCCCTAACAGTCACCCGGTTAGGTACTGATCAGGCCATATTGGTGGCGCTGTACCCTCTTGTGACCACCTTGGGACCAACAACCATTATTGTTTTCCCGCTGTGACACATACCTCACAGAATTGTACCATACAACCCCCGGATTGAACCTGGTGTTAAGTGTCAATCCATCACTATCACCAGGTGACACAATCGAATAGGGGGCACATACCTACTTTTTCTGCTTCTTTATCCTTTTTTTTTTTTTTTATTGAATTGAGCACTACCAGACTATTACTCTCAACTTCCATCCAATTTATTCCATACGATGGAAGGTAGTAGAAGGGTCTGGTCATTGCAATAAATTCAGTGCTCTGTACTCTTGTATATCGTTGCTCTCTCATCCCTTGGCATAGTTGACCCGTCCTGCAATACCTCGAGCATCAGGCCGTGGTCACTCTGTGTCTCTTGAAAGCAGAAGCAATTTATGGTCCCTAATGTCAGTCCTGTGTCGTTATATCCAATACATTAAGTATACGACCATACACCACTGGGCCGCCTGATCTCGTTCGATCTCAGTAGCTAAGCAGTGTTTGGCCTGATCAGTACCTAACCGGGTGACTGTTAGGGAAGATCTGGTGTCGTATCAACAGCGGAACACCCAGAATATCAGGCACGACACCAACGACCATTTTTCTCTTGCTCTTAATTTACCCTAACAATCTTTCTGTCCATTTTCTCTGTCCTTTATTTATCATTATTTTTATTACCCAGTCGACTGACCAGTTTTTGAAGTGCCATTTCCGTGTACCTCTTCATCATCTACCCCACTAAGGTAATTCTCACGGGCTGAGAACATATATATTTTTTCAACCTTACAGGGGGTGGTCCCCTCGGTGTAAAACATTTTCGCCTAGTCCATGTGACATTATATTGTATACTCTTATTGTGATGCATCATTGTAAAATTGTATTTACCTGATACGTTTTATTCATATATCATTGACGTGAACCTTTTTTAAGTGAACCCTAATAAAAGTTAATTTTTATTCCAATCATCTTACTACCTTACACATTACAATTTGAAGAAGAGTGCCCCAAAAACCTAGTTTTGTTCTTCCTTTGTCCTCCTCTGGACACCCTATTTTCTATCAGCTTTACCGCTGAACCCTTGGGAGCACCACCAACCTAGTACCACTGACAATAAAAGTCACACTGGTTGTATGTTGGTATCATCATTGACTACCATAATCCCTCTAATTGTTACTTTATTATCATCCCTTTGCTTGTGACGATCCACCCCAACTCGTTGAAATATCAGAACCTACCAAATCAGTAATGGATATCTATACCAGGTTGAACTAGATGGACGCAAGTCTTTTTTTCAGCCACACCTACTATGTAACTATGTAACAAGCAAGATACACCTGGCAATGAGCATGTAACCCCTGGCAATGAGCATAGAAAGCGCTTGCAATGAGCATGTAACCCCTGGTAACGAGCAAGATACCCCTGGCAATGAGCATATAACCCTTAGAAACGAGCATGTATGTAAAAACAAAATTAGAATTACTGCATGGAGGGTGTAGCAGAAACTTTCCTTGGCAGGGGGGCTCAAAATGTCTACTTACCCCACTGCTTGCAATTCATCAGGTGATTGCTGCTGGCCCATACAAGTGGGGGTCAGCTGCAAAAATGAAGTATCCCCTGAATGTATCAAGAATGGATCACAGCAAGCAAAGCATGCACCCCCCCCCCCCCCGGCACCTGACTGAGAGCATCGCAGGGACGGGCTCCTGCACCTGCGCATGGGGGACGATACATCCCGGCAATATCCTGGCCGGTAATATTCCCAGATCGCATTGTATATGCAATTCTTAATAAATGCGCTCCATACTCATATACATGTAATAATTGGGAGTACTGTGTTACTGGTCTATCAGGCACGTGTCCTTCTCTTATATAGAAGTTTTGTCATGTCAACATTGGCCTATGGGGCCTCCCGATTATTTTGCTGCCGCTCCTCCCATCCTCCGCTCCACCCTATTGGGCAGTCTGTGGATGTCTTAGAACTAAAACTGTTAATGGTTATGGTAAAGGTTCATGCACTTGCCCCAAGAAAGGCGGAGTCTATAGGAGCGGTGTTCTTAGTAATAATGGAACAGATGTATTAAGCCTGGAGATGAGAGAAACTGGAGAAAAGTGAAAGGAGATAAAGCAACAGCCAATCAACTGTGTTTGAAAATGACAGTTAGGAGTTGATTGGCTGGTGCTTTATCTCCTTTCACTTTATCTCTTCTCCAGGCTTAATACATCTGCCCCAATGTGTGATTTGTTTATTCGGATACAGCCATCGGCGTCATCGCACCCTTCCAGCCTGGCAGCCGGTACTACTCTGTATGGCACAAGGTCACACTGAGCCACACAGGCGTCATACACATCCTAGTCATTGGGTTCTAGAGCAGGATCTAAAACTCCTGTGATGAGGTCACGTGTGCGCTGACATCACACTTCTCACATCTGCTAAGTTTCCTTTTAGCTCCATTTGTTGATATAGTTTAAATAAAATCCTTCAGCGATTTGAGTCCATTAGATTGTAAGCTCTCTCGCGGAGCAGCATTTAGTGTTACAAGAAAGAGAGAGCAACATTTAGAATTGCAGGAAGTGTAGAGCAGCATTTAGTGTTGCGAGAAAGTGCAGAGCAGCTGTCAGTGTTGCAGGTAAGCCCAGAGCAGCGTTTAGTATTATCAGAAAGAGCAGAGCAGCACTTAGTTGCAGGACAGAGCTGAGCAGATTAGTGCTGCAGGAAAGTGCAGAGCAGCATTTAGTGCTGCAGTAAAGTGCAGAGCAGCATTTAGTGCTGCAGTAAAGTACAGAGCAGCATTTAAGGTGGTACAATGTGGAGTGGAGTCTGGCAACCGGTCCCAGCGCAGTAACGCAGAAGCAAAATGCATTTAATGCAAATCCTGAGGTTTTAATCAGCGATTTCTCCATTTGCAATGACTGACAGAGCAGCGACGGAGGCGCTCTGTGGGAAGGGAGCACGTTTGTTGCTTGATTGAAGCGTTATCTTGGGACATCCAGAGGTTCTCCGAGGAGGAACTGCTCACAGCATCTGCTCCTGATTAGCACAGTCAGCAGACACACTGATCATCCTCCAAGGCAGATGACATAACTGGCTGATATCCGTGTCCCACTCCGGCAAAGAGGAGCATAAAAACGCAGAGAATATAATGAACGCACTCGCAGAAAAAGAAATGACGTTTATTTAAAACATTACAAGAAATGAAATCTAAAGATGTTAATAATAAAAAAAAAAAAAGCTTTATATTAATAATAAATCACGTTATCCTGTGGGTGCCCGGAGACGGGGGAAGCAATACGGGCGATCACCTTCTCCAGCAGGGAGGCTTTTAGAAATAGGTAAAAGTCTATTTACACAAGATTATGGGCTTGAATACAAAACACCCCTTACACACTAGATCAGGCATGTCCAAACTGTGGCCCTCCAGCTGTTGTGAAACTACACATCCCAGCATACATTGCCATATTTTTAGCATTCCCTGATAGCAAAACTGTGGCAAGGCATGATGGGACTTGTAATTTCACAACAGCTGGAGGGCCATAGTTTGGACATGCCTGCACTAGATGATATTGCTACGTGAGCGATACGGTCAATGATTGCTGGGCAAACGATATAGCGCATACACACGCTGAACGATATTGTTAATGATATCATTCAGTGACATCATTGGATCACACTCCGTACATGCAAAGCCTAGTCAGGATCAACAGCCCTGGCGCTAGTAGCAGATCCAATGGGGAGCCACTTAAGAACATGAACATAGTTCAACATTCAATGTAGACCATTTTTTAATAAATAAATAAAAAAAGACAATTAATTTAAACATTTAAACCAGACTGTTTGAATTGCAAAAAAATGTTTGGACTGCAAAAGGTTAACAATATTGAGCGATTACACTAGACATAGGAACGATACATCGTCAATGATATCGTCTTGTGCATATGGGGCTTAAGTCTACATTCATCTTCGTACAATTATTGTAGATAGAATGCCAAACTCATTCATAAAATAATAGTACGGATATTGTAGACTCACTGGCAGAGAGAGAGTGCGAGTGAGTGCGTGCGTGTGTGTGGTCATTCTGCACAGGAGATCTAAAGTCCACTGTATTTTGGTTGATGGACTTTAGGTCCCTCCATGGAACACAGAAAAATGTGCCCAAGTACAAAGTCAGAGGTAGCCATATTTCAAAGAGGGGTGCTCTCATGTGCCCCCTAAGTAGTAATTGACGTGTAATCACCAGAGACTACAGAAGTTTACATGCGCTACAGAAAATAATATCTAAGTATGTGGGTGGGAGGGCACTGTGGGGTAAATGTGGGTGGGAGGGCACTGTGAGGTAAATGTGGGTGGGAGGGTACTGTGGGGTAAATGTGCGAAGCTCAGAGAGCTCTCTATCCCCCATAGAGAACTTGATGTGCAAGGCAATAATGTACCAGCCAATCAGCTTCAATATGTAAATTGACAGTTGGGAGCTGATTGGTTGGCGCATTATCACCTTGCAAATAATGTTCTTATGGGGATAGATACCAATTCTCTGAAAACCCCATGGTGTACCGGGACTGCACTTTATAATGCTATGTGTGTGGGTGGGTGTGGTATAACACACCGACAGTCGGGATTCCAACAGTCATTAGCCCGACGTTGGAATCCCGACTGCACAGCGGGGGGAGCGCCATGAAGCCCCTTGCGGGCTCGCTGCGCTGCAGGCACAGTGGCTCGCCACCTATTTTATTCTCCCTCTATGGGGGTCATGGACCCCTACGACGGAGCAGTCGGGAGTCCGACGTCGGGGTAATGACTGTCGGTGAGTCGTCCGGCACACGTGTATGTGACGCTATTGATTAATAGTTTGGAGAGCACATATAATGCACTTCATCAGTGACGTACAATACGAGTGTGTCAAATATACATTATAAATATTGGTAGTTCCCCCCAAGGTCAACATCAATAAAAAATATTCAATGACTCTGTTCTTCCCACTTCTCCAATTAGGGCAGTTTGCACCACCTAGAGATGCCAATCCCGGGGCATTTTTTCAATCCCGGGATTCAGGATTAAAAAATGCGCAATCCCGGGATTGGCCTCCCTAATAAAAAAAAAAACATCACCCCGCCCCCCAAATGTCACTGTAAATGCCCTCTAACTCCACCCCGCCTGCCCATCTTCCCCATCCCCCCTGCCCTGTCACTTATAGAGGTAGTGGTGACAGGCAGCAGCAGGACCGACCGTCCATGCATCCAGCGGCTGGGCGAGAGGGCAGGCGGTAGCAGCACAGCGGGCATGTGGCTGGGTGTCCAGGTCCCTGACAGTGCGCTGCACTGACAGGCATGGCGACAGCCGGGCTGCGCAGCATGGCGTGATGTCAAGGGTCACGCTGCGCAGCCTGGGCGCCGTCATGCCTGTCATCACAGCACACAGCGGAACCAACCGTCCAACGGGGATCTGTAGTACGTAGCAGTCAGCCGGGCAGCATCTAAACCATTATTCTAAGGTGCTCAGCGCTGCCCGGCTTTAAAAAAAAAGTTAATTTTGCACTGGGGTACTAATCCCGGGATTGAAAGCTTCAAATCCCGATGATTTTAAGCCGATCCCGATATTGGCCTCCCTAGCGCCACCTCTATACTTAGTGTGGAACCCTCCCTCTGGCCATCTCTGGCCATCTCGACAGCATGGCATTCCTAATGGTATTTCCATTTGCGTTACTGTGATGAAGAAGATTCCCAGTTGCGTCTGATGTTCCATGTATTGTATAATTTTAATGACATTTTATATTGCGTTCTCCCACCTTTACCCGAATCCTGCTGTAATGATATCCTGTCTTCTGTAGACGTCATTTACTACTAGACCTATCATGCTGCATCTCTACATTGTGGGGCTCATTCAGAGTCGCCAGGATCTTTCTCCGTAGACGCAAATGGCGACTCAGAACAGCCCACTATAAGTGCACCCCATGTGGTTGGTTTGGCCTTTTGAAGTATTGGCACTTGGTGGGGATGATTTGCAGTTACCTATTAGTATAATGTTGTTGTAGCAATCTATAAAGGCGGCCTCCATCGTAGACAGTTGCAGTCATTAAACCCCACAAGCGCAGGAGACAGGCGAGTGCAGCCTTAACAACGCTGGAGTTTATTCAAACGCATATAAAGAATTAATGACAGATTGAATGGAGACCATTGCTCTCAAACTAGTAAATGAACAAGTCGTTTAACGCCTTGTAAAGTTGCAACCTGGAAGACGCGGTGGAACCCTCATATTCAGCCATCTTTTTGTAGCATATTTTACCTTGTTTGTGGTGACCGATACCCAGTTTACCCGATCCCAACATCATTTTTACATGCCAATTGTTCTTTTGTCCTAGGATAAAATGGGCAAAGGTGGCCAAATCGGGCAATCTTCCAATCCCATTGAGACCTGTCACAGAGATTGATGCCCTGAAGCCGCCTTGGCCACCATATTCCCTGTTACCCATAATCGAAGCTCTGGTCCACTGGGTTACTAACCCAAATAATTTGTGAATGAAACACTGCACTCTGAATAGTTAACACTTTATTTCCAGTCATGAACATGTAGCAGTCCTGTGCGGGCAGGCAGCATGCGCGGCGTTACAATATGGCTGCTGGGAGTCGCGCCCCTACATGATCGCCACCGGTCCCGCCTAGCACGGTGCATCGCTGCACTTTACAGTTTATAAAGAAACGAAAGTGTCCAGAAAAACAGTCATTAAAATACACATCTGTGACGGCTGACCGGCCACGGATAACCAACACGTCTCCAGTGTAAATGGGGGCCCACTCCCTCGTCGTTGTAAGACACAGACAGACAATCACACACACAATGATATATACAAAGTCATTTTACAAGGTGCATTATATATAAAGCAGGACCTCACGCCAGGCAGAGCCCGACTCTACGCTGACGGTGAGGACCGTCCAACCATGTACAGAACATGGACCTCAAGGTCCGGACTGGAGGAATTTGTGGTGTACAGACCATGATTGTGGATCTGCGCGGAAGCCTGCAGGCTAAGGCCAGGCGCGTCTTGATGCACCCCTCTGGCCATAAAATCAGGTGCTCCAAATTCCAATGGAGTTAAGCTAAGAGGTTATCTGGAGAATCCATGAACCATAGAAGTACTACAGACCCCCCCACTGGCCAGAGCCTCACAAGAGGGTCTACATGTACAAAACACTTCATCCTGGGACTAGTAACTGCGATTTCCACAACTGAACACGACACATATGTGTAGCAGTCTCAACGCAACAGCCACACACGTGCCGCTGGTAGTGTTAGTCCCATTTGCAGCCCATCCCTAATTACGGATCAGTTCACTGAGGCATGATTAAAGGAAATCTGAAAACATGGTCTGCTAGAAAAAAAATCTGAGTAACCTTGGTTTATGTTGTACGGAGGCCCACAGGGGTCATATATGGTCATAGTAGAAGCTAGGAGGACATTGCCTGTTAGGGGCAGTGTGTAGGGAACAGCAATATAAAATAAGCATGGTTGTAGCGGGAGCATGGCAGGTCTCAGACTAAGCACATCGCGGCCTATCTACAGTATATATTATTTCTGTGCAAATCTCCTGTACATTGTAACTTGGAACCCACCGTACTCAGCAGCGTACGGATGGGAAGAGGCTGTTAGGAGGCAGCTGGACATACACATACGTGGAATGCACAAGCCATGGGGAAGAGATTAAGACTAGAGTTGGGGAGAAGAAATGGGAATTGGGGGAGCAATGCTAGTTCAAAATCTGAGATGGTTGAAGGTCCAGTCTTCAGCTTTCGGGGGGAGTCTGATGGGTCTGGTGTGCCGACACGCACTCCTTGCTCAGCCGGACAATCTCCTGCGAGAGGGCTTCTAGGTCCTGCAGGGGAGACAGAAATTGGGTCATACCAAGTACAGGCAGAAGAGGGGGAGCTGCTCACATCTACAAACAGTGTGAGGGGAGCTTCTCACATAATTTGAACCAGGACAAAAAACAGTTAGAAAAAACTTTATTGTAATCTACACTCATACTCATTGGGCCAATAAATTGTATGATTTGAAAAACAAGGCTGCATGTGATACCTCAGCTTAATGTATGGGGAGCCTCAACACCCCACCTTGCGGCCTAACCCCCCACCCCCTATGCTGCCTAACTCAAGACATCCCTCCACAACAATGCTGCAGTTTCCTAGCCCCTAACCTGTATCTATGTAGATGTACTAAGACTGGAAAGTGATTAAGCAGAGAGAACTAAAAGTACCAGACACTCGGTTCCTAACTGGCATTTTAAACAGTCTGTAACATGGCAGTTAGGAGCTGATTAGCTGCCGCTTTATCACTCTCCCAGGCTTAGCACATCTACCCCTCAGTTACTTCGGCTCTGCCGACGCCTTCCGCGCTGCGCCACTTGGTCTCGGGGCATCGGGGGGGAACGCCCAGTGTTTTATGCGCGTCCCCATGAAAATGCTGGGCTGTCTCCTGGGAACGCAGGCGTGGCGTTTCCTGCTCGGGGCTGACATCACATGACATCAGCTCCCGCCCAGTCTTCGGCCAGGACATTCATAAATAAGATTGACGTACACATCCATTGACATGCTTCTGAGGGGGATTTGCGGGCGGGCATTTGTTTGCCAGACGGGCAGCGTTAAGCTGCTCACTAAGGAACGAATGGCCACTGCTTAGCGAGCGCTCCTGAATCGGGCCCCAAGTGTCACACATGAGCCACTTATTAGCAGCTGCACTGGGGCAATGCCGTATAGTAGAATATGATAGCCCGGTGGAGGGGCTGTATCCCTACCCCCAGCCCCCTCCCCTACAGGCCTGCGAGCACGTACATCACGTGGCGTCCTAACGCTGCCGACATCAAGGTTAAAATACAACGGAAGAATCTGCAGCTCCCAGCAGCAGCAGCAAAAGGCTTTTCATGTAGCTATTCCCTGGGTGCAGGTTCTATGCGATCAGAAAATCAATGGGATGGATTCCTCGCACACTGGCAGCCTGAGATCTGTTTGACCTTCTCAAGTCCTCCGTGTGCACCACAGAGAGCAGGCCGCGGCCTCCACGTGCACTCAAGGCGGTGGCGGGTTAGTTGGCGGGGAGCGAGGGGCAGAAATAAGTGGGCGCAACGACCCCACTGGCAGCACAGGCAGGCAATGATGCCAACTCTTGGGAGACACAATGAGAGTTAGACTCTCAGCCAATCAGAAGTTGGCAGGGTTAGTGCAAAGTGGCCGCGCACTTCTGCAGGTCACCAGTAGGTGGCGTATATGGAATCACAGAGCAGAGAGCGGTCAATCTCCGGGACCCTGGGAATATGAGCATAGGGTCAATATGGCGCGGGGATGTGGTAAATTACACCGACAATGTCTAGGTCAACATGTCAAGTTTGACATTGGAAAAAGGTAGATTCATGAAAAGGTCGATATTCATTTTTTTCACTTGTTTTTTATATCAATGTCAACACCTAAATATGTTGACCCTCAATTAGTGTACCATTGCACTCGCCATGCAGTTACCACCTCTATATAATAGCAGGACCTCTTACAGAGGACAGTCTGGAGCAGTCACATCTGTGTTACCACCTCTATATAATAGCAGGACCACTGACAGGTCAGCCTGGGGCACTGTGTTACCACTTCTATATAATAGCAGGGCCTCTTACAGGTCAGTCTGGAGCAATTTCATCTCTGTTACCACCTCTATATAATAGCAGGACATCTGACAGGTCAGTCTGGGTCACCGTGTTACCATCTCTATATACCTGCAGGATCACTGACAGGTCAGCCTGGAGCACTGTGTTACCATCTATATATAATAGCAGGATCTCTGACAGGTCAGTCTGTGGTACTGTGTTTCCACCGCTATATAATAGCAGGACATCTTACAGGTCAGTCTGAGGCACCGTGTTACCATCTCTATATACCTGCAGGATCACTGACAGGTCAGCCTGGAGCACTGTGTTACCATATCTATATAATAGCAGGATCTCTGACAGGTCAGTCTCAGGCACTGTGTTACCACCTCTATATAATAACAGACCGTTTGGCCTGGTGCACTCGGTTCTGTGTTACCACCTCTATTTATATAGCAGGACCTCTAACTGGCTGGCCTGGGGCACTGTGTTACCACCT
Source organism: Crinia signifera (assembly GCF_055691185.1). Lineage (NCBI taxonomy): Eukaryota > Metazoa > Chordata > Amphibia > Anura > Myobatrachidae > Crinia > Crinia signifera. The sequence continues at coordinate 18,714,991 of NC_139225.1, forward strand.
CTATATAATAGCAGGACCTCTGACTGGTTGGCCTGGGGCACTGTGTTACCACCTCTATATAATAGCAGGACCTCTGACTGGTTGGCCTGGGGCACTGTGTTACCACCTCTATATAATAGCAGGACCTCTAACTGGTTGGCCTGGGGCACTGTGTTACCACCTCTATATAATAGCAGGACCTCTGACTGGTTGGCCTGGGGCACTGTGTTACCACCTCTATATAATAGCAGGACCTCTAACTGGTTGGCCTGGGGCACTGTGTTACCACCTCTATATAATAGCAGGACCTCTGACTGGTTGGCCTGGGGCACTGTGTTACCACCTCTATATAATAGCAGGACCTCTAACTGGTTGGCCTGGGGCACTGTGTTACCACCTCTATATAATAGCAGGACCTCTGACTGGTTGGCCTGGGGCACTGTGTTACCACCTCTATATAATAGCAGGACCTCTGACTGGTTGGCCTGGGGCACTGTGTTACCACCTCTATATAATAGCAGGACCTCTAACTGGTTGGCCTGGGGCACTGTGTTACCACCTCTATATAATAGCAGGACCTCTGACTGGTTGGCCTGGTGCACTGTATTACCACCTCTATATAATAGCAGGACCTCTGACTGGTTGGACTGGTGCACTGTGTTACCACCTCTATATAATAGAACGACCTCTGACTGGTTGGCCTGGTGCACTCAGCTCTGTGTTACCACCTCTATATAATAGCAGGACCTCTGACTGGTTGGACTGGTGCACTGTGTTACCACCTCTATATAATAGCAGGACCTCTGACTGGTTGGACTGGTGCACTCAGCTCTGTGTTACCACCATGCCCAAGAGAGTAGATACCGGCAATGATCTCTAAGATGCCTTTGTGCTTTTTCCAACTTCTTTAGAATGAGAAAGATTTTTTTATAAGTGGAGAACAATGAGGGCAGCTGTCAATCTTTCCAGGACTGAATGTCCTAAAAAAGTCACCCAAAGATCAGATCATATGATGCTCAGAGAAATGACAGAGAACCCAAAGGCTACAGGCAGGGACCTAGGACTGGAAACATAATCTGTGGCATTTATAAAGGAGCATCCAGGAAAGCCGCTCGATTATCTGCCCAGAGCACAACGTACGGCTTACACTGTGGCATTGCATCTGGAAGAAGCACAGTTGTCCCCTGGCCAGATGAGTAATTTGGTTGGACCACTATGATCTCATAGCAAAGGGTGGAAGCAGAAAAAACCCATCCACGTTGGAAGTCCAAACCCATTGAGATAGTGTGATGGGACCCTAAGAGAGCTGTGTCCTCAATACCAATGTTCAGCCCACTGAGGAATGGGATGGAATGTAAGAGGCTGGCACACATACAGAACACAGTATTGCCATGTAGTCTCGCTTTCAGTGCCAGCATTACTTCCAGTCTACCTCCCTGTGCCCCTGCATCACCAGCCATGTCAGTAGGACATCTCTATAGATCAGTAGAGTTCCTGGCTCTCTCACTATGTGGAAAATAGTCCTGCACTACCCCATTCAGACTCTACTAATATATCACTGATCTATCTGCTGCTCTCAGCATACTGGTAATCTCCCTGCTTCCCCCACATTGCTAGCCCCCACATCTCCCCAGCACATTGGTAGCCCCCACATCTCCCCAGCACATTGGTAGCCCCCACATCTCCCCATCTCACCCAGCACATTGGTAGCCCCCACATCTCCCCAGCACATTGGTAGCCCCCACATCTCCCCATCTCACCCAGCACATTGGTAGTCTCCCCCATCTCCCCAGCACATTGGTAGTCTCCCCCATCTCCCCAGCACATTGGTAGTTTCTCAGTCTCCCCAGCACAATGGCAGTCTCTCAGTCTCCCCCAGCACAATGGTAGTCTCCCCATCAACCCCAGCACATTGGTACCCCCCATGTCTCCCCCAGCACATTGGTATCCCTTACGTCTCCCCCAGCACATTGGTAGCCCCCACGTCTCCCCCAGCACATTGGTATCCCCCCCGTCTCCCCCCAGCACATTGGTAGCCCCCACGTCTCCCCCAGCACATTGGTATCCCCCCCGTCTCCCCCCAGCACATTGGTAGCCCCCACGTCTCCCCCAGCACAATGGTAGTCTCTCAGTCTCCCCAGCACAATGGTAGTCTCCCCATCTCACCCAGCACAATGGTAGTCTCCCCATCTCACCCAGCACAATGGTAGTCTCCCCATCTCACCCAGCACAATGGTAGTCTCCCCATCTCACACAGCACAATGGTAGTCTCCCCATCTCACCCAGCACAATGGTAGTCTCCCCATCTCACCTAGCACAATGGTAGTCTCTCAGTCTCCCCAGCACAATGGTAGTCTCTCAGTCTCCCCAGCACAATGGTAGTCTCTCAGTCTCCCCAGCACAATGGTAGTCTCCCCATCTCACCCAGCACAATGGTAGTCTCCCCATCTCACCCAGCACATTGGTAGCACCCACATCTCCCCAGCACATTGGTAGTTTCTCAGTCTCCCCAGCACAATGGTAGTCTCTCAGTCTCCCCAGCACAATGGTAGTCTCCCCATCTCACCCAGCACAATGGTAGTCTCCCCATCTCACCCAGCACAATGGTAGTCTCCCCATCTCACCCAGCGCAATGGTAGTCTCACCATCTCACCCAGCACATTGCAAGGCTCTCCATCTTGCCCAGCACATTGGTAGTCCCCCCATCTCAACCAGCACATTGGTAGCCCCCACATCTCCCCAGCACATTGGTAGTCTCCCCCATATTGCCCAGCACATTCTAACAAATCAAGCAGAAATTGTTAGGACTTGTCAACAGATATTTAGGACTAGGATTTGGTAAGGACTAAATTATATTATTCAGGTCATGAAATGTAACAGTACATATCTGGACTAGATGTGTACATGTTTTGGTCATGGCAGAACATAATGAAATGTGTCCCTCACTAGTGTCTTTTTTCTTTTTTTTTTTTTTTCAAATTTAACTTTTTATTGAAGTCACATATCAAAATAAACAGTGTAACATTGCAAGTGTTTCTTATGACTTTGATTTTTTCTGTTTTATGGGGAAATGGTACAGAACAAAGACAGGGGTGGGGAGGGAGGGGGGGGTACGGTTACATTTCCATATTACTAAAAAAAAAAAAAAAAAAACATAGTGTGGAAGTACATTAATACAGTATAGTGTTCGGAGATAGAAAGTACATACATTGTTTAACTTCTACATTTCTAGTTTTGGTTATATTCCATCCAAGTCTGCCATACTTTAGTTGCTGAGGATGATGTCGATGAGTTAAAAGATGTGCCCGCTACTTCGAATTCAAAGTGAGATTGTACTGCTTCTTCTATCTCTTTAAGGCTAGGTATGGTAGTTGTCCTCCAGTTGCGGGCTAGGAGACGTTTAGTTGAAGCCAATATATGACTTACTACATACTTATCGGAGTATGAGGTTATGTCTGGGAGGACGTGAAACAATGCGACCTTCGGCCGTGGGTCAATAGGGTAATGTAGTATATTGGAGACTAATCGGAATACTTTCCTCCAAAGGTCAGTTACTAGAGGGCAGGACCAAAATATGTGGTATATTGATCCCACTCCGCCACAGTTACGCCAGCATGACCGTGGGTTCGACGCGCTGATTTTGTGGAGAAGGGCGGGGGTCATATACATCCTATGTAATAGTTTAAAAAATTGTTCTATATGGGATACACACTTAGACATTTTAAAGCACATCTGAAACACAGATTGCCACTCCTCTTCTGACATGGTCAAACCCATATCTGTTTCCCATTTAATTTGAGATGAGAGTTTTGAATAATGTTGAGGTGTGACTAGAGAGGTGTACCATCTTGATATTGCACCTTTGCTGTTTGTTCTATGAAGTAGAACCCCTGTTGCACTTGGTATTGGCTTCAGGGCCTGAGAGGGTGGGGAGACAGCCTGTAGCCAATGTCGCACCTGTAAGTATTTATAGAACTCTTTCCAGGGTATGGAATACTTTTCTTGGATTTGGGTAAAGGAAAGTATTGTTCCTGAGTCTGTTATATCATTCAGCGTGAATATATTGTTAGCTGTCCACAGGTCGAGGGACAAATCTGGGATCAGGCGTGCCAGTCCTCTCAGTGACAATTCTAGTGTGGGTTGTGGCCCTTCTAACATGCGGGACCTCAGCGTATTCCATGTTTTACATACCGCCTGAACTACTATAGAAGGTTGGGTAATTTGTTTTATTTCTGATGGAGGAAGCCATAGTAGATCCATGAGGGGGAATTGGGACACCAGACCTCTTTCCACTATAACCCAAGGTTTAGGTTTATCAGTTGTCATCCACGCCCCTATAGAGGATAGCAACGAGGCCCTTTGGTACGCTTGGAGGTCTGGGTACGCCAGGCCTCCATAGGATTTGGGTTGAGCCATTATCCTCCTTGCTAGCCTTGGTTTCTTGCCTTTCCAGATGTACGATGCAAATAGTTTGTTAAATTTAGCTAATAGGGAATCTGGCAGTAATATGGGAATTGTTCTAAATAGATATAGCAGTTTTGGGAGCAGCATCATTTTTAGCGCCGCTATGCGGCCCATCCATGATACGTGTTGCATCATCCATTCCTGTGTTAATTTTTTAAGGTTAGCTAGCAGGGGGAGATAATTACATGAAAGGATGTTTTGGGCTTTTGCCGGGACTTGTATGCCCAGGTATTTGATGCTATTTTCCTGCCATGCGTAGGAATATTTGGATTTAAGTTGGTCTAGTAAGGTAGGGGTGAAGTGGATCGGGAGGGCTTCTGTTTTGGAACAATTTAGTTTATAAAAGGAGACCGATGCATATATTTGTAGGACTTTGTGTAGGTCACGTAGGGAGGTACTGGGATTTGTAATAGCCAACAACACATCATCCGCAAATAGGCAAATTTTCTGCGAGTGACCAAACAGTGAGGGGCCTGTTATTGTAGTTGTGGTCCTAATAGTTTCGGCCAGTGGTTCAATTGCTAAGGTAAACATCAAGGGGGAAAGGGGGCAGCCCTGGCGCGTGCCATTGGATATGGTGAATGCCGCGGAGAGCATTCCGTTTATGAAGACTTTAGCCGAAGGGTTTGAGTATAAGGCTAATATTGATGATAGGGCTCTATCTTTAATACCAAATTTAATCAGTACTGCCCGCAAATAGCCCCAGTGCAAGCGGTCAAACGCCTTCTCCGCATCTAACGAGAGCAAGAGCAGCGGCTCAGGGGACACGGAGAAGGCGTCTAGGACATCAATCAGTCTTCTAGTGTTATCCGATGCTTGGCGACCACCTACAAACCCCACCTGATCGTGGCAGATGAGGGATGGGAGCAGCGGCGCAAGCCTGTTGGCAATGAGCTTTGCGTATATTTTTACGTCCGTGTTTAGAAGTGCAATGGGTCGGAAGTTGGCCAGGTGAGAGGGATTCTTCCCCGGTTTGGGGAATGCGACTATTCGCGCTTCTAACATTTCTGTTGGGAAGGACCCTGTTGCGGAGGCTTCCTCATATACTTTTTGCATTGGGTGGGAAAGTAAATTTTTGAAGATTTTGTAAAATTTATTGGTGTAGCCGTCTGGGCCTGGTGCCTTTTCTAGTGGAAGGTCCGATATTGCTTTCTCAATTTCATCTATCGACCAGGGGCTCTCCAGGGAAAGAAGAGTGGCCCGGTCCAGGGAGGGTAGGGAGATCTTTTCTAAAAATAAGGTTATACCTTCTGTCGTGGGTTGGGGGGTTCCAGGGTCTTTTTTTAAATTGTACAGTGATGAATAATATTCAGCGAAGGCATTCGCAATTTCTGATGGATCCGTGACTTTCGAGCCTTTCAGGTTTACCACCCCCTTTACTCTCTCCTGTGCTACTTTGCCCCTAAGTTTTCGTGCTAATAGCTTACCGGTTTTATCACCTTGGACATAGAATTTTTGCTTCAATTTGAAGAGGTTTTTGTGCACCTCTTGCAGGGTAAGCACGTTCCATTCCTCCCTAGTTTTAAGTAACTCTTTATATATTGATTTGTCAGTGGGGGAGAGTTTAAGTTTAGATTCTAATTCAGCTAAACGGGTTTCTACATCTTTCATCAATTTATTTTGTTTGGTGCGGTGTCTGGCTGCAGCTTGTATAATTGACCCTCTAATCACGGCTTTCAGGGTACACCAGAAGTTAAAGGTATTTGTGTCTGTTGGATCATTTGTATCTAAGAATAGCTGCAGGTTTTTTTGTATAGCTTCTTTGACGTTTGGGATGTCTAGAAGGTAGTTGCCCAAGCGCCACTGTCTCGAGCCTGGATGGTAATGATTCAAGTCCCACTTAAGTGTCAAGGCTGAGTGATCAGACCAGGGTATGGGGATTATACTAGCTTTTTTGATCTGCTGGAGAGTCCATTTATCTGAGAGGGCTAGGTCAATTCTGGAATAAGAATTATGCACCGGGGAGTAAAAGGTGTAGTCTCTGCACGAGGGGTTCTTGGCCCTCCAAATATCATATAGGGCATATTCATTTAGAATTTTCCTAAATTGGTTAGATTTATCTTTAGGGGTGGGTTTGGTTAGGGTTCGAAGTGGGGATGATTTATCCATGTGGGCGTCCAACACCTGGTTGAAATCACCTAGGAGCAATAGACTTCCCGAGCAGTTAGCCTGTAATACTGTGCAGAATTTTCGTATAAAGGGAATCTGTTTGGAATTGGGTACATATACATTCGCTATCGTGACTTGTTTATTTTCCAATTTACCATTTAGAATCAGGTAGCGACCCTCTGAGTCTGTTGTTTGTTTCTCTAATACGAATTTGCAGGCTGAGGATAGTAAGACCGCTACTCCTGCTTTTTTCTTAGGGCCATTGGAGGTGTAGGTAGTGGGAAATTTAAAGTTAGTGAACTGAGGTGCGGAGGAAGCCATAAAATGAGTTTCCTGGACCGCCACCACTTGTGCTTTCACCTTAGCGAAATGATGCAGTGCTAGTTTCCTTTTGTTCGGTGAGTTAAGACCCTTAACATTTAAAGATAATACATTAACCATTTTTTAGTTGGACTTGATAGATGCTGTCATCTAGCTTGTGGTTTATTTGTCTGTGTAAAGTCGTGGGGGTGGGCCACTCGATGGAATATAGTAAGGACCGTACCTTTGGATTAGGTGGGGGGGAAATACAGGGGTAGTACGGGGGGGTTTGAGAGTACCCGGTAGGTACTGCTAGACGGGGCCACCTTAGGGGGTGGCACATTTAGGAGGCGTGGATAGAGTATGCGCCTCTGTCATTCTCTGGTTGGTTAGATTGTATTGGATAAGATTAGTGCAAGTTGGTTTACTCAGAAACTTAAACAACTTTAGTATACTAGTGTCTTTTTTCTTAATAAAGTTTTTCTGTAAATATTAATTTTGTAAATCTGGAAGCTGTAAAACCCGGGGTATAATCAGGTCATGTGAGACCTTGGGGCTCCTCTCACCCAGAAAGGCACCAGCGATACAATCACCGGGCAGGGCAGGTCTGAGCCCAGACCCATCAATAATTCAGTGGCTCAGTATTGCTCCATCCCAGATGAGTGTCCCGGCTTCACCTGCTTAGAAAATCAGGTTTCCTGCTCGGAGAATAGCTAGTACAGCCCAAGACGCCAGTGACCAGCCACAAACACTTATTTCCCCCATATAAGCTGCGGGTATATATATATATATATATATATATATATACATACATACATACATACATACATATACATAGTGACCAGAGGCGATCAGACACTGAATTTCATCAGCTACAATTTATTACAAGAGTCTGTGTGGTTGCTGCGGGTTACACTTCTCTTTATGGCGTTATCTGTAAAGCAATTTTCTGAAATATGATTTTTATACGCTCAAGCAACGGGCAGATGGGGAGTGCGCACAATTACCATACAAATGGTGTTATACCTGTATGAAATCCCGACGGTCAAACTCCCGAATGGGTCATAATACCGACAAGGACAAAATCCCGACATTTAAAATCCCGACATGGTCAAAATACCGTCATTTAGAATGTGCAGGTGAAACTGTCAACATGACTTTTGGGTCGACATGGTTTTTTCACTGGTTTTTTGACCCGAATGTCGACACAGTCGACATGGACACAGTTGGAGGTGAACCGCTCCGCTTGCTATGCTTCGGGCACGGTGCCTCGTTGCGCTCGGTACACTATTTTATTCTCCCACCACGCCGTAGTGGATGGTAGGGCATGAAATACCGCCTGTCGGCACATGTTGGGTCAAAAAACAGTGAAAAAACCCATGTCGATCTCGCGACCTGTTGACCCAAAGTCATGTTGACAGTTTCACCTGTACATTCTATATGTCGGTATTTTGACCTTGTCGGGATTATAAATGTCGGGATTTTGTCCTTGTCGGTATTATGACCCATTCGGGATTTTGTCCGCATCCCTATACCTGGTCTCCTCCATGTATCACCTAACAGCAGACCGTCCTCTGTGAATACCAGCAACACAATGTGGGGAGACTTTGGGCGGTATTCAATTGTTTGACACCAGCAATTCAGCTCGCTATTGGCGGGGGGTGGCGAGCTAAAATGTGCAAATGCGCGGCATAATCTGACCACAATGAGCACAATATGCCCCAAAAATAAATAGATCAATTAACATCGCCCTATGATCTCTCATCATTTTACATGGGAGATTGGGTGCCATATGACGACAATTGAATACCGCCCGTTGTGTTAGATAGAAGCCCAAGCTTGGCCCCTGACTTGCCCGCGTCCTTGGAGGTTCTCTCTATCTGGAATCATTAAGAGTTTGTTGATAATACACAGATGACTCCTCTACAGAGTAAGGAAACGCAAAAGCATTCATCAGGTGGCCCAAGGTGGTCATCAAATGTTTGAAGGATCTTCTATCTCAATGTTTCCAAACCTCGGTCCTCAAGTTTCCCCAATAGTTCACGTTTTCCAGGTCACCCAGCACAGGTGCACTCATTACGCACTGACAGGTGGAGCTAATTACTTCCCTTGTGATTCTGCGTGGAGACCTGGAACTGTTGGGGGTACTTGAGGTCTCCAGGTCCTGAAGCCTTTACCGTCCCCTGCTCACAGCACGTAGCCCTCACCAATATTTTCCCCTGGAATCTTTTGTATCAAATATGGCCTCCAAGGGTCCTATTGTGACTTTTTGGCAAGAATGATCTCATGGTCCGTCAATGAAAGACCTGCTTGGGAGGGACTTTAGACCCTGACGGAAAAAAGAAAAAAAAAAACACAGAGTGGTCCATCTGTGTCCAACTCAAACTGAACACCTCTAAGATCCTGGGGCCCACTTGTCTGTCTTCGGGCAATATCCCCAGCATCCTACGATCGAGGGGATGTGGACTGGGTGGCACCTTGTTCCATGGGTGGTAAAACGTCCCTAAGAGAATGAGCTTTGGGCAGGAGGTATAGTCCCCTATTGTCTCTCAACAGCCATTGGTCCCTGCTCCTGCCTGTATTATGTATTCCTGCCACACTCAATCCCAGAAATACCCAAGAGAGCTGAAATGACACATTATACACAGATTACAGATAACCAAGTTGTCTGCAGCCAGTTACAGGACTGTATGACCTTCAAAGTGCACATCAGTCATGGATATGCCCTTGTAAGTCTACCAGTTTGGACACAAGGGGGAGATATATCGAATCTTGGAGAGCAAAAGAGCACCAACCCATCAACCCCTAACTGCCATGTTACTGGCTGTGTTTGAAAAATGATTGTTAGGAGTGGAGTGGTTAGTACTTTATCTCTCTTTACTGTATATCTATCCAAGCTTTGATACATCTCCCCCACAATGTAAGTTCTCCACATCTTGGACTGGAAACCCTGAGATGAGACCTATGTAACGGTCACTAGACCTATGTAGAGGTCACCTGTGGTCCATCTGCTGGAGTAGATGGCGCCTAGTGTCGGTACACATGCGCCTCCACTTGCTATGATCCCTACTGCCCGCCCCCTGCAGAGCCTTTTCCCATGCCTCTCAGAGCGGCATAGCCTGCAGAGCAGTATGTGTCTCCAGCCTGCCCTGCCGTACAGTGATGGTGGTAATGACAGAGTGTAATTAGAGCAGAGTAGCGTGCAGGGCGGAATGCCTGCGGAGGGAGAACCCCTGAGTGCTTCTGTATCAGCACATTGCTACGACGGTTATTTCCTAGTATTGATTACAAGTGTTGCATAATGATAAGACTGTTATTGCTGTGTGGCTGATCTGCCACCGAGCCCAGAGATTCCCCAAGCGCTGGCCTTACACCTGAGCTGCAGGAGCACTGTGGGGGGAAGGAGCCAGACACCTGACAGGAACAGAGACAATGCCCCAGAACAGGGCAGCGAGTACAGAGACAGAAAGGAATCCTGGAAACATCACACATACAATAACTACAATATAATGTCCCACCGTACATACATATAGCAACACAAGACTACCAGTGCTGGGCTTTCTCCCTGCCTCTCCCAGCGGGCCGCAAGCCTTCCAACCTATACCAGTGGGCTGCCAGCCTCCCAACCTATACCAGCGGGCCGCCAGCCTCCCAACCTATACCAGGGGGCCGCCAGCCTCCCAGACTCTACCAGTGGTTGGCCAGTCTCCCTGCCTCCTCACCGGACTGGCAGTCTCACACCGGGCTGCCAGTCTCCCAGCGGGCCACCAGCCCTCTACCAGCGGGCCGCCAGTCTCCCTACCTCTACCAGCCTCCCAGACTCTACCAGCAGGCCGCCAGCCTCTCAGCCTCTACCAGTGGTTGGCCAGTCTCCCTGTCTCCTCACCGGGCTGCCAGCCTCCCAGACTCTACCAGTGAGCCGCCAGCCTCTCAGCCTCTACCAGCGGGCCACCAGCCTGCAGCCCTCTACCAGCAGGCCACCAGCCTGCAGCCCTCTACCAGCGGGCCGCCAGTCTCCCTACCTCTACCAGCGGGCTGCCCGTCTCCCTGCCTCTACCAGTGGGTTGCCAGCCTCCAGCCCTCTACCAGCGGATCGCAAGCCTCTCCCAGCATGCTGGCAGCCTCCCAGCACATTATTAGCATTGCTGTGCCGCCCCCAGTGGGCCACCAGCCTCCAGGCCTGTACGAAGGGGCTGCCAGTTTCCCTACCTCTACCAGCGGTCCACCAGCCTCATAGCCTCTACCAGCAGGCTGCCAGTCTCCCTGCCTCTACCAGTGGGCCGCCAGCCTCTCCCAGTGAGCCACCAGCCTCCCAGCCTCTTCCAGTGGGCTGCCAGTCTCCCTGCCTCTACCAGCGGGGCCGCAAGCCTCTCCCGGCGGGCCGCCAGCCTCTCCCAGCATGCCGGCAGCCTCCCAGCGTGCCGCCAGACTATCCCAGCAGGCTGCTTGTCTCTAGCAGAGGGCCGCCAGCCTTTTGGCATCACATTATTAGCGTCGCTGTGCCGCCCCCAGGCACCCACCTTCTGGAGGTGCATGTTCTTGGTCAGCTGCTCCTCCAACATGTTCTGTAGCTTCTTGTTCATCTCCCTCAGGTTTTCATCCCCAGGTTTCACCAGGTCCCGGAGAACACTGCCAAGGCTGCTGCGGTCTAGATGCCCATGGGTGGTGGTCACATCTGAGGGGGGAGGGGGGGGGGGTGGAGAAAGATATTGGTTAGTCAAAAAGGCAGAAAGAACCAAAGCTACAATCCAGCAAAGTTTTATAAAGACAAACAAGTATCAGAAGCAAAGAAGAGACAACACATTCTGTATCTGAGGCTAAAACATTCATATTATGACAAACTCCAGATAACTAGAGTCCAGAGAATTTCGGGGCATGGTGGGGGTGGGGGTTCCAGGTCATGGGACTAGTATAAATTGGGAGGAGTCAGAATAAAATGACATGATCAGACAGGTACAGATTTACTAAAGCTTATCGATCCAAAGTGACAGATTCTATCATTTTCCAGAAAGCCATAGAGAAACAATGGCTAGAACCTTTCTGGTTGCTAGGGGCAACAGCGCCAGTTTTTCTGCTGACAAAATCTAACATCATTATTTAATAAGATGCCTCCACTGACTCATGCCAGACATGCAGAGTTCTTAGGAAGTATGTGTCTCTATGTGTCGGACCCCCATCCTGGTGACGATCTACACCATGCCCCCCCAGCACCCGGCGTGCCCTCCGCCGCCGCCCGATAAGGATAAAGCTCTGGTTCATTGATTGAGGTGTAAATAATTCAGGTTTTTATAAACCAAATCCTTTTTTCTCAGATCATTCAGCACTCAGCAGATTGAGAATCAGGCAGAACTCTCTCCCCCCCCCCACCACCACTCCTCAGCCTGCTCCGTCCCGCTCGCTGCACCCCCCACCCCGCTCACCTCTCCATTTTATGCCTTAGTAAATAAAACATGGGCCAATCTTCCTGCAGCTAAATTATTCACACCTTACAGCCCCCCACTTGCTGACAGCCTCAAAATCCACAGAGCGTGTCAGGTCCTGTTAGTCTCAGTTCGGGCTGACGGGGTCGGGCCAGGCATTATTGTGTGATATAGGATTGGAGGGAGAAACCGAACAGCATCAGGGTAACGCAGAGTCCTCTGGCACGCCGGTACAGCTGCGGGAGGAGACAGGCAGCCATGTGCAGACTGCAGGGCGCTGGTGATTGCAGATGCTGAGATATGGGGGGGGGGGGATGAGAGACGGCGGCACATCAGGCGCTGCCCCTGGCACATATAAAGTGACAGAGGCAGCCGCAGCACACAGAATGTGTAACCTACAGCGGGCGGGCACACTGTGTCACTAGAGACATCATCCCTGGCATCACGGGCAGCGAAAGATCAGCAGCATAGGCACAGGCAGGGAATAGATTACCGACAAGGGCAGCGATAAGGAATAGATTACCGACAAGGGCAGCGATAAGGAAGAGATTACCGACACGGGCAGGGATAGGGAAGAGATTGCCGACACGGGCAGCGATAGGGAAGAGATTACCGACACAGGCAGCGATAGGGAAGAGATTACCGACACAGGCAGCGATAGGGAAGAGATTACCGACACAGGCAGCGATAGGGAAGAGATTACCGACACAGGCAGCGATAGGGAAGAGATTACCGACACAGGCAGCGATAGGGAAGAGATTACCGCCACGGGCAGCAATAGGGAAGAGATTACCGCCACGGGCAGCGATAGGGAAGAGATTACCGCCACGGGCAGCAATAGGGAAGAGATTACCGCCACGGGCAGCGATAGGGAAGAGATTACCGACACAGGCAGCGATAGGGAAGAGATTACCGACACGGGCAGCGATAGGGAAGAGATTACCGACACAGGCAGCGATAGGGAAGAGATTACGGACACGGGCAGCGATAGGGAAGAGATTACCGACACGGGCAGCGATAGGGAAGAGATTACAGACACTGGCAGCAATAAGGAAGAGATTACCGACACAGGCAGCGATAGGGAAGAGATTACGGACACGGGCAGCGATAGGGAAGAGATTACCGACACAAGCAGCGATAAGGAAAAGATTACCGACACGGGCAGCGATAGGGAAGAGATTACCGACACAGGCAGCGATAGGGAAGAGATTACGGACACGGGCAGCGATAGGGAAGAGATTACCGACACGGGCAGCGATAGGGAAGAGATTACAGACACTGGCAGCAATAAGGAAGAGATTACCGACACAGGCAGCGATAGGGAAGAGATTACAGACACGGGCAGCGATAGGGAAGAGATTACCGACACAAGCAGCGATAAGGAAAAGATTACCGACACGGGCAGCGATAGGGAAGAGATTACCGACACAGGCAGCGATAGGGAAGAGATTACGGACACGGGCAGCGATAGGGAAGAGATTACCGACACGGGCAGCGATAGGGAAGAGATTACCACCACGGGCAGTGATAGGGAAGAGATTATGGACATCCGCAAGGATATGGAAGTCTCTGTTACAGATACAGGAGTAATTACACCAACAAGTTGGCACAGATAAAACGTGAGGAGTAACCAGGATGGAGACTAAGTAACAGAAACCACAGGATTCACTTTGCGCTGCGGAGCTGGCATATGTCAGACTGGCACAGAAAGTCTTATACACTTATAACAGTAGGCAGCACAATCAGCCTGATCCAGACACATTACACAAGAACAGTGTTACCTAATCTGCACTAGACTGCATTAACTCCCTGGTGACAATTATCTACCAAGCACATTATTGGCAGAAAGCCGCACTGCTATATATAATTCTCCTTCTACAGCCTGTTCAGCACCGCACCCTCATACTACAGCCCCCAGTACACCATCACACCCTCCTGCTACAGCCCCCAGTACAGCGTCACACCCTCCTGCTACAGCCCCCAGTACAGCGTCACACCCTCCTGCTACAGCCCCAGTACACCATCACACCCTCCTGCTACAGCCCCCAGTACAGCGTCACACCCTCCTGCTACAGCCCCCAGTACAGCTTCACACCCTCCTGCTACAGCCCCCCGTACAGCGTCACACCCTCCTGCTACATCCTCTCATACAGAGCCATACCCTCCTACTACAGCGTCACACCCTCCTGCTACAGCCCCCCGTACAGCGTCACATCCTCCTGCTACATCCTCTCATACAGAGCCATACCCTCCTACTACAGCGTCACACCCTCCTGCTACAGCCCCCCGTACAGCGTCACACCCTCCTGCTACATCCTCTCGTACAGAGCCATACCCTCCTACTACAGCGTCACACCCTCCTGCTACAGCCCCCCGTACAGCATCACACCCTCCTGCTACATCCTCTCATACAGAGCCATATCCTCCTACTACAGCGTCACACCCTCCTGCTACAGCGTCACACCCTCCTGCTACATCCTCTCGTACAGAGCCATACCCTCCTACTACAGTGTCACACCCTCCTACTACAGCCCCCAGTACAGCGTCACACCCTCCTGCTACAGCCCCCAGTACACAGTCACACCCTCCTCCTAACCTCTTTTGCTCCTTCTATCCTGCCTACCCTACCCCTCTATCCGTTCTTACTTATCCCATTGTTTTTCGTTCATCCACCCACCTCCTTTTAGTCTGTTAACTCTTATGAGTAGGGCTCTCCTTCCTCACGTACTCACCCTACCTCTTTACCTCACCAGTGCTCCTGCCCTGTTCTTCCCTTCCTCTACTGTCTCCTCGACAATTTTGACACCTACTTCTGAGCTGATTTTAGTTCTACCAGCTATACCCCCTATTTGTGCTGTATTTTATCAACACATCCTGTACGTTACCTTGTAATTTGTTTGCTATGTACGGCGCTGCGGACACTTTGTGGCACCTTATAAATAAAGAAGCTGCTGCTGCTGCTACTACTACTACTACAGCCCCTTGTACAGCGTCTACTACTACTACAGCCCCTTGTACAGCATCACACCCTTCTGCTACAGCCCCCTGTACAGCGTCAAACCCTCCTGCTACAGCCCCCAGTACAGCGTCACACCCTCCTGCTACAGCCCCCCCGTACAGCGTCATACCCTCCTGCTACAGCCCCCTGTACAGCGTCACACCCTCCTACTACAGCCCACAGTACAGCATAAGACCCTCCTGCTACAGCCCCCCGTACAGCATCACCCCCTCCTGCTACAGCCCCCGTACAGTGTCACCCCCTCCTGCTACAGCCCCACGTACAGCATAACACCCTCCTATTACAGCCCCCAGTACAGCGTCACACCTAGGGTGGCCAATAGGAGTATCCAATCCCGGGATTTCGGAAATAGACTGCGCATGCACAGTCTAATGCCGGACAGCTTCTGTGCACTCGCTCAGAAGCTGCCCGGCTGTTCCCAATCCTGGCATGTGGCCTGTGCAGCGTGACCTCTGACCGTCACACTGTGCAGGCCGCAGCATCCTGCTACAGATGACCGGTCCCGGCCGTGTTGAACTCCCCTCCCGCCCAGCTGGTGCTGCCACTACCTGCCCGGAGGCACCAGGCAAGCACCACCGCAGCGCTGCTGTCTGCCCTGCTCCCACCCGCCTATGTAAGTAAATCTGCCGGGCGGCACCAGGCACCCCCCACAGCGCTGCTCTGCCCCGCTCCCGGCTTCCGCGCACCCGCCCACCCATGTAGATTAAACTGTGGACAGGGCGTGTTTTTCTTTTAGGGATGCCAATCCCGGGATTCTGAGCATTTTTCAATCCCGGAATCCGGGATTGAAAAAATGCCCCGGGATTGGCATCCCTAGTCACACCCTCCTGCTACAGCCCCCAGTACAGCATCGCACCCTCCTGTTACAGCCCCCCGTACAGCATCTCAACCTCCTGCTACAGCCCCATGTACATCATCGCACCCTCATGCTACATCCTTGCACCCTCCTGCTACAGCCTCCAGTACAGTGTCGCACCCATATGCTACAGCCCTGGTACAACGTCACACCCTCCTGCTACAGCCACCCACACAGCACCACACACCCCTGCTACAGCCCCCTGTACAACATCACACCCCCTGCTACAGCCCCCCGTACAACATCACACCCTCCTGCTACAACCACCTGTACAGTGTCACACCCCCCTTCTACAGCCACCCGCACAGTATAACACACCCCTGCTACAGCCCCCCGTACAGCATCACACCCTCCTGCTATAGCCCCCTGTACAGCATTACACCCTTCTGCAACAGCCTACTGTACAACATCATACCATCCTGCTACAGCCTGCACAGCATCACACCCTCTTGCTACAGTAGGTTTGGCATAATTTAACCCTTTCCCTGCCAAGTCACTACAGGGTTATTTGACCCCTCTCCTGCCACAGTCTATACATCATCCTTCCGGGTCACACACACAGGGCACCCATACAGAGTCAGTTCCTTCTATGTTACACAGACAACATTAACCCCGTGTACACCATCTTACACCCGGCAAGTAGGAGGGCGGAGCATTCGATACAGCACATGGGACATTTAAACGGCTCATTCAGCCAAACACCAATAACTCTGTAAATAGTCTATAAATTGGACGCAGAACATAAGGGGTATAATTTAACAACCATTAAAGTCACTGTTCCTTATGCAAGAAGTATATCATGATTAATGGACAGAAGTAAAGAGGATTAATAAAGCACAAATCACCATCCGCTCATCATTTCTCCATACATTGATTTTGTAATATGCGAACAGCAAACATTACATTGCTACGCTGGCCGCGGGGACGGTAGAACTATAGAAAAGTGTGCGGTTAGTAAATACCATTGGGCGACCCTAAACTAGATATAATTTAAAAAAAAAGAAGAAAAATAAAATAAAATATAATGAAAAAAAAATTAATAAAAATAAATAAAAGGAAAAATAAAAAATAAAAATAAAAGAAAAAAAGAAAAATAAAAATGTGGGGATGGTAGAGCCGCCAGACCCGTATAGAGGTCAGCGTACAGTCTGTATGAGGATTTCATGCCACACATGTGTAATAGGGGATTTTTGTATTCTGCTCCAGTATTGCTGTTCTAACCTACGCTTCAGTAATTCCAGGACGAATTCTGAAATGGCCGGATTACCCCCCCAATACACTGCCTGGTGATAACCCGTCTGCTCAGCCCTGCAAACATCAATTATCTTCTGCAAGATCCATGCACACTACCACCGCGCGCCTCCTCTGCTAGCACCGCAGCCTCAGCGCTGCTTATTTCTTATTTAATCTGTGCGAGCAGCAGTTGTACCCTGCCAAGTGCGACTCCCAGTATCCCGGGATATTAATTAGGTCTGTGAGACGTCAGCTTCGCTCACCGTGCTGGCTGCAGATGTAGGCGTATGTCATTCCACCACGCGGCGCGGCTCATTTATTGCAGGATTTCCTGCTAGAGCAATGAATGGCCTTATTTGTTTTACAATGTGCCCAACACTCAGGAGGGAAGATACAGGGAAGGGTGAGAGGCGGAAGTGGCACATGGGGTGGTTAATCCCAGTACAGGCAGACTTAAGGGGATACATGCTTCCCTTGTCTAGGTCACAGGAACTGCAGCTGATTCTTACATATAAACTACAGAGGCTGGATGTATGAGGCACCTCACACTGCATGGTGCACTGAGGCTGGATGTATGAGGTATATCACAATGCATGGTGCACTGAGGCTGGATGTATGAGGTATATCACACTGAATGGTGTACTGAGGCTGGATGTATGAGGTATATCACACTGAATGGTGTACTGAGGCTGGATGTATGAGGTATATCACACTGCATGGTGCACTGAGGCTGGATGTATGAGGCACCTCACACTGCATGGTGCACTGAGGCTGGATGTATGAGGTATATCACAATGCATGGTGCACTGAGGCTGGATGTATGAGGTATATCACACTGAATGGTGTACTGAGGCTGGATGTATGAGGTATATCACACTGAATGGTGTACTGAGGTTGGATGTATGAGGCATCTCGCACTGCATGGTGCACTGAGGCTGGATGTATGAGGTATATCACGCTGCACGCTGTACTGAGGCTGGATGTATGAGGTATATCACGCTGCATGGTGTACTGAGGCTGGATGTATGAGGTATATCACGCTGCACTGAGGTTGGATGTATGAGGTATATCACACTGCATGGTGTACTGAGGCTGGATGTATGAGGTATATCATGCTGCATGGTGTACTGAGGCTGGATGTATGAGGCATCTCGCACTGCATGGTGCACTGAGGCTGGATGTATGAGGCATCTCGCACTGCATGGTGTACTGAGGCTGGATGTTTGAGGTATATCACGCTGCATGATGTACTGAGGCTGGATGTATGAGGCATATCACACTGAATGGTGTACTGAGGCTGGATGTATGAGGCATCTCGCACTGCATTGTGTACTGAGGTTGGATGTATGAGGTATATCACGCTGCATGGTGTACTGAGGCTGGATGTATGAGGCATCTCACGCTGCATGGTGTACTGAGGCTGGATGTATGAGGCATCTCACGCTGCATGGTGTACTGAGGTTGGATGTATGAGGTATATCACGCTGCACGGTGTACTGAGGCTGGATGTATGAGGCATCTCGCACTGCATGGTGTACTGAGGCTGGATGTATGAGGTATATCACGCTGCATGATGTACTGAGGCTGGATGTATGAGGCATCTCACGCTGCATGGGGTACTGAGGTTGGATGTACAGTATGAGGTATATCACGCTGCACGGTGTACTGAGGCTGGATCTATGAGGTATATCACGCTGCATGGTGCACTGAGGCTGGATGTATGAGGTATATTACGCTGCATGGGGTACTGAGGTTGGATGTACAGTATGAGGTATATCACGCTGCACGGTGTACTGAGGCTGGATGTATGAGGTATATCACGCTGCATGGTGCACTGAGGCTGGATGTATGAGGTATATCACACTGCGTGGTGTACTGAGACTGGAAGTATGAGGTATATCACGCTGCATGGTGTACCGAGGCTGGATGTATGAGGTATATCACACTGCATGGTGTACTGAGACTGGATGCATGAGGCATCTCATGCTGCACAGTGTACTGAGGCTGGATGTACAGTATGAGTTATCTCACACGGCATGGTGTACTGAGGCTGGATGTATGAGGTATATCACGCTGCATGGTGTACTGAGGCTGGATGTATGAGGTATATCACGCTGCATGGTGTACTGAGGCTGGATGTATGAGGTATATCACGCTGCATGGTGTACTGAGGCTGGATGTATGAGGCATCTCGCGCTGCATGGTGTACTGAGGCTGGATGTATGAGGTATCTCATGCTGCATGGTGTACTGAGGCTGGATGTATGAGGTATATCACGCTGCACGGTGTACTGAGGCTGGCTGTATGAGGTATATCACACTGCGTGGGGTACTGAGACTGGAAGTATGAGGTATCTCACGCTGCATGGTGTACTGAGGCTGGATGTATGAGGTATATCACGCTGCACAGTGTACTGAGGCTGGAAGTATGAGGTACAGTATATCACGTTGCATGGTGTACCGAGGCTGGATGTATGAGGTATATCACACTGCGTGGTGTACTGAGACTGGAAGTATGAGGTATATCACGCTGCATGGTGTACCGAGGCTGGATGTATGAGGTATAGCAAGCTGCATGGTTTACTGAGGCTGGATGTATGAGGTATATCACGCTGCATGGTGTACCGAGGCTGGATGTATGAGGTATAGCAAGCTGCATGGTGTACTGAGGCTGGATGTTGAGGTATATCACGCTACATGGTGTACTGAGGCTGGATGTATGAGGTATACCACGCTGCATGGTGTACTGAAGCTGGATGTATGAGGTATATCACGCTGCATGGTGTACTGAGGCTGGATATGTGAGGTATATCACGCTGCATGGTGTACTGAGGCTGGATGTATGAGGTATATCACACTGCATGGTGTACTGAGGCTGGATGTATGAGGTATATCACGCTGCATGGTGTACTGAGGCTGGATGTATGAGGTATCACATGCTGCATGGTGTACTGAGGCTGGATGTATGAGGTATATCACCCCTGCATGGTGTACTGAGGCTGGATGTATGAGGTATATCACGCTGCATGGTGTACTGAGGCTGGATGTATGAGGCATCTCACGCTGCATAGTGTACTGAGGATGGATGTATGAGGTGAATCACGCTGCATGGTGTACTGAGGCTGGATGTATGAGGTATATCACAATGCATGGTGTACTGAGGCTGGAAGAATGAGCTATATCACAATGCATGGTGTACTGAGGCTGGCTGTATGAGGTATATCACACTGCGTGGTGTGCTGAGGCTGGAGGTATCTCACACTGCATGGTGTACCGAGGTTGGATGTATGAGGTATATCACAATGCACGGTGTAAGGAGGCTGGCTGTATGAGGCATCTCGTGCTGCATGGTGTACTGAGGCTGGATGTATGAGGTATCTCACGCTGCATGGTGTACTGAGGCTGCCTGTATGAGGTATATCACACTGCATGGTATACTGAGGCTGGATGTATGAGGCATCTCACGCTGCATGGTGTACTGAGGTTGGATGTATGAGGTATATCACAATGCACGGTGTACCGAGGCTGGAAGTATGAGGTACATCACGCTGCATGGTGTACTGAGGCTGGAAGTATGAGGTATATCACGCTGCATGGTATACTGAGGCTGGAGGTATGAGGCATCTCACTCTGGATGGTGTACTGAGGCTGGATGTATGAGGTATATCACGCTGCATGGTGTACTGAGGCTGGATGTATATGGTATATCACACTGCATGGTGTACCGAGGCTGGAAGTATGAGGTATATCACAATGCATGGTGTACTGAGGCTGGAAGTATGAGGTATCTCACGCTGCATGGTGTACTGAGGCTGGCTGTATGAGGTATATCACACTGCGTGGTGTACTGAGGCTGGAGGTATGAGGCATCTCGGGGCGGAATGGGGGTACTGAGGCCGGAGGTATGCGGTATATCACGCTGCATGGTGTACTGAGGCTGGATTATGAGACATCTCGGGGCAGCATGGTGTACTGAGGCTGGAGGTATGAGGCATCTCGGACGGCCTAGATCTATATAGATCTATAGGATATTGCCTTAATAAAATCTGATGCAGGTAACACACAGATTACGGGGTAGAATTACTGGAGTGCGGGGTTACAGAAGTGGAGACCAATCAGATCCTACTTATCATTTACACCTTCTAAAAGATAACAGTTAGACGACTCTGATTGGTTGCCATGTGGTTTCTGGGGTAAGGAGCAGCGTTAGGCTTTTATTATGCAGGATAATAATGGAATACGCTCTCACTATATAAATAAATGGCAATAATCAAAATGACTTTTCTTGGCACAAAAGCTCACAATTCAGCCAATGACGACAGCAAGACGTCGGCACTGAGAAACACTGTATGCCCAGCAGCGACACATTCTTGGAGTGAATAGACGTTACATTATGCACGTTGGCTACCACAGAATTCCCATTATATACACAGTACGGAGCTGCGCTGTGCTGCACACAGGAGAGGTGGAATCAAGGATCAGAAATGACTGATAAGATTTCAGGTGGAGGCGACGAGGGCAAAACACAGTGGAGAGAAGAGGTAACAAGATCCACACAGCGCCCAAGGACAGAGAGAGGGAGAGAGGGCAGCCAACATGACAGAGCTGGGAGGGAGGGAGGAAGGCGGGTGATGCCAACACAGCCTGGCAAACAGGTGGTGAGAGGAACGCCAAGCACTGGCATCTAACCCACATCCGCTCAGGCACCCACAATGCTTGGCAACGACCAGGTATGAAGCGCGAACTGTTGAAAATGTTTATTGCAGCACTGAAAGCTGATCAGGTTCCCCTCACACGCTTACATCCATGTTATAGGGTCGGGCGTTAGTGAGCCTGTACTTGGTGCTGCATTTCATTGTGACAACATAAAGAGGATTTTATCCAGAGATTATAAACGTGCATACTGCAAGAGTGGAATGTATTGCAGCAAACAGGAATCCAAGCTACCTTTATCTGGGATCTGGGCCCACATGTATTAGGTTGACCATGTTGAAATTGTGCATGTCGACCGTTTGGGGGTCAATGTAGACACTGTCGACCATGTGATTCAAACCCAACTTATCCATACTGACCTACAGATGTGTCTTTACGTACTGGGCATCGTTAGGATATATTGGTCGCAGTGTCACCATCGAAGGCAGCCATCGATGGCGATACTGCAACCAACCAACCATTTTCTTTGACTGATTGGCCCGTGGGCCAATCGGAATGTGAGGGCGGGGATTCATGGTTGTCAGGGGGCGGAGCTATGCTCAGTGTCCCATCACCTTGGAAAAAAACACAAAAAACACCGGTTCTGCTGTGCCATCGATGGAGGGAAACCATCTGGTTCTCCCTATCGATGGCACAAGTATTCAACATCGGCCATAAACCATCGATGATTTTGAATGGCCATCCCTAGCTTGATGCAATCAAGACTCTCTGGGAAGATTACTTCAATGTATTTCTCATCACATTTGGCATCACAGCTTATTACAGACGCGACGGTAAAAAAAGGGGTCATTGTTTGCATCGGTTATTGCGGATTAAAGTTTGATTTAAAAAACAAACAAAACACTTTTACAGCATCACTACAATAAATTCTACTCCATCTGTATTATCTATAGCACCAGTCCCTTCTAAAGGATGACACATAGTAAACTGCGTCGAAAAACAATCAGTCAGGACTGTACATAACACACGTCTAGGAGAGGAGATTATCTACACAAGAATAATAAAGACAATGGCTCAAATTTTACTATGTCACCACACGACCCAGCATGCCTTGCAAGCCTCTGACGGGACTGAAGTCACCAGATATGGTATATACCCACGCACCTATCCTGCTGTCCATGACGTAGGTCTCGATAATAGCGCTCTTACTGCGCAGATCCTCCGCCATCGAAGAGCTGCTCACTTCTAAGTGTTTGACCTGCAGCAGGGAAGACGCAACGTTAGCCCTCAATTACAGAGGCCGGCAGATCACCAGTAAGTACAGGATGAACGGTGTCCACATCCAGATTATAAACAGTATGTGCATTACGCCTTCATATAACAGCAGGCATCCTCTGGTAATAATGTTCCATAAATCAATTATCTTTATCCAATGAATGAAGAATTCACACCTCACCCATGAAATTGTGGGTAGAGATATCCAGATTGCTCTTAAAGAGATCTATCTATATATATATATATATATATATATATATATATATATATATATATATATATATATATATATATACATACACACACATTGCTACTATATTGCAGGTAGGATACATTGTGATATACTGGATTGAATCATTCTATCTATGTCATACATTGTGCTCACTGAATTTGTAGCTATTTTAATTGGAGGTCTGTTTGAAGTTTTCTATGTATGTCTTCAATTCCACTGCAAAGCCTGTTAGGAAGTTCAACTTATAAATTACATATAAATGACGTTATACCTATCTCTATGTTTCAATATGTGGAAAATATCATTTTTTATTTGATGTATTGAATTTACTTTTAATTTACTGTATAATAGACACTGGACATATATACATTATTGGACATTACAGTCATTGTTTGGGCATTCTCTTTATAGATCCCGATTTTGAAGAGCCATCCCTTAGGGTACATTCACAGAGGCTGTTTTCAAGTGTGAACACAGTTCTACATTTATCATCATTCAATCATCCTGCCTCATTATTATGTTATCATCTGGAAGGTAACATCCCCCTTTTTTTTTTTTTTTCCTGTATCGTGAGTTACCCATCATTAGTCTAATAGGAGATGTAGATATTGAGGTATACGTTTGACCCCTAAGGGCGTTAATACAGACCGCCCTGAAGTATTGCTCACTTTTTGAACTACATCCTGTCATACGGCAATTGCCGGCCTACATCTTTTGTAAGGTAATGCTTATTCCAGATTACACGTATTGGAAGTCACATAAAATAAAAAGTTTTGGCAAAAATAACTAATTCATCCTCCTCCAAATAGACTCCTTATACCTTGAAGGGGCTGAACATGGGACCAATAATTGATTCATCCTGTATGGAACAGTAACCTGCAAACTCATATTTACCACCTATTAAAGGTATATGTCTCCTTACAACTCTCTTTTAAGATCTTCAAAACTATTTTGATTCTTGTTCTTTTAAACGTACTCTTCTCCCCCCGACTGCTAAATATTAGCTTACTACGCACAGTTTTTAATTCTAATCATGATCTTTTAGATTGCGATTTCTCCCAAAAAAAAAAATCGACATTCACCATATGGTTAGAAAACTCCATATCTGTCTTCATTGATTCTTTTATCGGTATGTACATATTCTTTGTGAATATATATTTTTTGGACATCTGATGTTAACAATCACTGCACTTCTGTTATATTTGAACTTTGATATACAGTTATACTTCTATTTGATATGTTTTTACCACCTGCAGTGTTTATCTTAAAAAAAACATGATGAAGTCTTTCTAAAGACGAAACGCGTTGGGTTGTCATCGTCTTCAAAGAAATGAATTAAGATACCACACTATTTTATAACTTTTTAATAAAAACTGTTAAATTTCAGAAACGTTTATATGTTTTTTCATACTTGAACAATCTGTTCATCACACATAAGGTGGTGGAATCCTTTGGTGCTCTCTATCTATCTCTATACCCATTTGTCTCCCACTAACAGGGGGGTCTTTTTAGAGTAGCAGCCTTCTTTGTGGCGCGACTAGAGTCATTCCTGGTTGTGCATATATCTATCTATCTATCTATCTATACACACACACACACACACACACACACACACACACACACACACACACACACACACACACACACAGCACATATATTGTTAGATCTCATCAGTGAAGTTTAGGGACAGCACAGATAAAGGATGTGTTACCTTTTCTTCTAGTAACCATTTTTCCTGCTGAATTTCGGCCAGTCTCTGGAACAATTCTGACACCTCCTCATCAGACAGCTCCACCGGTCTCTGTGGCTGGGACTGAGGGCTTCCACTATTAGACTACAATACAGGTCAGAACACAGTGACTACATGGTGCGGCTCTACCTTCATACAGTGCCAGGGCACATATCTTCATACAGTGCCAGGGCACATAACTTCATACAGTGCCAGGGCACATAACTTCATACAGTGCCAGGGCACATACCTTCATACAGTGCCAGGGCACATACCATCATACAGTGCCAGGGCACATACCTTCATACAGTGCCAGGGCACATACCTTCATACAGTGCCATGGCACATACCTTCATACAGTGCCAGGGCACATACCTTCATACAGCACCAGGGCACATACCATCATACAGTGCCAGGGCACATAACTTCATACAGTGCCAGGGCACATACCTTCATATAGTGCCAGGGCACATACCATCATACAGTGCCAGGGCACATACCATCATACAGTGCCAGGGCATTCCCGCTACCTCTATAATCAGGGCACCTCTTTTTCTACCCCAGACATAACACAATCTCACCCCTTACAGGGATATAAACGGCCAACCCATCCCATCTCCTCTCTTCTCACCCAATGATCTAAAAAGGTCCATCCCAACTCCCCATGTTCTCACTTCTCCCCCAGTGATATAAAGGTCCATCCCATCTCCCCATGTCCTCTCTTCTACCACAGTGATATAAAGGTCCATCCCATCTCCCCATGTCCTCTCTTCTCCCCAGCGAAGGGTCCATCCCATCTCCCCATGTCCTCTCTTCTCCCCAGCGAAGGGTCCATCCCATCTCCCCATGTCCTCTCTTCTCCCCAGCGAAGGGTCCATACCATCTCCCCATGTTCTCACTTCTCCCCCAGTGATATAAAGGTCCATCCCATCTCCCCCAGTGATATAAAGGTCCATCCCATCTCCCCATGTCCTCTCTTCTCCCCAGTGATAGAAAGGTCCAACCCATTTCTCTGTGTCCCCTCTTCTCCCCCAGTGAAAGAAAGGTCCATCCCATCTCCCAATGTCCTCTCTTCTACCACAGTGATATAAAGGTCCAGCCCATCTCCCCATGTCCTCTCTTGTCCCCCAGTGATATAAATGTTTATCCTATCATCTCTCCCCATGTCCTCTCTTCTTCGCCGGTGATAAGGGTCCATCACATTTCACAGTGTCCTCTCTTCTCCCCCAGTGATATAGACGGTCCATCCCATCCCATCTCCCAGAGGTCTCCCTTCCTCCCCATCACGTCCTTACCTTATTGCTGCTGGGTGTTGCGTTCTCCTTCATTATCTCCCTGTAACTGAAGGAGGAGACACTGCTACTATCACCAGTCTGTGTCCGACTGGGAGAACTAATCTCAGCCAACACCAGATCCTCCAAACCTAGAGAAGAGACTGTGAATGAGTGACCAGCGGCCCAGCATAGTGTCCACGTCAGGACTGTTCTCTTAGATAATAACTATAATTAACAGCATAACAAAAGCACAATTGCTATTTGTTGACAATACTGCACTACAGCTTATTTCCAGGGTAACATCACTCAAACTTAAATGCAGCCTAATTAAAATAATTAATGATCAGAACTATAATTTACTGGAGCAACTCTTAATACTTGTGATAGAAATTTACCCGAAATCACCCGGTAAAGACTCAAAAACAGACCTTTGCTGTTATATAACATACAGGTTATGGATAAGTGACCTGTATGTGGCAACCAGACTGTTTACACATGGAAAGGTAAGGAAGCTGTGCCAATCACTGATTGTCTGGCAGTAGCAGTGTTTCTGGGTTTTCAACAGAGTATTTCAGGCATATATTATAACTTAAAGATCAGGCATTATATATACACACAGTATATCAATTGAAGTACCCAAAGCAAACATGGGGCAATGTATGCATCAAAATCAGGTTCTAAGTTAGATTTTTTAACAGGAGTTTAAAAATAAAAAACGAAAAAGCATAACAGCCGCTTGCTTAATGATACTGGGCGCCACGTGTATTCCCCTATACTGGGCACCATGAGTACTCCCCTATACTGGGCGCCACGAGTACTCCCCTATACTGGGCGCCACGAGTGCTCCCCTATACTGGGCACGAGTACTCCCCTATACTGGGCGCCACGAGTGCTCCCCTATACTGGGCGCCACGAGTGCTCCCCTATACTGGGCGCCACGAGTGCTCTCCTATACTGGGCGCCACGAGTGCTCTCCTATACTGGGCGCCACGAGTGCTCTCCTATACTGGGCGCCACGAGTGCTCCCCTATACTGGGCGCCACGAGTGCTCCCCTATACTGGGCGCCACGAGTGCTCCCCTATACTGGGCGCCACGAGGGCTCCCCTATACTGGGCACCACGAGTACTCCCCTATACTGGGCACCACGAGTACTCCCCTATACTGGGCACCACGAGTACTCCCCTATACTGGGCGCCACGAGTGCTCCCCTATACTGGGCGCCATGAGGGCTCCCCTATACTGGGCGCCACGAGGGCTCCTCTATACTGGGCGCCACGAGGGCTCCTCTATACTGGGCGCCACGAGGGCTCCTCTATACTGGGCGCCACGAGGGCTCCTCTATACTGGGCGCCACGAGGGCTCCTCTATACTGGGCTCCACGAGTGCTCCTCTATACTGGGAGCCACGAGTGCTCCTCTATACTGGGCGCTACGAATGTTCCTCTATAATGACCGCCTGGAATGCTCCCCTATACTGGGCGCCACGAGTACTCCTCTATACTGGGCGCCACGAGTACTCCTCTATACTGGGCGCCACGAGTGCTCCTCTATACTGAGCGCCACGAGGGCTCCTCTATACTGGGCGCCACGAGGGCTCCTCTATATTGGGGTCCACGAGTGCTCCTCTATACTGGGTGCTACGAGTGCTCCTCCTACTGGGCGCCACGAATGTTCCTCTATAATGGCCGCCACGAATGCTCCCCTATACTGGCCGCCACGAGTGCTCCCCTATACTGGCCGCCACGAGTGCTCCCCTATACTGGGCGCCACGTGTACTCCCCTATACTGGGCACCACGAGTACTCCCCTATACTGGGCACCACGAGTGCTCCCCTATCCCGGGCGCCACGAGTACTCCCCTATACTGGGCGCCACGAGTACTCCCCTATACTGGGCGCCACGAGTACTCCCCTATACTGGGCGCCACGAGTACTCCCCTATACTGGGCGCCACGAGTACTCCCCTATACTGGGCGCCACGAGTACTCCCCTATACTGGGCGCCACGAGTGCTCCTCTATACTGAGTGCCATGAGTGCTCCTCTATACTGAGAGCCATGAGTGCTCCTCTATACTGAGCGCCACGAGTGCTCCTCTATACTGGGCACCATGAGTGCTGCTCTATACTGGGCGCCATGAGTGCTCCTCTATACTGAGTGCCATGAGTGCTCCTCTATACTGGGCACCACGAGTGCTCCTCTATACTGGGCACCATGAGTGCTCCTCTATACTAGGCATCATGAGTGCTCCTCAATTAGGTCTCTGCTGCTCCCTTCAGATTCGGTAACTGTACAATAAATATAGACTTACAGCTTGCTTGTTAGGATGAAATGGAAATTTATTATACTAACAAAGCACTATTGTGCAGCGGATGCATATAGTAGTAAATTAGCCAAGAGACTTGTGTGTATAGAATATATAGAAGGCTATATATAAGAGAGAGAGAGAGAGAGAACAGAGAGAGAGAGAGAGAGAGAGAACAGAGAGAGAGAGAGAGAGAGAACAGAGAGAGAGAGAGAGAAGAGAGAGAGAGAGAGAACAGAGAGAGAGAGAGAGAGAGAGAGAGAGAGAACAGAGAGAGAGAGAGAGAACAGAGTTTTCATTTGTAATAAAACGGTTTTACTACAAAGGAAGACTCTGTCGAGTGCCCATTATCTCCACTGTTCTCTGCATATTGGAGGGTTTTTTCATCTTTAATTGGTTTACACAGGACCCAGTGGCAAACGCAGGATTTTTAAAGGGAGGTTTCCAAATGTAATCCAACATCTCCCACCCTGCAGGGCATTGGAGTAAGTACGGGAGTCTGGGGGAGTGGTAAAAGCCCTGAAATTTGTATTTTTATACACTGGATACTATACGGAATACAGTATTAATATTTATCATTACAAATAGTCTTTAGTATAGGCTGTTTCAAACATTTAAATAAGTGGTCAGGAAAAGGTTAAACATATCATAATAAATACACAATTATAATAGAACCAGTGCTGCACTTTCTAAGCTCACAATCTCCCACTTCATAGTAAGGCTCCTGTCTCTTCCTCCTGGCAGCTGCTCTCTGGTCCTTTGCGATGTTTGAGGGCTCAGATCCACACATACAGTAAATGTGGTAGAAGAAGCTGGTACACTGGGCATGTGCAGCAGCTCTGCTCTGTCCCTTACACTGCATGATGGGGTGGCAGGTCTACTGATCATATTATATACCAGTGCTATTGTTGTCATAATTAAAGGAACTTGCCAAGAGGAGGGGGGTTTCAGGGCAACCAGAAATCCCCCCTGCGTTTGCCTGTGGGACCCCAATCACAACTTGTACCACACACAGGCCTTTATTCAGATCTGATCACAGTCCAAATTTGGGCAAAACCATGTGCACTGCAAGTGGGGCAGATGTAAAATGTGCAGAGTTAAATTTGGGTGGGGCGTGTTGAAACGGAAATCTAAATTACAGTGTAAAAATAACGCAGCCAGTATTTACCCTGCACAGAAACAAAATAACTCACACAAATCTAACTGTCTCTGCACATATTACATCTTCCCCACCTGCAGTGCACATGGTTTTGCCCATTTTGAGAACAAATTTGAACTGCGATCAGATCTGAATAAGGGCCACAGTGTCACAGGACCCCAGTTACAGCCTGTAGCACAAACAATGTCACAGAACCTCAGCCACAGCCTGTAACCCAGGAATGGGGAACCTTCGGCCCTCCAGCTGTTGTTGAACTGCACATCCCAGCATGCCCTGCTACACAGGGTCACAGCCTGCACGGCACACAGGGTCACAGCCTGCTCGTCACACAGGGTCACAGCCTGCTCGGCACACAGGGTCACAGCCTGCACCGCACATCCCAGCATGCCCTGCTACAGTTTTGCTATTTGGCCACACTAAAACTGTTGCAGGGCATGCTGGGATGTGTAGTTCAAAAAAAGCTGGAGGGCCAAAGGTTCCACATCCCTGCTGTAACCACACAAAGTGTCACAGGACCCCAGTCACAGCCTGCACCTGCACACAGTGTCAGAGAATGTACCACACACAGATTCACAGGACCTCAGTCACAGCCTGCAACCACACAGTGTCACAGGACACCAGTTATAGCTTGTAACACACACAGTGTCACAGGACCCCAGTCACAGCCTGCGCGGCACACGGTGTCACAGCCTGCTCGGCACACGGTGTCACAGCCTGCCCCGCACACGGTGTCACAGCCTGCTCGGCACACAGTGTCACAGCCTGCTCGGCACACAGTGTCACAGCCTGCTCGGCACACAGTGTCACAGCCTGCTCGGCACACGGTTTCACAGGACCCCAGTCACAGCCTGTACGGCACACAGTGTCACAGCCTGCACCGCACACGGTGTCACAGCCTGCACCGCACACAGTGTCACAGCCCTTTACCGCGCACAGTAACACAGCCTGCACCGCACACAGTGTCACAGCCCTTTACCGCGCACAGTAACACAGCCTGCACCGCACACAGTGTCACAGCCCTTTACCGTGCACAGTAACACAGCCTGCACTGCACACAGTAACACAGCCTGCACGGCACACAGTAACACAGCCTGCATCGCACACAGTAACACAGCCTGCACGGCACACAGTAACACAGCCTGCACCGCACACAGTAACACAGCCTGCACCGCGCACAGTTACACAGCCTGCACCGCGCACAGTTACACAGCCTGCACCGCACACAGTGTCACAGCCTGCACCGCACACAGTGTCACAGCCTGCACCGCACACAGTGTCACAGCCTGCACCGCACACAGTGACACAGCCTGCACTGCACACAGTAACACAGCCTGCATCGCACACAGTAACACAGCCTGCACCGCGCACAGTAACACAGCCTGCACCGCGCACAGTAACACAGCCTGCACCGCGCACAGTAACACAGCCTGCACCGCACACAGTGTCACAGCCCTTTACCGTGCACAGTAACACAGCCTGCACTGCACACAGTAACACAGCCTGCATCGCACACAGTAACACAGCCTGCACCGCGCACAGTAACACAGCCTGCACCGCACACAGTGTCACAGCCCTTTACCGTGCACAGTAACACAGCCTGCACTGCACACAGTAACACAGCCTGCATCGCACACAGTAACACAGCCTGCACCGCGCACAGTAACACAGCCTGCACCGCGCACAGTAACACAGCCTGCACCACGCACAGTAACACAGCCTGCACCACGCACAGTAACACAGCCTGCACCGCGCACAGTAACACAGCCTGCACCGCGCACAGTAACACAGCCTGCACCGCACACAGTAACACAGCCTGCACCGCACAGTGTCACAGCCTGCACCGCGCACAGTAACACAGCCTGCACCGCGCACAGTGTCACAGCCTGCACCGCGCACAGTGTGACAGGACTCCAGTCTTCATCACAATCCATAGAGCATTTATTATCCTTGATGTGACACTGCTGCAGGCACACTTCTCTCCCCTGTGTCAGGTAGAGGTGACAGCAGCCCACCCATCCTTGCAGGGGAACGAAGTGAGCACAGCACCGTCATTACCGCAGATCAGCACTTTCCACCCTGTAACGTAGGGTTTGGCTGTTCTGCCTCCCACCTCCTGACTCATCACAGCCATAAAATATTAATGCCCTGCTGAAAGTCTTAATGCTTCCAGTGGGATGTAGGGGAAGGAGGGAGTGGGTGTGCAGCCGAAGCAGCCAGCACTCAAGGAAAGGAGAACAAGAGGAATAGGGGGCGGCGTGAGGAGCTCAAATCCCCCCTGCACAAAACCTGAATAAACCCTGGCTGGTTACAGAGGCACGCAGCCCATTTATATACAGAGACAGAGCATTGATTCCGGGCTCTGATATCACGTTCGTGCAATGTGTCGCCGCCACATTCATCAGGATACAGAAATAGCTCCTTGTACACCGTGGTTTGCAAATCGGAGTGTGGATCATTAGGTCTACAGTAGTTAGGTCGGCATGCATTTGATTGACACCATTAGGCTGACATGCAGAAAGGTCGACATGGGTCAAGGTCGACATGGGCAAGGTTGACAGTCAAAAGGGCGACATGGGGTTTTTCACTGGTTTTTGACCCGAATGTCGACACAGTCGACATGGACACTGAAACGTAGCACCGCTGCGCTCGCCATGCTTCGGGCACGGTGCCTCGCTACGCTCAGCACACTATTTTATTCTTCCACGAGTCGACCTTTTGACTGTCAACCTTACCCATGTCGACCTAATGCTTGTGTCGATCCAATGACATGTTGACCTTTCTGCATGTCGACCTAATGGTGTCGACGCAAAGACCGTATCCCGTAAATCGGTGGTCCATCCGGTCACCGCACTCGTACAGGGGCTCATTAACTAATTGCAAAATACGTGGAGGTGCGGTGTATTTATATAGGTGCAAGTCAATTGGGCGTAAAATGCAAACGGCGCCTGCAAAAAAAAAAACATGGAGCAAAGAGGACACACAAGCAGCTTCCGCTGATTAAAATGACATACAGCATGCCTACATTCAGTGTGTGACTGAGGCTGTATCAGATACGTTATTCCGTTTTCCAGGAAAACTCTGTAATATTCCACTTCTGTTGCAGGAAAACACTGTAAACTTTCCAATTGTTACGCAGATACAGCAGCAGTCACACACAGAATATAGGCAGGCTGCATATCATTTTACTCAGCAGAAGTTGCTTGAGCGTTGTACTCGCTCCATTTTGCAAAGTAGAAGCCATTTAACTGACCCCCCCCGCAATGTTATACATAAATAACCAACGCGTTGGATGCACTCAGCGTTGCATTAAAAAAAAACAAAAAACATAAAAAAATTACAGCACTGATTCTTTCAATTA
The DNA here is from genome assembly GCF_055691185.1 of Crinia signifera. Classification (NCBI taxonomy): domain Eukaryota; kingdom Metazoa; phylum Chordata; class Amphibia; order Anura; family Myobatrachidae; genus Crinia; species Crinia signifera. The sequence goes on from NC_139225.1 coordinate 18,748,351, forward strand.
AATCCGGTAACACTGAATGTTATCTGCGTAAAACAAAACCATTTGGCTCACAGATTGGATCTGAACTCTTCCATACTATATTAAAAATCCATTCTTTATTTAATCTCTCGTGAGCCTCAAACAGTCGCAGAATGAACAGTTTGTTTTAAAATCCAATTTAGAGTGTTAGCTCTGTAGCCAAAGGGTACAGACATTGTATACATTCATTGAGCAGTATTCAATGCTCTCTGGTGAGCTGTAACGGTGGGCAGTGCCGACAGCTCGCCGGTCAGTACTCAACTGACCCCGCCCCCCCCCTGCACTTGCCGTTCCGGCGAGGAGTCCCCTGTAACGTTGAATAGGGCGAGCAGCCGGCGCAGGGGTTAAACGACGATGGTGGCTTGTTTTCGGTGATCCTCGCCACAGCCACCCCCCTCGCTGGTGGCATTGCATACCGCCCATACTGTACATGAGGTCCCACTAATCAAACTTGCAAGAGAAAAGCTAACATCTGATTGGATAGTATAAGGTTGGTGAACCATGTTATTAAATAAGACAATAGGATGAGTCCCCATCGAGTGACCCCGGCATTAGGCACGTGTATGCCGCTCATTCCGAGGTGGTCACTGCCAGAACAAGAAGCTTTCTCCTCCCAGCTGCCAGGAGACGGCTTACGTCCGACCGTGGAGGAGTCAACGGTACAGATTCAAGGGTTTGGTAGTCCCCAAATAGCCAATGTCATTCGATACGGACACAGATGTCATCAGGACCCCAGCGCCAAGCGTCAGAAACCGCTTACAATTTGGCAGGGCGTGCTGGATCTTGCAGTTCCCCGGCAACCCCGGCGAGCTGCAAATTGCCCTAATTATTTATTTATTTTCGGATTGTACAAATGCTGTTTAGACATCACATTAGGGGTTAATGTTAAATCGATGCAGAGAAGTCAGGGCGCAGCAATTTCAGCTATTGATTTACATTTACGTCTAGCGAGCGAGCGCGCCCGGTCTCCTTCATTGTGTTTAAATGAAAGGAAATGCACATTGTCCTGTGAGCAAGGTTTATATCTGACGGTTCTCAATACGCATTAACGAAAATAAATGGGCAGAAATGAATCTGTTTATTTACGGCGCTGACAGAAATACGGCGCACACTTGGGCGATTATATTGTTGCTCCTTATGACGGCGATTTCAGGGAACGCTGGAGGATACTTAAGGTTAATGTTACATAATGATTTTCAGAAAAGCAAAAAAATAATGTTGTGTCTGGAACAAACCATGCTGCTATGCGAGGGGGAACATAAGCATTTGTATTGTTTCTGTGCAGGGTAAATACTGGCTGCTTTTGCATGTAGTCTAAAAAAAAAAATAATAGGCCGGTTTATTATTACAACGCAGTTTAGATTCCAATTAGTAACCCTTCCCCCCAAATCCTTGTGGCAGCCCCGGCGACCTCTGGATCAGATCCGATGCACATAACACCGCGCATCGGATTGGCATATAACAGGCATGTCCAAACTGTGGCCCTTCTGCTGTTGTGAAATTACATATCCCAGCATGCCTTGCCACAGTTTTAGCATTCCCTAAGAGCAAAACTGTTGCAAGGCATGTTGGGACTTGTAGTTTCTCAACAGCTGGGATGGCCATAGCTTGGACATGCCTGGCATATACTATATGGCACTTTCACACGATTTATCGTCCCAAGAGATTGAAATCGTGTGAAAAACGGCCATATCGTATAACTGTATGGGCACCTCCGCTCTCTCTGCACATTACATCTGCCTCACCTGCAGCGCAGCATGGTTTTACTTATTCTGGTGCTTTTCTGCCTTGCTAACAAAGATGAATCAGACCGTTAGTATCTCTCTACATGAAACGACGGTTCCTCAAGTATTACATCCTTGATAAAATATTGCGAGTTAAAAAAGAGTCCATTCAGCTTTTTTGTAGCTGGGATTACCCGGATGATGACAAGGTGATTTGTGAACAGATTTAAATCTGTTACAGCTTGTTCAGGGGTGAAAAAGATTGCAGCTTGTGTGTAGCAGCAATTACCATAGTCACCCATTGGTGTGTCGCTGCAAAACACTAGAGGTTAGCAATCCGCCTTTGGTGAATAAATCAAAGTGGGCACTTGAAATCATGGGAGTAATTTATCAAAGCTTTAAAAGAGAAAGTGGAGAGAAATAAAGTACCAATCAGCTGCTGTCATTTTTCAAATACAGCCTGTAACATGGCAGTTAGGAGCCAATTGGCTGCTGCTCTACCTCTCTCTGTGCGCAGTGCCAATTACCGGAGAAGGACATTTCAAATCAGCCTAAAGTGATTGGATTTCAGATTCAGGATAAGGTTTATTGAGAATTCTAAAGTGCCCCCAGGCCAACCAATCAGAGCCTAGCCGTTGTTTATCTAGTACGTGTTCTAAAACTGGGGATACACAGAGATGGTCGTCCTTATGGGAGTGTCGCGGGCTTGACGTGGATAGTGGTTGCACGGAGGCGCAAAATCATTTGCACTGGAGGAGACCAGGCTAAAGATGGGATAAGGACACGCACGGGAGGTGATACAGAGGTACAGGGGGCCTCAGACAATCCTGACCCCAGACTACTTCATACTGCAACCGGATATTCTTGCAGTGCGATGCTCCAGCGTACAGCAGCCAAGTATTGGATTTATTGTGTCAGGATAAGAGAAGGAAAAAAGGCCGCTGACAGGAACAATTATAACAGGGTATCAGAGTATTGACGATGATGCAGAGCTAACGAGGAGTCTCTGGAGGCTGAGACTAGGAGAAGGGAGTGTGCACGGAGCCGCCCGGGCCGGTCACCTCAGTATCCCGCCATAACACAGGGAGCAGTATACAAGTATTAACCCACAGTATTGCAGAGTAACAAAGTATGTGGCTGAGCAATCATACCCAGAGTAACATGTCATAGTACATAAAGAATAATTCTGCAGTATGTACTATGACTGACGCTGCAGTACCCGGAGTAACGCAGTACATGTACTATGACTGACGCTGCAGTACCCGGAGTAACGCAATACATGTACTATGACTGATACTGCAGTACCCGGAGTAACGCAGTACATGTACTATGATTGATGCTGCAGTACCCGGAGTAACGCAGTACATGTACTATGACTGATGCTGCAGTACCCTGAGTAACGCAGCACATGTACTATAACTGATGCAGCAGTACCCGGAGTAACGCAGTACATGTACTATGACTGACGCTGCAGTACCTGGAGTAACGCAGCACATGTACTATGACTGATGCTGCAGTACCCAGAGTAACGCAGTACATGTACTATCACTGACGCTGCAGTACCCGGAGTAACGCAGTACATGTACTATGACTGACGCTGCAGTACCCGGAGTAACGCAGTACATGTACTATGACTGATGCTGCAGTACCCGGAGTAACGCAGTACATGTACTATGACTGATGCTGCAGTACCCGGAGTAACGCAGTACATGTACTATGACTGATGCTGCAGTACCCGGAGTAACGCAGTACATGTACTATGACTGATGCTGCAGTACCCGGAGTAACGCAGTACATGTACTATGACTGACGCTGCAGTACCCGGAGTAACGCAGTACATGTACTATGACTGATGCTGCAGTACCCGGAGTAACGCAGTACACGTACTATGACTGATGCTGCAGTACCCGGAGTAACGCAGTACATGTACTATGACTGATGCTGCAGTACCCGGAGTAACGCAGCACATGTACTATGACTGACGCAGCTGTACCCGGAGTAACGCAGTACATGTACTATGACTGACGCTGCAGTACCCGGAGTAACGCAGCACATGTACTATGACTGATGCTGCAGTACCCAGAGTAACGCAGTACACGTACTATGACTGATGCTGCAGTACCCGGAGTAACGCAGTACATGGACTATGATTGATGCTGCAGTACCCGGAGTAACACAGTACATGTACTGACTGACGCTGCAGTACCCGGAGTAACGCAGCACATGTACTATAACTGATGCAGCAGTACCGGAGTAACGCAGTACATGTACTATGACTGATGCTGCAGTACCCGGAGTAACGCAGTACATGTACTATGACTGACACTGCAGTACCCGGAGTAACGCAGCACATGTACTATGACTGATGCAGCAGTACCCGGAGTAACGCAGTACATGTACTATCACTGACGCTGCAGTACCCGGAGTAACGCAGTACATGTACTATGACTGACGCTGCAGTACCCGGAGTAACGCAGTACATGTACTATGACTGACACTGCAGTACCCGGAGTAACGCAGTACATGTACTATGACTGACACTGCAGTACCCGGAGTAACGCAGTACATGTACTATGACTGACGCTGCAGTACCCGGAGTAATGCCGTACATGTACTATGACTGATGCAGCAGTACCCGGAGTAACGCAGTACATGTACTATGACTGATGCTGCAGTACCCGGAGTAACGCAGTACATGTACTATGACTGACACTGCAGTACCCGGAGTAACGCAGTACATGTACTATCACTGACGCTGCAGTACCCGGAGTAACGCAGTACATGTACTATGACTGATGCTGCAGTACCCGGAGTAACGCAGTACATGTACTATGACTGATGCTGCAGTACCCGGAGTAACGCAGTACATGTACTATGACTGACGCTGCAGTACCGGAGTAACGCAGTACATGTACTATGACTGATGCTGCAGTACCCGGAGTAACGCAGTACATGTACTATGACTGACGCTGCAGTACCCGGAGTAACGCAGTACATGTACTATGACTGACGCTGCAGTACCCGGAGTAACGCAGTACATGCACTATGACTGACGCTGCAGTACCCGGAGTAACGCAGTACATGTACTATCACTGACGCTGCAGTACCCGGAGTAACGCAGTACATGCATTATGACTGACGCTGCAGTACCCGGAGTAACGTAGTACATGTACTATCACTGACGCTGCAGTACCCGGAGTAGCGCAGAACATGTACTATCACTGACGCTGCAGTACCCGGAGTAACGCAGTACATGTACCATGATTGATGCTGCAGTACCCGGAGTAACACAGTACATGTACTGACTGACGCAGCTGTACCCGGAGTAACGCAGCACATGTACTATGATTGATGCTGCAGTACCCGGAGTAACGCAGCACATGTACTATGACTGATGCTGCAGTACCCGGAGTAACGCAGTACACGTACTATGACTGATGCTGCAGTACCCGGAGTAACGCAGTACATGTACTATGACTGATGCTGCAGTACCCGGAGTAACGCAGTACATGTACTATGACTGATGCTGCAGTACCCGGAGTAACGCAGCACATGTACTATGACTGACGCAGCTGTACCCGGAGTAACGCAGTACATGTACTATGACTGACGCTGCAGTACCCGGAGTAACGCAGCACATGTACTATGACTGATGCTGCAGTACCCAGAGTAACGCAGTACACGTACTATGACTGATGCTGCAGTACCCGGAGTAACGCAGTACATGGACTATGATTGATGCTGCAGTACCCGGAGTAACACAGTACATGTACTGACTGACGCAGCTGTACCCGGAGTAACGCAGCACATGTACTATGATTGATGCTGCAGTACCCGGAGTAACGCAGCACATGTACTATAACTGATGCAGCAGTACCGGAGTAACGCAGTACATGTACTATGACTGATGCTGCAGTACCCGGAGTAACGCAGTACATGTACTATGACTGACACTGCAGTACCCGGAGTAACGCAGCACATGTACTATGACTGATGCAGCAGTACCCGGAGTAACGCAGTACATGTACTATCACTGACGCTGCAGTACCCGGAGTAACGCAGTACATGTACTATGACTGACGCTGCAGTACCCGGAGTAACGCAGTACATGTACTATGACTGACACTGCAGTACCCGGAGTAACGCAGAACATGTACTATCACTGACGCTGCAGTACCCGGAGTAACGCAGTACATGTACTATGACTGATGCTGCAGTACCCGGAGTAACGCAGTACATGTACTATGACTGATGCTGCAGTACCCGGAGTAACGCAGTACATGTACTATGACTGACACTGCAGTACCCGGAGTAACGCAGTACATGTACTATCACTGACGCTGCAGTACCCGGAGTAACGCAGTACATGTACTATGACTGATGCTGCAGTACCCGGAGTAACGCAGTACATGTACTATGACTGATGCTGCAGTACCCGGAGTAACGCAGTACATGTACTATGACTGACACTGCAGTACCCGGAGTAACGCAGTACATGTACTATGACTGACACTGCAGTACCCGGAGTAACGCAGTACATGTACTATGACTGATGCAGCAGTACCCGGAGTAACGCAGTACATGTACTATGACTGATGCAGCAGTACCCGGAGTAACGCAGTACATGTACTATGACTGATGCTGCAGTACCCGGAGTAACGCAGTACATGTACTATGACTGACACTGCAGTACCCGGAGTAACGCAGTACATGTACTATGACTGATGCAGCAGTACCCGGAGTAACGCAGTACATGTACTATGACTGACACTGCAGTACCCGGAGTAACGCAGTACATGTACTATCACTGACGCTGCAGTACCCGGAGTAACGCAGTACATGTACTATGACTGACACTGCAGTACCCGGAGTAACGCAGTACATGTACTATGACTGATGCTGCAGTACCCGGAGTAACGCAGTACATGTACTATGACTGACACTGCAGTACCCGGAGTAACGCAGTACATGTACTATCACTGACGCTGCAGTACCCGGAGTAACGCAGTACATGTACTATGACTGATGCTGCAGTACCCGGAGTAACGCAGTACATGTACTATGACTGATGCTGCAGTACCCGGAGTAACGCAGCACATGTACTATGACTGACACTGCAGTACCCGGAGTAACGCAGTACATGTACTATGACTGACACTGCAGTACCCGGAGTAACGCAGTACATGTACTATGACTGATGCAGCAGTACCCGGAGTAACGCAGTACATGTACTATGACTGATGCTGCAGTACCCGGAGTAACGCAGTACATGTACTATGACTGACACTGCAGTACCCGGAGTAACGCAGTACATGTACTATCACTGACGCTGCAGTACCCGGAGTAACGCAGTACATGTACTATGACTGATGCTGCAGTACCCGGAGTAACGCAGTACATGTACTATGACTGACGCTGCAGTACCCGGAGTAACGCAGTACATGTACTATGACTGATGCTGCAGTACCCGGAGTAACGCAGTACATGTACTATGACTGATGCTGCAGTACCCAGAGTAACGCAGTACATGTACTATGACTGATGCTGCAGTACCCGGAGTAACGCAGTACATGTACTATGACTGACGCTGCAGTACCGGAGTAACGCAGTACATGTACTATGACTGATGCTGCAGTACCCGGAGTAACGCAGTACATGTACTATGACTGACGCTGCAGTACCCGGAGTAACGCAGTACATGTACTATCACTGACGCTGCAGTACCCGGAGTAACGCAGTACATGCACTATGACTGACGCTGCAGTACCCGGAGTAACGCAGTACATGTACTATCACTGACGCTGCAGTACCCGGAGTAACGCAGTACATGCATTATGACTGACGCTGCAGTACCCGGAGTAACGTAGTACATGTACTATCACTGACGCTGCAGTACCCGGAGTAACGCAGTACATGCACTATGATTGATGCTGCAGTACCTGGAGTAACGCAGTACATGTACTATCACTGACGCTGCAGTACCCGGAGTAACGCAGTACATGTACTATGATTGATGCTGCAGTACCTGGAGTAACGCAGCACATGTACTATAACTGATGCAGCATACCGGAGTAACACATCACATGTACTATGACTGACGCTGCAGTACCCGGAGTAACGCAGTACATGTACCATCACTGACGCTGCAGTACCCGGAGTAACGCAGTACATGCACTATGATTGATGCTGCAGTTACTCTCAGCTCCGTATTACGCCTGCATGGTTATATAAGCACTTAATGTGAATCTCTGCATGAATTTATACTAGAAGAATCTCTTGTCCCAACTCCTGTCCTCTAACTATTACAGGTGGACCCTGTGAAGGGTGTTGCCCAGATCCGGGTTAGTAGTTATTTTCTCCACATCTCCTGAAAGGCAAAGATGTGGGTAACGTATCACACATAGGAAATGGCTTTATGTCCTGGGCAGTGTAATGAACTCATTAGCCGCTGTAATAATACATTCTGTGGTCTGGATAAACAGTTGTATGAAGAGCATCATTAGTGCGCCGGAGTCTCACAGTAAGTGTAGTCAATGTGGGTCTGATTATTCTTATATCGGTAAGTGCAGGCAACTCGGAGACAAAAATGACAGTGTAAAGCCCCGTACACACTGGGATATCGTCGTCGTTCATTCTATTGCCGGAAACCCGCCAGGTTCTCGATATCGGAAGCCACGGCAATCGCCAGGTGTGTATGCACCTTAAAAATGCATACAAACTGCAATCAACTGCAGCTAACGATTTCCTTTGAACTCTCTACAGCAACAGAATGAAAGATCTAGAGCAGGCATGTCCAAACTATGGCCCTCCAGCTGTTGTGAAACTACAAGTCCCATCATGCCTTGCCACAGTTTTGCTATTGTGGGGTTCACACCAGGACAATTTGACCCACAGTCTCGACCGATTGTATGTAAATCGGCCATGTTTTGGGTCATTCCGCTGCCGTTTTGATGGGATCCGGATCCGATGTGCGGCCCCGCGCATCGGATAGGACCCTGCTGCAAGTAGGATCTGAGAAACGACCATTGTAGTGGGTGCGGGTCGCGATCGGATCGCGATCAGATCCGGTGCCTTTTCTGTGTGGGTCGGCGGCTCCGTCAGCTCGTGAGCGGTTCCTGTGATGACCCGCTCACGAGCAGCATTGTGCTGGTGTGTACCCAGCATAAGCCAAGGCATGCTGGGATGTATAGTTTCACAATAGCGGGAGGGCCACAGTTTGGACCTGATCTAGAGCTTCCACACTGAAGTAGACGAAGGCTTTGCTTCACCACGGACCCGGTTGCTTTATGAATAATTTCTTTATCAACAGTTACTTATATAGCGCATACATATTCCGCAGCGCTGTACATTCACATCAGTACACGCGCACACAGACATTCTAGAGTTAATTTTTGTTGAAAGTCAATGAACCTACCAGTATATTTTTGGATTGTGGGAGGAAACCGGAGTACCCGGAGGAAACCCACGCAAGTACGGGGAGAATATACAAACTCCACACAGTTAGGGCCATGGTGAGGATCGAACCCATGACCTCAGCGCTGTGAGGCGGTAATGCTAACCATTACACTATCCGTACTGCCCAAGAATAATGTAACTTTATCGTTCATACACACTGAGCAATATGCACCTAGTTATAAATGACATAGGCAAAATTGGACTGCATGTAGAGATGAGGGAGGGGGTAGCTAACGACCCACAGGAACATCGTTATAATTAGTAGCACTGAACGATAGTATGATAACATCGTTAACGATATTGTTATAGTGAAATTAGTCTGACTTTTTCACAAAGAGTGTACGGGGGTTAAGAGGATGTTGTTCCATAGCATAGGAAAAAAAGGGGTTGGAAACCCAGAGGATAGCAAGATAAGAGGTAGAAGATCAGGAAGATGAAGAGGTACAAATAGTAGATAGCAAGCTGAGAGGAAGGAGACCCGGGAATGGAGAGAGAAGGTGACAGACACAGAGGATGGTGTGGTAGAAGGAAGGAGACCTGGAAGATGGCCAGATGAGGGGAAGGAGAATAGGAAAGAGCCATGAGGGAAAAGAGAAGCAGTAGGAAGGCCAAATGAGGGGAAGATTGATACCAGAAGAAGGACCACAGAGAATGGCCAAATGAGGGGAAGAAGAACGCCAGATGATGGCCAAATGAGGGGAAGGAGGACCAAAAAGTAAGGCCAGGTGAGAGAAAGAAGAATCCCATAGGATGGCCAAATGAGGGTAAGAAGTACCCCAGAGGATGGACAAATAAGGGGAAGGAAATACAGAGGATGGTCAGATGAAGGGAAAGAAACCTGCCGAAGTATGGCAAGCTGAGGCATAGGGCAATGGGAGAATGACCAGATGAGGAAAAGACTTGGAGGATGGATCATGGCCAGGTGAGGGGGGAGGAGAACTGGAGGAGGGTCAGGTGAGGGGGAAGGAGAACTGGAGGATGGCCGGGGAATGGGAAGGAGAACTGGAGGGATGGCCGGGGAATGGGAAGGAGAACTGGAGGAGGGTCAGGTGAGGGGAAGGAGAACTGGAGGATGGCCAGGTGAGGGGAAGGAGAACAGGAAGATGGACAGAAGAGGGGAAGGAGGACAGGAAGATGGACAGAAGAGGGGAAGGAGGACAGGAAGATGGACAGAAGAGGGGAAGGAGAACAGGAAGATGGACAGAAGAGGGGAAGGAAAACTGGAGGATGGCCAGGTGAGGGAGAACTGGAGGATGGCCAGGTGAGGTAGAACTGGAGGAGGGTCAGGTGAGGAGGAAGGAGAACTGTATGATGGCCAGGTGAGGGGGGAGGAGAACTGGAGGATGGCCAGGTGAGGGGGAAGGAGAACAGGAGGATGGCCAGGTGAGGGGGAAGGAGAACTGTAGGATGGCCAGGTGAGGGGGAAGGAGAACAGGAGAATGGCAAGGTGAGGGGGAAGGAGAACTGGAGGATGGCCAGGTGAGGGGGGAAGGGGAACAGGAGGATGGCCAGGTGAGGGGGAAGGAGAACAGGAGGATGGCCAGGTGAGGGGGGAAGGAGAACAGGAGGATGGCCAGGTGAGGGGGAAGGAGAACAGGAGGATGGCCAGGGTGAGGGGGAAGGAGAACAGGAGAATGGCAAGGTGAGGGGGAAGGAGAACAGGAGGATGGCCAGGTGAGGGGAAAGGAGAACAGGAGGATGGCCAGGTGAGGGGGGAAGGAGAACAGGAGGATGGCCAGGTGAGGGGAAAGGAGAACAGGAGGATGGCCAGGTGAGGGGGGAAGGAGAACTGTAGGATGGCCAGGTGAGGGGGAAGGAGAACTGGAGGATGGTCAGGTGAGGGGTGTACTCCCTGGCCACACTATCCTGCTTCCGGTGTATCTGCTGCATCTGACTCTGTGACTTCTCCTCCCAGACCCTATTCCCAGTATTACTGGTCATGCGACTTCTCACTGCTGCCCACTTTACCATCTCTGCTTCTCCAGCAATTAGTTTCAGTCTGATGCCACTCCGCTGCCCCTCCTTCCCACACTGCCGCTTCCTCAGCTATGCCGTAACCCTTTCACTACTGCTTATATAGCATCCATATCTCATACACCTCTTACTGCACTGCCCCCCCCCCCCCCCCCCATTACTACTGATGTCACCTGCTTCTCACTGCTGTCCTCTGTGTAATTCTTAGGTCACATTATTCTGCTTCCCCACTACTCCTGTTCTATCTATTATACCTACTCACCACTACACTATGCCCCCTGCACCTCATCTGCCCCTGCTTCTCAGCAACGCCCACGCCGCTCACCCTCATGTGTTTATACCCGTTAGCCCAGCAGGGCAGAACGTCTGCATCACCTCTGCTACGCCAGCATCCCACCACTATTCCTCCTGCAGCTGCTCACTTCCCACCTGTGTAGGAGTTAATGTATCTGGGATTGTCTAATGAGATGTCCAGAGTTAATTATTGTAGCGTTAGAGCATAATTTGCCAGGAATGCAGCAAATCAATCAGAATGACTCCGAAACACAGATTAAAGCAAATACAATAATTTCTGTAACTAATGGAGCTCTCAGAAGAGAGGTAGAGAGAGGGGGGATAAAGAGCTAGAGAGGGGGGGGATAAGGTGCCAGAGGGGGGTGAAGAGCTAGAGTGGGGGGATAATAGATAGTGAGAGGGAGAGAGGGGGAGGTGGAAACATAGGGAGAAGGGGGAGGGAGAAGGGGGTAGAGAGGGAGAAGGGGGGGGGAGAAAAGGGGGGAGAAAAGGGGGGAGAAGGGGAGGGGGGGGAAGGGGAGGGGGGGGGGGGAGAAGGGGAGGGGGGGAGAAGGGAGGGGGGGGAAGGGGAGGGGGGGGAGAAGGGGAGGGGGGGGGAAAGGGGAGGGGGGGGGAGAAGGGGAGGGGGGGGATAGAGGGGGAAGGAAGAGAGGGGGGGGGGAGAGGAGGAAGGAAGAGAGAGGGAAGGGGGGGGAGAGGGAAGGGGGGGGGAGAGGGAAGGGTGGGGAAGAGGGAAGGGGGGGGGGGAAGAGAGGGATGGGGGGGGGGGAGGGGAAGGAGAGAGGGGAAGAGATAGAGAGGGGGGGGTAGAGGGGGGATAGAGGGGGAAGGAAAGAGAGGGGGGGGGGAGAGGAGGAAGGAAGAGAGAGGGAAGGGGGAGGGAAGAGGGGGAGAGAGGGGGTAAAAGAGGAAGAGGGGGGATAAAGAGCTAGAGAGAGTGGGGATAAAGAGCTAGAGAGAGGGAGGATAAAGAGCTAGAGGGGGAAGGGGGGAGGAGAGGGGGGGGGGAGATAGTGAGAAGGGGGATAGAGAGATAGTGAGCGGGAGAGAGAGGGGGAAGAGAGGATGGGGGAAAGAGGGATGGGGGGGAGAGAGGGAGGTGGGGAGAGGGAGGGAGGGGAAGAGGGAGAAGAGAGGGGGGAGATGGGGGGAGAGAGGGAGGTGGGGAGAGGGAGGGAGGGGGAAGAGGGAGAAGAGAGGGGGGGAGAGAGGGAGGGAGATGGGGGGAGAAGAGGAAGAAAAGAGAGAGAGAGATGGAGAGAATGCAAGTATAATACAGTACAAGCACAAACTGCTACCAGCAAACAGTGAGTTCTAGAATGTAAATAAGTTAGGATTAACCTCTACATAACACCAAACCGACAGATACAAAAGCCTCGGCAATTAAAAAAATGGTGCGGCTATAATAGACAGTGAGGTCTATGTACTGAGACTGGAGGAGAGATGAGGGCCCTGATTCTGTTCTGCTCAGTAAGCTGCGAAGCCGACCATCGAATGATTTCTCCTGGGATCGCAGACTGAAGACAGGGCGGGCGGCTGCCCATGAAATGAAAAAGAGTGCCGCCATCGCCCCCAACGCCGTGCGAGCGACTCGCCGACAGTGCAGGTCGCACAGAAGCACATAACTGATTATGCGCATGTACAGGACAAAACCATCGGACTCCCGTGCAAGCACATGGGGGAACGAATGGATTAGAATCAGGCCAAAGTA